>NC_135784.1:307828177-308181927 GCF_051106095.1 Pogona vitticeps
GCTCCTCAGCCTCACCTCCTGACTCGCGCGGGTGATCCAGGTAGACCTTGGTGGGAGCAGGCATTCCAACATAAGATGGTTGGACAGTGTCATTGAAGCGGCCAACATGAATTTGACCCAACCCCGGGAGGCAGTGGAAGACAGGAGGGCCTGGCGTGCTCTGGTCCATGGGGTCACCAAGAGTCAGACACACCTTAATGACTAAACAACAACAACGACAGATAATCAACATTCCTCTCAGCTGCTTCTTGACACCATGGTTTGTCGAAAAACAGCTTGGGTCATGCTTTGTACTCTTTTTATTCTTATTATTGGAAAGAGTAAACAGATTAATCCTTCCAACGTGAGTAGGAATAATAGCCGGCTGCAAAATGCATGGGCCACCAGGTCAACACACTCAGTTACCCATTTAGTAAAATGGAACTATGGCTGTGCAATATAGAGGGAGAAAGAGGGGGCTCTGGCTGGTTCTCAGAGAAAAGGAGTGACCTTGTTTATCGGGACTCTTTAAGAGCACCATCTGGCTTACCGGACTGCAATGGAAATAATAAGGTTCCAACCCCAAAGGAAGTTTGTTTCTCTGTTTATTTTATTTGCTATATTTTGCCCCATTTTGATATGATTTCCATGCCATAAAGTGCAGATCGGGGTTTTGAAATGTGCTTAGTGTCAGGCTTGGCAACTACCTAGTTATGGAGAAGGATCGGTAATCTTGCAGAAATGGGTGGAAAGGAAAGCGTGCTGGGTGGAGGGAAGAGCAAGAGGCTCTGGAACCGTTTTATGATTAGCGGCAGTATTTTCTAAGAGGCGCACACCAAGGAAAAGCAAAGAGGTTGGAGGGGTAGGGTGGGGGGAGAGACCTCTGGAAGATTCTGTCGTCTGCACTGTAAACATAGCCTCGCCATTACCGTAACAGAGTTCATGGACTCTAATAAAAGGAAAATTACCCTATATTTCAATGTGGTGTTTAGAGATTTCCTTCTCGCACTTAACATCAGTGGGTAGCTATTGAACTCAGGTGGTGTGGGGCTTTTTTCTCCCCAGCCTTCTGCTCCCAGCCAGCTTTCAGTCGCTCAACACATTATGGTGGTATATGTAAGTGAATTGAGAGTCAGAGGCTTTTCACTTAAATGCCTGCAATTTCCTGCTTCTTCCAGGACCCGGCAAATGTTTCACTGCATTTGGCTAATATTTATCACATTCCCAATGCCGTATATAAACCTACTATATATTCTAATTGGCCCACCAAATCTCTTCCAAGCCCGTTCGAAACGATTGGACTCAGCCTGCCGTCCTCTACCCACTTAACTGGGAGTAAGTACAGTTCAATCAATATGCCTTACTTATGAGTAGGAGCAAACAAACAGCGCTGCTCTTCCCTGTTCAGTTTTCTCCAAAGCTGGTACATATCACTGCTGTCCAAAGAGAGGATGGAGAAATAAGAGGTGAATAGATTCCTGTAATTCTGGTCCCGGACCGTTTTGTCGGTGCTCAGTCACAAATCCCTCCTGTCTACACATAGGGATGAATATAAAAATTGATTGTTTTTTTATGAATATATTTATTTATTTATTTATTTATTTATTTATTTATTTATTTATTTATTTATTTATTTATTTATTTATTTATTAGATTTCTACCCTGCACCCCTAGACAGCGTCTACTCGGGGCCGCTTACAAATATCATAAAATATCATATTATATAGCCAATTTGTCATATATTTGTCAATTCGTATTTGTCAAATTTTATGTCACAACAAATACAGCTTGATGAATATTTCCCCATTTTTATTCATCACTGTATGAAGGGGGGGCATCCTATGGCTTTTCCGTTCTGCCTACCAGCCTGCCAATCATCTTATTGATGGCCAATAGGCAGCCACCCACCCCCACAGCCACCCACCCCTACAGTCTACCCCACCCCCTTCCTCTACCTACATTAGCCCCCCTCCCCCACCCCCGCTGTGGGGGCGTAATTGTTACCTCCACTGCCAAGGTCTCCATCAGGCCTCTGCAGCTGTAGAAAGGGAAACTGGCTGCCCTTTGCAAAGATGGCGGCTGCAGATTCATTTAGGGTAGGGAAGTTGCAGCTGCCATCTTTGCAAAGGGCAGCCTGGATTCCCTTAGCCAGACTTAAGGTTTGTTTGGGGTTCTTTAAGTAACCCCCCCACAAATTGACAAATAAATTTGTTATTCGTCGGTTCATGGGGGCAACTTCGTGCTTTGTGAGTCGCCAACTTTTGACCACTCATGAAGCAGGATGACTTGGCAAAATGGTGAGTTGTCCCCCACCTGTACTCCTGTCCTGTTTATCGATATGAATCCTTCTGGCACAGAAATGTATGAACACATTTTCATATGCATTTTGCGGCAAAATGCGTATTTTATATACATTTCAAAATCCAGAGAGGTGCAGAATTAGAAGGGTTACTACATTGTGATTTGCACGTTCACTTGATAGATACAACCAAAGTTAATGCTCACTGAAATGCACACTGAACACAATCCTACGCTGCTGTATTGTTTGAATGCCAATTTTTAAGCAACTCCTGTAGATAAATAAAGTCGTGGACTTAGTTTCCTCAACCCTATGTCTCATCTCTTTCTTCCAAGTCTGTGTGGAAGAGGTGCTGGATGTCTGAGCAGCTGTGCTGCTTTAAACTGTAGGTGGAGACATGATGTTTCAATGCTCCTCCACTTGCAGACTGGCAAAGGTGGAAGAGGGAGCAAGCACAACAGGAAAAGGACAGAAACGAGCCCATTCACTGAAGATTAGGGAGACCAGACGAAAAAATGGACAGGGTTGAAAGAGGAAGGGTCAACAGAGGTGGCTTGTGTTGGAAGCTGCAGCTCCTGAAATGTCTGTTTTCTGAGCCATTATTAGGGATAGGTTTGGGATTTTAAGGACTCACAGAGTTTTCCAAGACAGAAACCTTGGAGGGGAACTCAAAAGCTGATGCATTTCACAGTAGCCCTTCCTGTCTCCATGCTCTTCCCCAACTGCTTCTGGTTTAAATAAAAAGGAAACCAACCCAAGGTTATAAGGGGCTCACAAAGGCTCAAGGGAGGGCTAGTCCCAATAACAGAACAATCCCTCTTATGAACCTTTGAGAGTTCCAGATGGCTTTGTGGCACCAGGGTGGCTGGCTTCTTCGCTGTTCAAAGCAGAAGCAGCCTTGAAAAAGCCCAGAGGGTGCCCTTACATCTCCTTCTCTTTGGGTTCCCACTCCCAGAATTCTTCCTGGGAGGCTCTGGAGAAATTCTGGGAGTGGGTATCCTAAAACCCCAAAAGCCCAAAAGCTGGGAATGGGGGTGGGCAGGCATCCCCTTTTGCCAAAGCAAACAAAACACCAAAAGGAAAAATGTCCGGTCGTAAGACACACCATGAACCAGTCTGCTTCATCGGGGATTTTGGTTTGTGGTT
The DNA here is from genome assembly GCF_051106095.1 of Pogona vitticeps. NCBI lineage: Eukaryota > Metazoa > Chordata > Lepidosauria > Squamata > Agamidae > Pogona > Pogona vitticeps. The sequence continues at coordinate 307,831,602 of NC_135784.1, forward strand.
CATTTAATGCTTATTTCTATTTAGAGCCAACAGCACTCGGAAAACACTTAATAGGGATTAGGGTTTGTATTTTTTGTTTTATATATATATATTTGTTGAACCACATCCCCCGGATGTCTGGTGGATTTGCCCCAGATATGAGATCTCATTCATTCTTTTGTTTATTCGTTCATTTGCTCATTCATTTATTTGTTCATTCGTTTGTTCATTAATTCATTTCTTCATTCATTTGTTCATTCATTCTTTTGTTCGTTCTGGCCAAAGGCAGCTCTGGGTGGTTTGCAATATAATAGGAGTCAGAAAAAAGATCTGGGAGGTCAGAGTTGCCCATCATTGCTTTTTGTTGTTGTTGTTCTTTAGTCATGTCCAACTCTTCCTGACCCCATGGACCAGAGCACGCCAGGCCCTCCTGTCTTCCACTGCCTCCCAGAGTTGGGTCAAATTCATGTTGGTCGCTTCGATGACACTGTCCAATCATCTCGTCCTCTGACGTCCCCTTCTCCTCTTGACCTCACACTTTCCCAACATCAGGGTCTTCTCCAGGGAGTCTTCTCTTCTCATGAGGTGGCCAAAGGATTGGAGCCTCAGCTTCAGGATCTGACCTTCCAGTGAGCACTCAGGGTTGATTTCCTTCAGAATGGATAGGTCTGTTCTCCTTGCAGTCCAGGGGACGTTCAAGAGTCTCCTCCAGCACCACAATTCAAAGGCATCAATTCTTCGGTGGTCAGCCTTCTTTATGGTCCACCTCTCACTTCCATACATCCCTGCTTTAGCGCAGAACTATTCATCATCACAGTCATACTTTTTCATCTTGTTGTCCATGCCGGCATGGTCTCTTAGCCACAGAACCCCCGATTATTTTGCACTGGAAGTTGCAGAGACTGGAAATGTCTGTGTACAACACACCTGCTGTTACACTGAGCTATCAGTTTGGACAGCACACACACCATTGTCCACAAATCTCTTACCTGCGTTTGTCCCCCAACATCTGAGCTGCAGCAAGCCACTGTTTTGAACTGGAAACAAACAAGTCTTCTCTCTCCTCCCCAGGTGGAGTTACAAAATCTCAGATTAAGCAGCCACAAATCTGTTGTGAGTCTCCCTCTAACACAGGGTGGGGAAAAAAAGCATTTGTTTACCTGACACCATTACAAGTGTAAGCAGGTGTACATTCCAGTGCCTACAAGATGTTACAAGTGTAAAACAGCAGCCATGCATATTATACATCTTGGTACTCCACAGGTGCTCCGGCACTTTCCCCGGGATGACAGAGAGAGTAATGCACTCAAAGGCTGTGTGTGGATGATTCGTGTGAGCCAGGCCCCAGCAAAGTCCTGTAACTTGTTTGGCTTGGTTTTGCTTTCATTTCAGTTGGACAGCGGAGCCCAGGAGCTTGTGAATTGGGTTAGCAACACATTCGCTTTTGTTTCACTCAGAAGAGAAAGAATAATTCCCCCCCCCCAGCTTCTGCTAGCAAACAATTTCAGATGCTGCTGCTTTCTGTTCTACAGCGGTAAGTCAGAATATGGAACAAAGTCTACATTCCCAACCAAGGTTGCCCCATATAACAAATCAAATCCTGTTTTCCCTAGGTGGCGGGAATCGTTGGAACTGGACTCGGACAAAACTCAAATTCGGAACCAATTTGGCCTCGTTCAGACTGATTCGTTTGAAGACCAGATCAAAGCAGAATGGCCGGATTTGGGGCTAGGGAAAAAGAACTGATCTGTTTCTAGAGCACAAATCAAATAGGATGAGGAACAAACCAGCCTTTATCTTCCCTTTCTTTTTGTTTAAAAACAGATTTCAAAGGTGTTTAATATGCATACTCCTTAAGCCAGCTGCCAAAATTTTGGCAGATTTACTCTCGGCTTCAGGATCTATCCTGTCTCCAAATCCCACACATGTCACTGTAAAAACAAGCCATTAAGGAAATGGAAAATAAAGTTACAACTATTATTTTTCTGGTACAAGTCTATGGAAGGCTTATAAACTGAGGTGGCTCTGGGACACAAATCAAATCAGATGGGCTGAGTCACACCATAATGATTTCAAAAACCCTAACCTGACCTCCGGATCAGAACATAAGAACCTAAGAAGAGCCCTGCTGGATCAGGCCAAGGGCTTTCTCTATCTTATAGTGGCCCCACCAGACACTTCTGGCAGCACATGAGACAACTAGATAGCCGTCTCCTGACCCCCCCTCCCCTGCATCTGGACTTTGGAGGTCCCTTCCCTTTGAAGCCTGGAGATTGTATACCCCCATCATGGCTTGTCACCTGCAGTGGACTTTTTCTCCAGGAATCTGTCTGATCCCCTTTTAAAGGCATCTAGGCCAGATGCCATCACCCCATCTTGTGGCAAGGAGTTCCCAAGACTAACAACACTCTGGGTCAAGAAATATTTTCTTTGGTCTGTTCTCACTCTCCCAACAATCAAATGGAGTGGATGTCCCCTGGTTCTAGTATTGTGTGAGAGGGAAATTAGGCAGATGAGAAGACCTGTGCACACCCTTAGTGGAACCAGAGGAGAACAGATCTTGGAGAACCAAAGAACCAGATCTTGGAGAACCAATGCCTTTTCTTGATGTTCCTATTAGTGAGGGGGTGTCTAGGGGATATTCTGGGTGCAGCCCAATACCAGATAAGCCTTATCTGAGTGTCTGAATAGGCTTCATCTTCAGACATCTCCATATGCATGCAGCTAACATGTGTTTATCAGCTTTAAGGTCAAGTCTAGCCCCACCCGCACTCCAAAGTTTTCCCCCAGTTTACTTATGTCTTTGAGTGAAAGACCTGAAGGTCTTAAATGTTTCTACAATCACAATAATTTTTTTTAGAGCTGGGAAAAAATTGTTGTTTTGAGTGAAACTCCCCTAATCCTCCCACCGACACAATTCGGGAATAATTTGATGACAACTTAACCCTCCTCTTGGTTTAAAAAAAAAATCATCCTAGGAATTATAACCCCAAAGAGGATATTTTCCGAACTTTGAGACAGCTGGGGACAGAGAAACTGAATTGTCAACGGGCAGCTGTGTGGTGTAGTGACAAGAGCGATGGACTTTCTTTTAGACAATCACACAATACAAATAATAATAATAATAATAATAATAATAATAATAATAATAATAATAATAATAATAATAATAATAATAATAATAATAATAATAATAATAATGAAGAATCTGTAGGACCTTGGCACAGAATAAAACCCTTTTGAAACTCTATTTCTTTTTCTTTCTTTTTTTAAAAGAGTGATGGACTAGGAATCCAGAGAACGAATCTCGGCCATTGAAATTCACTGGGGGGAATGGAAGTGGTAGATTTAATGCTTATCTTGAGAACCCTGTTAGGGTCACGGTAAGTGAGTTTTGACTTGCTGGCATATAACAGCAACAAAGTTGTGTCAGTCTCAGGCAGGAAAAGCAAGAACAAAGAAGCTAGACAATGCATCACCATTATCTTCTGGTGTTTAGAAGGACAACCACATGAAGCATGGCCACTGACCATGTTGTCTGGGGCTGATGTGAGTTTTAGTGCCATATTGCTTTCCATTTACTAGGTGTATGATCCAATGAGGATGAGTAAGAGCTCCCAAACCCCAACCTGGATGAAAGGTTGCTGGATCCTGCAAATCTCCGACCCTCTAAGATCCAGGAGGCCAGATCTTCAGATGATGGTGCACCACCTCCAGATGAAGATGGCTCTGAGGCTCAGTTAGGGAAGACTGGGCCTGGAGAAAGGCTGCAAGAAGGGCTCGGCCACAAGGAAAGTCTGTTAGTAGATCTTCATGAGTGCGTGTGTGGGGTCTTCCTATGGGAAAGCTCTTCTTCCTGGAGAGATCAGCAAGTCAAATCCTGCAGCTGGGCTCCACAATGGCCTCAGGTAGTTCAGGTGCACCAGCTTTGGGGTGAAGAGTGTGTTTTCTGGTTCCTGATGACTTGCACGCTTACTTTACTGCTGGTTCCATACTGTGTACGACCTTCTTGACTAGCAGTCTGGACTTTTGAATTCTGTTTGCGTACATGATTTTTGTGCTGTCTGGATAGCTCGGTGATTTAGGTATCTGGTTGCAGAGCCAGAGGTTGGGAGTTTGATTCCCCCACTGGGGTCCCTGCAAGTAGAGCCAGCCTGTGTAGCCTTGGGAAAGCTGCAAAATCCCAGGATGCCCCCAGAAGAAGAGAACGGAAAACCACTTCTCAGTACTCTGACCCTAGAAGACCCTGGAAAGGCTCACCCATGAGTCAGAACTGACTAGATGCCATAAGGTTCTTTATTGTTCTTATTATACGACTTTTAGAATGGCTTGATTTGAACTGTTTTGAACTTTGGCTTTGGATCTCTTTCTGCTCTCTTACTTTACATGCTTGTAAATCTCTTTTTGCTCGTGCTGGGACCCACCACACCCTGGGAAGAGGATGCATATCTGGACGAAGACTCTAGAGGTCCCAATGTCAGCACCTCGATCAATGCAAGTAAAAAATTGAGTGATTTAGCAGAACCATTGCTAGTGAGCCAAGCCACATGGAATGCTACTATACTGCTCTTGTGGGGACGTATGTCCTAGTGGAGGAAGCATCCAGGAATTTTTCCATGAAGAAGCTCTATTCTTAATTAAATGGGACAGGGTTCCTGGATTTTAATTTTTCAAATTCACAAGAATGAGAGAAGTGGAAAAAGGGGTTGAGGGCTGATGTTTTCTCAGATTTGTCTCTCTTAATTTTCAAATCTGGTTATCTGGAACTATTGGGGTTGCAAGCAAAGAAAAACAAGCTGTTCCATCTGGACACTGCTTTTCATGGCTATGCTTTCTAACCAACATGGCTGCCAGCACAGCCTCAGTTCCTTTCTTCTTCATATTCCCCTCCTGTCATAGTCCACCCTCTTCATTCTGGTTGACTAGAGGTATGCCGAAGCATGCTTTCCATTGGTCTGGGCTGTCTTATAGTAATACTAAGAAACCTTAAGATTGCCACTGATTGCCCGTAGAGTTCTCAGCTGCAGTTTGCAAGATGGTAGTAGAAAAATGCTGTCAAAAGAAACCTGCTGAACCAAGGAACAATGATACAATAGGACCTTGGTATCTGAGGGGAGGGTGATTAGTTCCAAGCCTCCCCCTGCCCCGTGAATGCTGAGAAATGTGGAAGTAGTGAAAGTTGTATATAGCATTGTCTCTGACTCACTCTAGCCACTAGTTATGGTAAATACACCATGGAAATATGTATAAAGGAAGGGAAGACAATGTCCTACTGTACTTAAATTCAGGAGGATGTTAAGGGATTATACTCCAGTATTTGGGTGTTGCTACTCTGGGCTGCAAGGAGAACAAACCTATCCATTTTGAAAGAAATCAACCCTGAGTGCTCACTGGAAGGACAGATCCTGAAGCTGAGGCTTCAATCCTTTGGCCATCTCAGGAGAAGAGAAGACTCCCTGGAAAAGACCCTGATGTTGGGAAAGTGTGAAGGCAAGAGGAGAAGGGGACGACAGAGGACAAGATGGCTGGACAGGGTCATCGAAGCGACCAACATGAATGTGACCCAACTCCGGGAGGCAGTGGAAGACAGGAGGGCCTGGCGTGCTGTGGTCCATGGGATCACGAAGAGTCGGACATGACTAAACGACTAAACAACAAACACTCCTAACAACAGTTAGGAGGAAGCTGAAGCTGGGGAAAACCAATTAACCCACAAAAAGCCATTACTTGGAATTGACTCCACCTACTGTTTGCTGCAACTCCATCTCCTGTTAGCTTCATCTCCATGAGGAAAAACTTCTTAACTGTTAGAGCAGTATGACAATGGAACCAATGACCCTGGGAGGTGGCGAGCGCTCGAACGCTGCAGGCACTCAAGATAAAATTGGGCAAACATCTGTCAGATCTGCTTGGACTTGCATTGAGCAGGGGGTTGGACCCCTTCTTTCTTCTGCGATTCTATGATTCTATTATTTTGTTAGCTGGTGTCTAGGAGGTTTGGAAATATCCATTGTCAGTTTGGATATTGCCTGTTCTTGATTTTTTAAGAGAGCGTGCTCTTCTTTCTCCCCTTCATCCCAACCTTACAGAGCAATTATAGGTGATGAGCTTTTGACATATTCCCATATGTTTGAGCCTTACCTTGCTCTTTTTCCAGCCAAGCCTTGTGAATCATCCCAATCTAATAATAGACATTTAATAACACCTACTGCTACTGTCTCTTCTTCCTGAGGCTCTCTGGGCTCTTTGGAGGGCTAATGTCACGTTAAAGCCATTTTAAAAAAAAAAAATTGGGGCACTTATTAATTTTGCCTATCACAGAGCGCTGATTACTTTGTAAGTTTTTCCTGTTCCTATTTTTAGAGGGAGGCGCCCCTATCCTTCACACATAATTTAATCCAAAGGTATTAATTTGTCTTCATATAATGCTGACTGGTCTCTTCCTTGAATTTGTTTGAGGAGCATATAGCTTTGTTTCAAGTTTCTCTTACTTGCTCAGGGTGCACTTCATGGGTCTTTTATGAGAGGAACTGCCATTGGGCTACAGCAAAAAGGATACACTCTCAGTGTCAGGATTTAGCCACATTTGGTAGGTCAGGATGGCCAGTTGTCAGGATCCTGTACTATAAAACCTGGCAGAGTCATCTGTCCACACAAGAGTCTCAGCACCCACTTGCAAAGGTTTTGTTACCTCAACATGTGAAATATCTTGCAACCGCAAGAATAGAAAAACATTTGGATGGATTGGAAATATTTGCTCGTTTTGAACCTCCCGAGATCCACCCCATGGCACATCGAGCCTCTTAAGTTTCAGGTGGATGACCTCATGCTTCCATTTCTGAAGTGGCAAAAGGCCAATACACACACAGTTGAAAAAAAATGTTATTGCTTTTATGCGCTGTCAAGTGGGTTAGAGCTTAGAGCTTTGAAGGCAAGTGAGATAATTAAGGGCTAGTTTTACTAGCTCCACATCTCCAGTGAGTTTCCATGGCTGAGGAAGGATTCGAACCCAGGACTCTTGAGTCCTACTTAGAGATGGGCACAAACTACTGGTTTGATGGTTCAGCCCATTTTGTTTCCCAGCCAAGCAGCTGATCCGTGATTCGGCATCCCTCTCCCTTCAATGGACACCCACTCAGCGGTGGTGCTCAGAGGGGGTGGGGAGGGATGAAGTGGTGCCCACTGGAGGTGGTGAGGTGCTGAACTGCAGATTAGCTGTTTGACAAGCAGTTCGTGCCCATCTCTAGTCCTAGTCCATTACTCTATCCACCAGAGTTGAAAAACAGGTGCACACACACAAAAATGCTCTGGTCAATGGGGGAGATGTATGCAGAAATATGTCTGCATACACTACGGAGACCAATTTGCAAAAATTTGCAAATGCATGTAGAGTCCCATGAATAAATTGGGAAACAAGCCCTTGCAAAAAGATGGTGCAGGAATACAATTAGGTTCAGAGAACAGAGAGTGGGTTTTACACATTGGTAATAAAAAATATTCTGGAGCAAACTGGAGGGGAGGGGAACTTAATCTTTCTTTATGGGCCTCACATGGTGTGGGAACGCTTACCTCCAAGGTAGCCAGCTTCATTCCTGTTGTAGTGATGAGCACACTCTCCTAGCGGGACGTGGTGGCTCCTGAGGGGGGGGGGGTGGCTTCCCATTCTTCCTCTTTCTTTGGCCAATTCTAATTGGCATTATGTAACGATTATCCTATCTGTATACTATCAGCAATCTGTAAGGTTAATAAAAGGGAGTCCTCCTGGGGGCGTTGTCCCAGAGAGGTGGACAGGCAGGAGGACTCCGCTGGCAGACATCTCAGTGGATGACTGACTTCTTTGCTCTCTCTCTGAAACTAATTGCTTTCTTAATAACTTGTGATCACCTAAACTATCAGCCTTCTAATTTCGTGACCACTATACATGGTTCCTAAATAATATTTCAAAGGCCCACTAAAAGGCTCTAGAGCTTTTGCCTGTGCCTTGCAGTTCATATTTTTAAAATGCTTAATTCTATTTCTGGAGGCATCCGGGAGTGGCCGTTTTCATGCTAGAGAGGCTGGGGATGACGATGTAACTCTCAATCCAACCTTTAATCCAAACTGCAAGGGCTTGTCCTGCTGACTGGAAAAAAACAAAAACAGACACAGAAAACCAAAACAACAACAACAGCCATTTGAAGACATTCCTGGAATGGCTGTAGCCCATTGTTGGGGTCTTGGAATCAGAGTGTGGCTGCTGAGCCTCTTAAATTTGTTGACTCTACTTTAGATGATCATGTCAGTGTCAACCTTAGGTGGCTCAGGTTTAATCTGGTTTAATACCTGGTTTAATCTTTTGTTGTCTGAATGGGGGTTTTTCTTCATGTCCTAGCTCTGGCATCTCTTAATAACAAGCTCAGCATGAACGGAAAGAAAAGCTAACACATCCTCCACAACTCTGCTCGTATGACACCAACTACAGCATATGATTGCCAACACAGCCAGCAATGTTTTCTTAATCATCCATGAAAGGAAGCATTGGTGGGCCATAGCAATAATAAATGTTCCTAGCAGTATAAACCAATGCATATCTCTTCTAAGATCACATTTCTGACTCCCTGCTAACCAACTGTTCCAGCTTGGAGGAGGCTGGTGAGGCAACAATTGTACACACAGTTTCTCTTTCTGAATTGAACAACACTAGCATTGTTTCTTAGCCCTATGGTACCATGCCAAGTCCTACAAGGAAAGACTGGAATAATTGGGCATGTCTTCCGTGTCTATTTGCATTGGCCACATGACCACGGAAACTGTCTTCAGACAAACGCTGGCTCTACGGCTTGGAAACCGGGATGAGCACCACACCCTAGAGTCGGATACGACTGGACTAAATGTTAAGGGGAACTTTTACCTAGCCTTAAGAAGAGAAGACTAAGGGGAGATAGGATAGCATTCTTCAAATACTTGAAAGGAAATCATACAGAGTTGGGGCAGAATCTGTTCTTGATCATCCCAGAGTGCAGGACATGTAATAATGGGTTCAAGTGACAGGAAGCCAGATTTAGGATGAATATCAGGAAAAAAAATCTTAACTGTTAGAGGAGTACAGCAATGGAACCAATGACCTTGGGAAATGGTGAGCGCTCTAATGCTGGAAGCATTCAAGACAAAATGAGACAGCTGTCTGTCAGATCTGCTTTGATTTGGATTCCTGCCTTGAGCAGGGAGTAGGACTGGATGGTTTTTATAGACCCCTTCCAACTCAGTGATTCTCTGATTCTCTGATTAGAGCTCCAAGATAGAGCTCCAGATAGGAGCTCCATATTTCAATACAAGGCAATGGAGGATATGGCATGTGAGGCTCTTCTCCAATAAGGCAGAGTCTGAAATCAAACTCCCAATGCCTGGCTCCTCAACCAGGCCCTCCAACTCACTGAGCTATCCTGTCAGCTCTAAAAAGGCATTACTCATCCTGGTTGTTGAATGTTGCAGAAGGGCCACATTGCTTGTTTTCCTCTTTTGTAAGATACTTTGGGTTGTCTCTGTGGACGGCACACTTTTATAGGCTTTTTGGAAACAACCCAATGTGACGTTGTTGTAATTTTCTTTGAATTGTGACTCACTGGGATGTTTTGTACGGCTTCCTCACCCTCCATCATGGTCCACCCCAAGCCTTCTAGACATGGAGGGGTACACATTCGAATGAGCAAATAGTTAGCCAAAGAGTTCTTACCTGGTTTCAAAAGTGCCTTGTCTCCCAGAGGTGTGACTTGGTATATTTTTTCTGTTTTTTTTTTTAAAAGTTCTGCTAAGTCGTGGGGGTGAGGAGAGAGGGATGAGTTGGCTGTTGTACCGCTTTGATAATCAAATCGTTATTTCTGTAGCCTTAAGGGGAAGCGTTCTGCAGGAGAATTCAACATATAGTTTAATTTCCTTATCTGATCATCCCCTTCTCAAGAATAGCTTCCATTTCCTGCTATGTTTCAAATTTCCTCGCGCAATTCAAACGGCGTGGCAATGTTTGCAGGACCGATGACACTGATAACTTTACGACAGGAGCGTTGTTTTCTTATTTTACCTTAGCATGTATCTCTAAGAGTTTATTCATCCGTAGGTTGTTGTTTGCAACCTCCTCATATATTTCAGTTATTTTCCCCCCTCCTCACTGCTTTAAGTCTTCAGACTTGTGGTGGAAACAATACAATGTTTCTCCTTGTGTATGACAGGCAGAGTGGACAAACACTGCTGGACAGCACTCAGTGGTTTAAGTCTCTGATGTTGGGACTCCGATTCCACACGATACCTCCTTGTCAGGGGCTGGACTCAATGATTCACAGGGTCCCTTCCAGTTCTGCAGTTCAAAGCTGCTGTTGTTGCTGATAGTTACACAAAGAGAGGAAGCATAGTTTGCTATTGTTTTATGACCCTGTTACAGCAGATAACTGAGCGGTGTCATGCATGTGTAATATATGCATATGTGTGCACACACACATATACTGTCTATACCAGTCTTCCAGGGTAACAGGTGTGTTCATCTACAGTTCTTGTCCTCTCCCTGCACGAACAAGCTAAATCACAGCCCTAACCAGTTGCCTTTCCAAATCCCAAAGTCTACAAATAAGCAACATCCAGGCACCAAATTCTGATTCCTTTGGAGCAAAACCAGTTTCGCTTTAAATAGACAAGCATAAATAATAGGGAGAGACCGGGGTTTTGTCTCAGGGGGCCAAAGTTTCAAAGGCACCAAGAATCATTGAACAATGGTTGTTGTGGGTTTTCTGGGCTGTTTGACCGTGTTCTTAAGGGGTTTTTTTTCCTAACGTTTCACCAGTCTCTGTGGCCGGCATCTTCAGAGGACAGGAATCAGAACTCTGTCTGTGCCCTGGTTCAGTTTGTTGGATAGTTGAGTATTTATAGCTGTGGGATCAGCTTTTTGTCCTTTTCAGGAGATGGGGTGATTATGGTGATCAGAGTGTTTTTGTTGTGGGTGTATTGTTGTGATAAGGGGGAGATATAAGGTAGGGAGTTGCCAGGGGCAGTGGGAGTGCCAGGCAGGCAGTCCCACTGGCACGAATCTGAAAAATGAATCACAAACAGGTTCATTTGGTGGTGCATGTGTGTGTGCATGTTTCTTGATCGTTCATGGTTCATGGATAGCCACAAACCATGAATCATCACAAACCACTGGTTTTCCAGTTTGTGCCTGTCTCTACTGAGAAGTCTGTCTGGGAACATCCCTCTGTGGAAGGGATGTATTTTCTGCAGGATGGGGTGAAAAGTCATCCAGTTTATTGGGAAGATGAGCGGTGGCTGTAGTTGCTTGTTTCTGTTGCAGACTACTCCACTCTATTTTGTTTCAGAAGGAAGGAAGGAAGGAAGGAAGGAAGGAAGGAAGGAAGGAAGGAAGGAAGGAAGGAAGGAAGGAAGGAAGGAAGGAAGGAAGGAAGGAAGGAAGGAAGGAAGGAAGGAAGGAAGGAAGGAAGGAAGGAAGGAATTCAAAACTATAGTTGTTGTCTACTGATGGGAGAAAAGTGTTCCAAAATGGGGCAAGATGAAGAAAGGATACAGAATGCCGTCATTTGGAAAGCAAAGGAAGATGCAGTCAGGAGAGGCATATAGAGCCTCAATAACTACCCCCAAGCAAAAATCTTTTAATTCCAGCAGGCTTTTATCATTTTAACAATGGATTGGCTATTGAGGAAAGGGCATTGTGTCCCCATACGATTGTACTATGACACTGAGATCTTGGAAAGAAGCCTTCTCTCAGCCTCACTCCCCTCACATGAGAGTTCCTCAGGTGGGAATTTATGAGAGGACTTTCTCAGGGGGCATTGCCAGGCTCTGGACATCATCACTGGTGCAGGCTAGGCTGCCTCCTTTTCAACTGTCCTCTCTTCAAAAACACCCTGAAAACTCCAGGCGTGTGCGCTGTTCAGTTGTTGAAAATAAGATTGCCTGTTTGGTGACCAGTTCCATCTTTTATGTCCTTGTTGAGCAGGCAGGATAGCTCAGTGAGATTGTGGTTACGCTACTTGGGTGATAGATGGCAGGTTTTGAACGTGGTTTATGGTTTGTGCTTCCTTTGGGGAAAACTTTTCATCCATTGTTATGCTGTGTTGTATAATGGACAAGGGAGCTACATGGGCTTCTAGAATCTTTGCATGAGAAGCTTTGTCCTGGGCCCACCAGCACTGATACTGGCTGCCTTTCACGGCCACTAGCTGCTGCTCCTGCTGTGGTGTTATTTTTACTCCCCACCCACCCCTATTTCTTCCAATCTGGATTAGCGCTAGAAGAGAATGACAGACAGAAAAAAAATAAAATAAAACAGACTTCCTGGCATCTGTACTACCCATCACAGGCGCATGGAGACAGACAGATAGACAGACACACAGACACACACAGAACCAGAGGGCAGTGGAGAAGAAGAGGAGCAATTGAGATGTCCAGAAAATTCACTGACTAAGCTTGAGAAGGAGACAGACAGCCAGACAGACATGGACACACAGACACACACACAGGGGTATGGAGAAAGAGACGGACAATGGAACTGCCAACCAGTGTTGAAACTCACCAGAGACATTATGCCTAGATTGGTGCTTCCAGCCTTGCCAAGGAGGGCCCGTATTGCTACCTGTCCAGCCAGCAAAATTAGGCATATACATCCTACCAATTCCTGGGTTTCCATATTGCCTGGTTAAGTAGATTCCCCCTATATTCTGGGTCTGTTTCCCTGGATTCCCCTTTGCATCTCCTTCCACAATCTCTTGGCCCAGAAGACTCCCCAGCCCATAGGCCAATGTTTAGCATCCCGGTCTCTGTGACACTATAAGTACCTGCTGTCTTGGCCTTTGGTTTTGGCACTGAATCACAGGGAGCTTCGAGTAGGAGACTCGGCAACTCTACAGTAGCAAGCAGGGATGCTGGCACGTCTTTGGGCCTGAGTCCCAAGTCCAAGTCTTTGATACCATGTCCCGATTCTCTCATCCAAGTCCAAGTCCCTGTTCAAAACAAGCTTTTCCTCCCCCAGAAGAAGAGGGAGGGATGGGTAGGTTCTGAGTCTTGAATCTAGTCCAAGTCATTGGGAAACAGAAAGCCCATATCGTAGTCTGAGTTGAGTCACCAGTCTGACTTAAGTCCAACTTGACAGTGCGTCCTGGGACTCAAGTCCCCATCCCTGTTAACAAAACAATGTGACAGCCTAATGCCTTATTTCACCCTTCCCTTAATGGATAGGTTGAAATATTAGACAAATGGATGCATGGTTCACAACTCAACTACAACAAGACCTAGAGGTGGAAACCCATGCAAAATTATTCTCCTCCCCTTGTTATTCTGTGGCAGTCTCGATCAGAGCTCTTATATGGGGGGGGGGGGGTAATGACTGTTGAGCAGATGAAGCAACATTCTGCCATGACACAAAGCTATGTAAAGATACAACAGTGCTTGCTTTGTAGCATGGATTTGTCCAGACTCGAAGCAGCAGATGGGTGTTTTGCATCTTTCAAAGTGATCATCCCAATGCTGCATGCTTATGCTGTGCGCATGTATGGGCACACATGCTTCTCAAGGGGAAAGGGAACCATTCTCTGCCAAGACAATCTGTGGAAATTACTGAGACCTTGACAAGAACAAAGTGTGCCTTGTCTCCTGCTTGCCGAAAGGAAAGCAGTCTCGTAGCATTTGAAAAATTCCTCATCAATGTGTCTTATAGTGCGAAGACAGCTGATTCTTTGAGCTCAACGAATCAGGAAGTACCCTTTGCATCCCTAATTATGGCAAATGTGCAAGAAAGAGGGGGGGATATTAGAAAAGAGATTTCCATTTAGCTAAAACTCAGAAATTTGGGGGCCAAGCCTGTTACCTGGCAGTTCCAAATCTATTCTGGTTGCCAAGTCCTGGATGTAGTGAGATCCTTGTCAGATATGGAAGGGGAGAAAGAGGGAGAGAGATATTAGGTTTATCATTCCCTAAAGCTACGTTGTGCTACCCACATTGACAGGACGAGCCAGGGTAGCGAGAGTGGAGCAAATTCAAAGAAATGAGCTTCCCTAAGTAGATTGCACTTTTAAAAGCTGACATTACTGCAGGGATCCATAGACAACACCTTGTCAAAAAAATGGAATAACCAAGACTGGCCAAGTTGTCATTTCTGACAGGTCAATGTAATGAGCTCAAGAATGCTGAGATGGTAAAAAAAGAAAGTTTTTCCCCCCTTGTTCTTGCTGGTTTGGGTGATAACAGGCACATATATGACTCATTAAAAGTGCTGCATTATCAAAATGTTGTCACCCTGGCTCTCACAGTTCCCTGCATTTATGAATGCTGGACTCCAGCTTGATACATTTGTGATCCTCTGCTTTCCAGTCTCACAGAAGGATAAAGAAGACAGATCATGCCCTTGAGTCTTGGTCATTAGATGGATAGAACGAGCAATCAATGGGCTGTCTTGATTTGAGCTTGTAGCAGGAGCTGTCTGAAAGATCTGGGCAGGTCAATGGGCTGACTGAACTTGGTTTTGCCTCATGTTTTCAGATTATGCACATGCTTCAGTGTTAAGAAGGAGAAGTAAGTTGCATTGGCATTGCAACACAAGTTGTAGTCGTGTCCCTTTATTTGCACATGGTGACCCAAAGGGTGGAGCCAGTTGAATTCATACTGTGGCTTGTTGAGAAGGTGGTGTATCCTAGGGCTGGATGGAGAGTTTTTGGAAAGGAAGCCAAGGATATCCAAGATATTGGCTGAAATCCTGTTGCTTAGAAAAGTAAGTCACAGGTAGAGTAGACCCATTGAATCAGTGTGAATTGATGAGTCAAGTCTGTTGCAATTTCCATTGTTTCATGTAGCCATGACTTATGATGCTCAGTAACAAGATTTCGGCCACTCTCTGATACTTTCCATGGGAGAGCAAGTGGAAAGATTTAATAGGAAGAGATTGCAAAAGTTATCTTTGGAACTTCAGCTCACAGAATTCCCCTAATTGGCTGAATTATTCAGGAAATAGACACTCCAAAATAGTCCCCATTCTAAGTACTGTCAGCACCTTAATTTCAGTACCCAGATGTCAAAAACAGACTCCAAATGTATTCAGTTTCCAAACTTGCAGTTCTTTGGGTTTTAGAGTACCAGAGTTAGTTTTTAATCATAGAGTCATAGCATCATAGAATCATAGAAAAATTGAGTTGGAAGGCTAAGCTGGTAGAGTCCAACTCCCTGCTCAATGCAGGAATTCAAATCAATGTTGTTGCTTCTGAGAGGTGGGAAAATCCTCACCGAACCCCTGGATATTGGCAGGCAGGAAAAAAAAAATACCTTTTCTGTCCTGCAGATAAAAACAATTCTTGATTTTGAGCGGTAATGGACCCAAGATATGTTCGTAATTAGCATATCTCAGTGCATCCAGATGTCTTCACATTGATGTGGATCAAGTAAGTAATGGATAGTTTTCCTTTTGGCGAGATACTCCTTTTCCTCTCATTCCCTTATTTCTTCATTCTCTCTCTCTCTCTCTTTCCTTTTTTCTCTTTCTCTAAGGCACAAAGGCACACATACACAGAGAGAGAGAGAGGAGGAGGAAAAAAATCACTTAATGTTCGTGACTAATTAAATTCTCACTCCAGTCATGATTAATGTAACAAATAATTACAGTTTAGATCTAATATAGATACAACTAATTGTTCTGTCCACAGTACATCGTGACTAACAATTAAGCGGAGCTTTTAAAGCGACTGGGAAAGCCGTCCTCCCATCTTACTCCAGCTTCACGACTAATAGCAGAAACCGGTCAACAGCCTGGGCACCTCTGTTCACACCACCAAAGTACTGGTAGAAATGACTATTATTAGACGTGCAATGAGTTAACCTAATTTCATATATTCTCACTTTGCAGAACAGTAATAGAATGCAGTACTGACAAAGTGTGAACAGATTGTGTTAGTGATACTAGGGGTGAACGACTAAGAAAATAATAATGATGGACGCATCATGAGAAGAATTCTCTGGAAAAAACCAAGCATGCTGGGAAAAGTGGAAGCCAGCAAGAAAGCAAGACTCTACTCCGCTCTTCCAGAAAGCAGTTTTTCTGTCCACTTCTCAAAAGTACAACAGTGACCATCTTCATAAAAAAAAACCTCTCACTTTGGAGAGTTTGCTTGCCTCTTCAGCCAGTGCTCACCTGTTTGGCCTGATTCTGACCCGAGTCCACTCTGAAGCACTTCAGCCTCAACAGAGTGCTAGCTCTGTCAGAACTTGGTTCCTACACTCCCATCTCTGGAGGAGTGTTAGCACTCCATCTTTAGTGGCCAGCTCCTACTGGATCATTCTAAAGTTGGAAACGATGGCACGAGGGAGGGATTCATCCTTATCTTCTACCTTGCAGCCGTTGGCCCGGAAACATACCACTCAAACCAGGGCTATTTCACACATTGTCACTTGGGGCTTACTGGGCATTTTGTTGGCTATCAACAGGAATTCAACCGTCACCCAAAAATCTTAATAAATAATAAATAAATTTATTGACATTGTGAGTATATACATAGTATACCCATACAACAAAATTCACACAGACACCCAGAGACCAGACCCACATGCACACACACACACAAAATCCCCAAACACTCCCCACCCACTTAAAATTCCCCACTAAGAATACAAACATCTACACTGCAAGCTAAGTAACACTATCCAGCTATTCACTACTGGTGGTCTTTAAGCTCATTATTAAGTGCAGTTATAGCTCTGGGATAAAAACTGTTCAGAAAACGTGCGGTCCGAGTCTTAATTGTTCTATATCTTCTGCCAGACGGTAACAGTTCAAAGAAGTTGTAAGTAGGAATCTTACATTCCTTTCTCTTATGTTGTTAGCTGTTCATTAGATATATTATCCCTATGTTAGTATTTCCTTGATATTTCACTCTATCTTTCAGACTAGCATCGGACTATCGAGGAGATCTGAAATCAACGTTTAGAGTTTTATTTAACACGACTGAATAGCTTGAAATTTTTTGCCTTTTGTAGACATTCTGTCTTTTGTCCCACAAATGTAGCTTTTAATAAGGGTATAGAAATGTCTTAAACCCTTCTCACTACCCACCTTTTTGCATATGTTTGTGCCTCACTTTCGAGTCTGTTTCTGCCATACAACACATTTAATTGAGACATGAAATATTAGTGGCTCTAATACCGATGCAAGGTGTAGCACAAGCAGTTGGGGTCTATAAAGCAAAGTCTGAACAAATAATATCAATCAGAATTCTTGGAAAACCGACCAACATAATCATCCAAAATTAATATTGATTGATTGTTTCAACTGATTTACCTGTTTAAGACATATAGCCTGCCCTATATCACAATATCATAGGGTGGGTTATAAAGCAATACAAGACAGTTTAAAAAACATAAAATCTCTAAAACAATTTAAAATTAAAACAATTAAAACATTACAACCATTGCCTTAAAATCTGTGCGGACTAAGATCCATCATCTCCAAAAACTCTAATTTAAAAAAAGTTTCTTACTTGGTGCCAAAATGATGGCTGTGATGGTACCAGTTGAAATTCCAAGGGAAAGGCATTTCATTGTCAGGGTGTTACAGCCCAGAAACCCCCTTTCCCATGCCTCCACATAATGAACTGTTCTCATTGTCTGGGGTTTGTCGGGACCTGGAGGAGGGCCTCCCAAGCAGATTTTGTTATCGTTGTTGTTGTTTAGTTGTTCAGTCATGTCCGACTCTTCATGACCCAGTGGACCAGAGCACGCCAGGCCCTCCTGTCCTTCACTGCCTCCTGGAGAAGCCACTGGCAATGGTGCGGCAAAAAAATATTGTAAATAATAAATAAATAATAATAAATTCATATTGGTCGCTTCGATGATCCTGTCCAGCCATCTCGTCCTCTGTCGTCCCCTTCTCCTCTTGCCTTCACACTTTCCCAACATCAGGGTCTTTTCCAGGGAGTCTTCTCTTCCCATGAGATATCCAAAGTACTGTAGCCTCATCTTCAGGATCTGTCCTTCCAGTGAGAACTCAGGGTTGATTTCCTTGTGAATGGATATGTTTATTCTCTTTGCAGTCCAGGGGACTCTCAAGAGCCTCCTCCTCCTAATAATAATAATTAGTTTTATTTATATGCCACATTTCTCCCAACAAAGGACCCAAAGCGACTCACAACATTAAAATTCACACAATTAAAAATGTGATAAGTTAAATATTAAAAGACAAATTAAATAATATATGATTTAAAATAAAATTAAAAGATCAAAACATTAAAACATGGAAAAGATCTTAGTGACTGGGAAGATTTGTATAGGGAGAGGTATACCTTCAGATATCCATGTCCTATGCCATTCTCAACACCTTGAACTTCATACTGTAATCATACTGGCAGAAAGTGGAAATCCAAATCCTCCAGGAAAAGCACCGTGTCCATTCAAATGTTTCCGGTATGGAGACAAACAAGATCCCCCTACTTAATGGTATTCAAGCTGAGGAACATTTGGGGGGAGCGAAGGAGGAAACCTTAAGCTAGTCTGAACATGGTAGATTCTAAGCTCAGATTTTAAGGAATCAAGCCATTATGCCCCAGGTTCTAAAAGTATGAACCTGCCCATTCCAGCTTCTTCTGCAATAACTTTTGTTCAATCCTGTTTCCATCCAAGACATTTTCAAAATCGGATGGAATGAACTGGGGGGGGGGGGGCTCACACCTCACTTTCTGTGACTTTTGAAAGCCGCTGCTGGTCGAGTTGAGACCAAGTGATATGGATTACACCTTGTCTAAGACAGTCCCCTGTCTTTTTCCATGGCTAGGGCAAAGGGACAGACTTGTGTCTTGCAAGTCTTGGGGACAGGAGAACCCAAGTAGAATCCTGCATTTATGGATCATTCAGATACCCAAAATGGATAGAAACATTGTTCTACAGGTCAAACCTAGTGAATACCATCTGGGTAGGGTCTCTTGATATAAGTTAATTGCTGAACAACAGCCTTTCCAGGTTTGGCATTCATATGTCTATATTTTGACCCTTCCTCTGTCATTTGCTGATGATGGTTCATGGATGTAGCAGGAGTTGTGTGGGGTGGTGGTGATCTATCACCGTTCCTGCATTTCAGTGCTACCCATGTATTCTGTTTCATTTCACAGTATCCAGCAACAGCTTCCATTATTGTTTAGGGCAGATCATGCTTTCTTGTGCTGGGTTGGCTGTTCTTTTCCTTTTCTCATTGTTTATTAATGCTCAAATGCTTAGGAAGTGCTATAGTGCTAATCTCGCCATCAACCCTTCAATGTCAAATAATATTCAAGGTGCTGATTTGACTTAACGCAGCTCTAAACAGCCTCCATTCATCACAGAAGAAGCAAGCCTTTGTCTCAGTGCATCTAGCGATATTGTCTCACATATTCTGAAAATCTGGGCACTGCAGGTGGGACGTAAGCCAGACTCATCTGGAATCATCTTCCAGAAGAGCTGGCACACCTTAATATTTGGGCTTGGCTTCGGAATCCAGATTTAAGATACTAGTCTGGAGAGTATCAAGAGGGAAAAAAAGGGTGTCACTTATATACCACCCCTTCATGCTTAAAGCACTCTCTCAACACAACAGTTATGCAGGCTACACATTGCCCATCCCAGCACACGAGGTACTTAGTTTACCAACCTTGGAAGGATGGAAGGTTGAGGGAACCCAGGTAAGCAGAGTTTTGAATGCAGTTTTAATGACTGCACCACATCATTATACTTTTAGTTCTGGGTGCTAACTGGATTAAGAGTGAGGTCTTTTTTTACCTTAATAAAAAAGTGATGAAACAATTGGGATTGCCATAAAAACCCACCTTGAGTTTGGAGGCATGGATGTGTGCATTGATCCCTAAGCATAAACAGAGGCAGATCGAAGCATGGACATGTTCTGCCCCACCTTGAAAAGTTAGAGGAGAGTGACAGATGAGCTCATTCTGCACTGAATAGGAAGCACTTAAATAAATCGCTTTGTTTAAACATGAAATGTACCGTTATGCAGGCTTGGAGTGTCACAGCAATGTTTGGAGCGGGCAGAATCCATGATTGCTCAACCCTTCCTTTGCAACTCAGTGACAATCTGGAGCATTTGGAAATTTCCTAAAATATCTTCCGAGGCGAGCAAGCCTCATCGGTTTCTTTACACTCTGCTTGCTGCTCATAGGACAAGGCTCCAGGAATGTCAAAAATGGGCATGATTTAGCAGACAGCTGTGAGATAGACAGGGAAGATAAACTTGCCTCCCTGTGTTGCGAAGTGAGTGACATTTCGCCGTCACTAACGCTGCGGCAAGTCAGTCCTCATAACACAATCCGAGACAGGCAGAAGCACCGGTTGCCTGTAGGTTTCAGAAACGTCATTAGAGAATGGCTCCAGCAATATTTGATGCTCGTATATACTGTGCCAGTGGCCAGACTTCCTCTTGTGTGCTATAGAAGGGAGGCTGCTCCTACCCACAACTCATGTGCCCTTGATCAGATGGTTGTGACTTTAAGACAAAGAGATCCTCGTATGTGTTTGTCTCTTCCAATCAAGAGAAGGGGAAATCTTGTTTAAGAAATAAGCCAAAACAATTCAGTTTCTAAACTCAAAGGACTAGAACGTTGGGACAAATATCTATACAGAAGGTCTCCCATGCACCCAGATGAGAAAGAAAGAACACAGACAAGGGGGAAATATAATCTCCAAATCCCATGAGGTACTAGTTCCCCTCTCTTCGGCACTGGTTAGGCCCTTTCTAGAGTACTGTGTCTAATTCTGGACACCACACTTTAAGAAGGATGCCAACAAACTGGAGCAAGTTCAGAGGAAGGCAACAAGGATGATGAAGGGACTAGAAACCAAGTCCTTTGAAAAGAGGCTGAGAGAACTGGGCATGTTTTACTTGAGAAAAGAAGACTGTGGGGAGATTTGATAAAACGTTTCAAATATTTGAAAGGTTTTCAGACAGAGGAGGGGCAGGATCTGTTCTCGATCGTCCCAGAGTGACGACACATAATAATGGGCTGAAGCTGCAGGATGCCTGATTTCGGCTGACTATCAGAAAAAAAATTCTTATTAGAATAGTATGACAATGGAACCAAAGACCTCAGGAGGTGATGAACGCTCCAGCGCTGGAGGCATCCAAGAGAAAATTGGACAATCAACCATCTGTCAGATCTGCTTTGATTTGGATTCCTGCCTTGAGCAGCACGTTGGACTTTATGGCCTTAGATGCCCCTTCCAACTCTATTATTCTACGATTCTATGAAATGTTGAAGTCCTTCTATATAGGAACCTTATAAAATGAATGGAAAAGACTAGGACATATCCCATTGTTCATCAGTCTTGTAGAATTAAGGAGGAAAGACCTCAGAATTCTTTGTGCTAAGAGGCAACATTCCCGCCAGATCTGGACTAGAAGTAAGCAGTGCCATGAGGTACATATCAGAAAAAAATCACCCAAATTCTTTTCCAGTTTCATTGTTGTTTGTTTGTTTGTTTGTCATTTCTGAGGTAGATATGGAAGGGGGAAATTCACAAGTGTCTTCACACGCTTCAGGTATTTGCTGAAGAGCGCAGGTGCTGAAAATGAGCTTCCATGGGATGGTTTCCAGAACCTGCTAATTTTTATGTGTGGGAAAGGAGACTTGGGATTTTCAAATCAGAGCAAACAAGTTAGAACAAACTCAATGTGTGTGTTAGTTTGTCTTTCTAAGGCCTTTGCTGATGATCATCTTTCTTACTACTGACCTTGACAGAATCATAGAATAGCAGTGTTGGAATAGGCGTATGAGCCCATCGAGTCCAAACCCCTACTCAGTGCAGGAACACAAGCTGATACTGTGACTTGTGAGGGTTGTCTAATTTAAACTCCCCCCCCCCAAAAAAAACACCACAAAAGTAAACCTGAAAGGACATTTCCTATGCATAAAGCCCAAACATGGTAAACTTGACATCAGGAACAGATCTGTTTACTGTGTACCTCAGAGACTTCCTGAACATTGAAATGGCATGAATATGTAGATGATGATGACAACAAATGGAACCCAGTAAAAGAAATGCCTTTTCTTGGATTAATGTTTGTGTTACACTCCTACGTTCTCTGGAGGCATGTAAATATGCTTATGAGCATAGCAACATCCAAAAACAAAAAGCTTGGGGACCTGGAGTAAGAGGGAGAAACATATAGTGGATTATGTATATTTTGTCCTGAAAAAGCTCTTCCTGGAAAAGCTGACTGCTATTACTTCCATTAAGCTAAAATAAGCACCTTTTCTACATTCTACTTCCTGGACATCTCCCAACCAAACACTAAGGTGACACACACCTGCTTATATCACAGAATAACCGAATAACCGAATTGGAAGAGGCCTCTGAGGCCATTGGGTCCAACCCCCTGCTTAAGGCAGGAATCCAAGTCAAAGAAGACCAGACGGGGGGGTCTCCAACTTTTTCTTCAATGCCTCCAGTGTTGGAGTGCTCACCACCTCCCAAGGTCATATTAGAAATGTATTTGTTTCACATATAAATGTAAAGATACCAAATCCCCACTCTCCAAATCTATATGGGGACTAGAACATGATTATACATCAATATTCACCTTATTTTACACTGAGGACTAGAGATGGGGACGACGCGCCAAAACGATGCTTTGTCTTTGTTCGCAGGACATCAACCTTGACAAACCACGACCCATGAGTTGCCCCCCCCCCCCAGTAGCCTGAGGAACCATGAATCAGTTTGTCGGTTCACCGGGTCTTTTTCTTTTTAGACAGCCCATGGAGGCAATCTAAAAAGGCCCTCCACTCGCGCAGGCTGCCCCCAGCCCCTTCCCACTGTCGCTTCCCTTGCACAGCTGCCTCCTCCTGCTCTGTGGTGGCTTCTGCTGAAACAGAAGCTTGGCTGCTAGAACCACGGCTTCAGTTCCGGTAGCCTAGCTTTTGCTAGGATCAGTGGGGAGGGCTTCCCTTTTGGCAAGCCTGGCTGGGGTGAACCCCCTTCCTGCTATCTTTGCAGACATCAGAGTGGGGGGATCACTTCAGTCAGGCATCCCCCATCTTTCTATCCCTGGGCAGGCATAGAAAGAGAAGGGAAATGGGACCCAAGTGATCCTCTACTGCCTCTGTCTTTGCAAAGACATCAGGGTGGGGATTGCTTGGGTCTCACTTAGTCTCACCACCCGGGCATAGAAAGACAGGGGAAGCTTGACTGAAATGATCCCCTCACACACACTGTTTGCAAAGACAGGAGGGAGAATTTCTTTGGTCAGGCTTCCCCATCTATGCCGCAGGTGCATAGAAAGACAGGGCAAGCTTGAGCAAAGTGATCTCCCCGTCTTTATAAAGAGGGGGTGGGTGGGATTCCCTCTGGGCAGGCTTTAGCAAGCTTCCCTAAGGGAAAAGCCCCTCTCTGCTTATGCCCCTGAAGAACAGCTGATCTGCAGGGGCATAAGCAGATATGGAACAAAGGGTCAAATATAAAAGGCTTATATTTGTTGCTTTACATTCATCGGGATTTCTGGACCTCAAGAATGGGAAGCAACAAATATCTGATGAATCATCAATATTAGTTGAACACCATCATTCATTTTTATATTCGTCCCCATGGACACATCTACCTGGAGGAGGGATGCCAGATTTAATTGCTTCATATTTTTAAAAACCAGGTACCTGTTAGCTTCCACTGCTAAAATTATTACAGACCTTTATATCAATTACCTCACTACAAGAGTCCACAGCACATTTCCCTAATGTCCTTCCTCCCTTCCCTTAATGCTGAAATACACTGTAACATTCAACTTGGGCAGTTTGGACTCTTTTCAAAGTGGCACAGTGCTACTTTGAAAGGCTTAGCCTCCTGCCGAGTTAAGGGCTGTGCCATCAAAAGCAGAAACCCAAACATTTGTAGAAGGAAAGGTAAACACTTTAATAGCACCAATTGTCCCAATGAAAGACCAGGTATAGAACAAAAGCAAACTAATCTGGAAAAACAAGTCAGCCTTGGCACTGATGTGACACAGCGCTAGACTTGAAAGGCAGATATAAAAAAAAATTGAAAGGTGGTTTGAAGGACAGGCTACTGGCGTTTACTTGAAGAGGATTATCTTCTTGTAATGGTGTACTGCATCCCAAGGAAGATGTCACCAAAAAGTCACCGTGGGACATGTCCTCATCTGTACCTTTAGACTGAGCTGGACAACCACACATGACAGAAAAAGGGAAAGGGAGACAGCTGAATCAGTCCAAAATAAACGACCAATCACCAGTCTGAATGGATTTATATCATGCAGTCAGGGAAAAATGTAGCAATTCAAAACATGCAAACTCTAATACAAAACTACAGAATGCAATGCATTGTAGCTGCACCTTGAGTGATGCAGTTTGCGAATTTTGTAAAAAAAATCATACACAAAGGGGAAAACATATATAAAAATTAGATGGTGTTTAACCTGGAGGGCAGGACAGAATCAAATGTTTCAGATCCCTCGCTTCTTAGTCAGGCCATGCTGTGTAATGTTTAGTTTAGATGGAAATCACTCATGGGCGATGGCTAGCTCCACCTCAGATACCTGTGTGCTGAGCTGAGCATCTGTGGATGGTCCTCTGTATATATATATCTACATGTGTGCCCTTGACATGCTGCTGTGATCCTTGGACAGAGAAGAATGCAATTCTTGCTGTTATGCACCTGCACTTGTGGGTTTTACAGCTATTTTACTTACCTCTGGGGTTGGACTGGTGGGACACACAATATTGATGGCATAGCCAACAGACCTGGTCAACCATCCTCTATGTATATAAAGTTTACAAGTGGAAGATCACTCATTAAGAGGTTGCTTGACAGTTGAATTCTTCTGGCTGTGTTCAACAGCTGAAGCAAACAATAGCCAGGTCACTGATGTTCCTCTTTTGATACTACAAAAAGTATTACCCGTAACTCACACTGCATTCTCTGATGCAGAGCCCAGTTAAAGAGTAGTTACAGAAGTGACATTATAGCTTCACACCTTGACATGGACAACCTTGCCAAGCTGAGAGAAGCAGGCATTTGTTAAATTAACTTTCTCATTTTGTCCTGACCAGACTTTACGTGAGCCAATGGGGTTTACTGATAGGCCAGCAAGAAGGCTGTTGTTCATGACCCGTTCTTATTTCTGGAAGTTCAGATCCTGTGGAGGTATTGGAAGTCCTGTATAGGGTTTGGCATAAGACTTGTCCTGCATAGGATTTGTCCATTCCTCCACAGGAAAGGAATTTTCAATTTCTGCTCACACTCACAAATACCTCCAAGGTTTCCTGGGTGTCACTGAAATTTCTATCCAGAATGATTTGGTTCTGGGCAAATCCTGGTGCAAGAATTAAATTTGAAACCCTCTGCCCTCTTCTTGGGCAGAGAGATAAACATCAGAAGTTCAGGCAGGTGGCATCGTTGGGCTTACCTAGCAGTATGCGGCATTTCTGTCATTCAATAGGAAGGATTTATTAGCTGTGCTGAAAACCACAAGAACTAGTCACAGATTTTATACTAGATTCTCCATTTCAGGTGGCATTTTGCAAGATGTTTCAGTGATGTCCTTTTCCAATCCTTTCTCTTAAATCCTATTCAGCTGCAGTAGAGTAAACATAACCTTTCTTGTGCTTCTTCTTGCTCCTTCACATCCTGTAATACTTCAGGAAGCTTAGCTGCCAGTCAGGGAAGGGATTACTTAATCTGCAAAAGTATTATAAGTTAGAATGCACTCAAAGATAAGAAAAGAGCACCAGCAATTTCAGATCACATTCTCGCTGCACTTCTGCAGTTTGGGTAGCCTATGAGGGGAGTGGAAGAAACTAGCCATCCAACTGTTGCTGTGCATGATATTAAAACAATAGAAGAGGGGATCAAGGGCTATTGAGTCATGGAGCTAATCTAATACAGTAATGTTAAACTAATTTATGCCTAGCATATAACAATGTGGAGTTGATCTAAATACAGTAGAATTTGAATTGTGGTTCTGGAGGAGCCCTTGAGAGTCCCCTGGACTGCAAGGAGGTATCTATTTTGAAAGAAATCAATCCTGAGTGCTCACTGGAAGGACAGATCCTGAAGCTGAGGCTCCAATACTTTGGCCATCTCATGAGAAGGGAAGACTCCCTGGAAAAGACCCTGATGTTGGGAAAGTGTGAAGGCAAGAGGAGAAGGGGATGACAGAGGATGAGATGGTTGGACAGGGTCATCCAAGCCACTGGTTCTTAACCTTGGGTTACTCAGGAGTTTTGGACTGCAACTCCCAGAAGCCTTCACCACCAGCTGTCCTGACTGGGGTTTCTGGGAGTTGCAGTTCAAAAGCATCCGAGTAACAAAGGTTAAGAACCACTGATCCAAGCGACCAACATGAATTTGGCCCAACTCCGTGAAGCAGTGGAAGACAGGACGGCATGGTGTGCTCTGGTCTGAGGGGCCACAAAGAGTCAGACATGACTAAACGACAACAATGTATCAGTGGATGAATCCTATGAACATAAATCTGTAAGGAATCCCTGATGTTTCATCTTAGGCAATACAGTCTGGTGGTTTCAGTGCTGGTTGGGTGATGAATCCACTCTGGGTTTTAGTCTGAATTTTCAACAACCTACCCAATGGAATGAACCTGTTTTGGGCACAAGTGGAAGCTAGGTCTATAAAGTTCAGACTAAACCCCAGAGTGGATTCATCACCCAACCAACACTGGAGCCGTTAAGAAATTGATGAATTCTGATAGATGTTGGAGATGTACAAACGGTAATACATATGGTTTGGATATGTCCGGTAATACGCCTATTTTGGGTAGAAGTTTTTACTTGCATTGACATAGTTTGGGGCAAGTCCTTGGTATTTCATGATATGCACATTCTTTTAAATTATATTCCTGCTGTTTGGGGTCTAACAAAGGGTCAACAAAATTGGATTCTGAGAGCACTCATGGTGGCAAAAAGACTTATATTAAAAGCCTGGAAAGATGATCATCCTCCACCTTTCACACAATGGTTGTAAATGCGTAAAATAGTTTATTGTGAATGTATATAATATCATACTATTTTATATTGTATTGACCATTGTTTGTTTTGTTTTGTTCTCTTGATTCTGTTTTGCTCATTTTAAACTCTTTTTAAATTTATGTTTATAGTGTTATGTTAAACATGCAACCCCCTAAAAAACGACAATAACATTGGAGCCACTAGACTAGACTGTAATGCCTAAAATGAAATATCCAGGAATCCTTACAGTGGAGATTTGATCAAGAGTTGTTTCATGGAAGAGGTAAGATCACAGAAGATCATCTTAATGTCTCTGGCAGAGTGGTCAACTATCCTGATTATGTCAGAGAATGTTTGTTCTAAGATGGAGTCTTCCGGAAGAGAGTTTTTGCTGTGCTCATTTGGTTGTGTAAGATGTGCGAACAAAGATGGTCACTCAACTGAGACTGATCCTTGCAACTGTATCTCTGGAGTGTTGAATTAGATGTCCAATTGTAGGAATAGTTCTGTTTCTGACACTGGTTGGATTGGATTGTTAACTCTATCTGCCTCCACTGGCGCTCATCTTGTACATGAGTGTCATTTAATTATGGCTAGTGTCCAGCTCAAAATTTCAGTAGAACTCAGAAAGTTCCAACTATCTAGGGAGTTGCCAGTCATGTGAGATCAGGCATGCAACTAGCACCTCATCAGATTGCCATGACAGCTTCTACACCTAGGGCTGTGCACATATTGGAAAAGATACAGTCCAGAATAATGCCATTAAGTGTCAAGTGAAAAAGGAAAAAAAACATTGCAGAAATTCAAAGGAAAAAAACACTGCAGAAATTGCTTGAATCCTTGTAGTTGTCTCTACTGAGAACATGAGCTTGCAGAATGTGTAAGGTTAGTGCCTTAAATGGTTTCAGGACTGCAAAGAAAACTGTTTTCAAATCAAGAGAGGGTTTCTTTACAATTCAATTTTCTTCACATTGATATTATTAAAAGTGAATGCATAGGTGTATGTTTCAGTATCATGTCAGTTGCATTACTTATGAATGTTTAGATAAACAGTATGTGTCAACATCGTATAAAATATATACATATGTTTAAAATCCATCTCAGTGGACTCAATAGTAGCCAAGGTTTCTTAGGTTATTATTAAATATATACAATACCATATCAGTTTAATTATTTATGAATGCACAGGGATATGAGTAAATATCATGTCAGTCTTAGAGATGTAAAATTTCTGAAAATTCCCATTTTTCCCGGGGGTGGGGGGGACAGGAACAGAAGAAAAATGTTTGTTTGTTTTTTTCCTGGAGAAAACGGAAAATTTCAGAAATTTTACATCTCTACTCAGTCTCACGCTGTACACTAGACATATGCAGAATTGTGCTTTTTGGATTACAACTTCCAGAACTGGCTGTCTAGAGAATTCTGGGAAGTCTAACCCCAACATGCTAATGCACTCACCTGAATCAGGTTATAGGAATGGAAATGAGGCAAGAGTGGCCACCATTTTTATTGGCTACAGCTTACACTATTTGGAGTTGCATAGGGATTTCTCAGAGGTAGCAACCCACTCATGGAATTTCACTCCCCTCTAGGGTCTGACTGGCACCCTTATCTTTATTTTCTTACCAAGTGAGAACTGAAGCACCCAATAAGGGAGCTGTTAAGCCTATTTCTCTTATCCTAGAAAGGGATCTGACCCATGCTACATTATGTTTAACATTTTAGTGACTCCTATTTTTGTGTAAACCACCCAGAATAGTACTGTGCCCTAATGGGTTGCTATATAAATACCAGAAATAATGGGAGAAAGAGAAACAATACTCCCATAATAAAGTTGTGAGAGGAAGATCAAGTCCACGACAGACAACTATGAGCCCTGCTAAGAAAAAGCAGAAATCCTGCAGGCAAAATACAAAATGGAGTCATGTTCTAAGCTCCTTTGAGTGACTCAGTCTTAGGAACTATGGATTGTTGAGGAAAGCCCACAGTAGTTCCTCTTCACTGCTGGAGAGGTGGATCAGAGTAGGAATCCATCTAACCCAAGCACTCAGAGCTGTTAGCTATATACCAGTGCTGCAAGACTGTTAGTGGGAAGGCTCACTGTGTAAAGACAAGAAATCCAGCCAGGATGCTCACTTCTCCTTTGTTGCATTGCAGAAGCAATACAAAAGTGGTATGCTGGTGAACAAGGGTGGAGTTTTTTTGTCAAGAGGGGAGGAAGGCAGAAGGGCTAAGAAGCCATCTCCTTCTTACGTAAAAATATGAACCTAGGGAAGCTATTCCTCACTTTAGCTACAGGTTCTCTACATGGATGGGTAAGTAACAGCAAAATTTCACATCAGGTTCT
Organism: Pogona vitticeps; assembly: GCF_051106095.1. Lineage (NCBI taxonomy): Eukaryota > Metazoa > Chordata > Lepidosauria > Squamata > Agamidae > Pogona > Pogona vitticeps. Next base: position 307,860,897 of record NC_135784.1, read on the forward strand.
CTCCCAAGAATTGAACACGTTCAGGGTGCTTCATCATTTGATCCATAGCCAAAACTTTGGAAAAATTCCAAAATTCACAGAACCATAGAGTAATTGAATGGGAAAGGATCTAGAAGGCCATCGGGTCCAACCCCCTGCTCAAGGCAGGAATTCAAATCAAAATAGATCTGACAGATGCTGGTACAATTTTCTCTTGAATGCCTTCAGCATGGAAACACTCACCACCTCCCAAGGTTAAGACAGGTTTTCTTAAATCTGTCTTCATGTACGGTAAAGTGCATGATTCTGTGTCCTGATCTCTGGGATGATCAAGAACAGATCCTGCCCCTCCTCTGTATGGCTACCTTTAAAGTATTTGAAAAGTGTCATCACATCTCCCCTGAGTCTTCTTTTCTCAAGGCTAAACATGCCTAGTTCTTTCCCTCTTTCCTCATTGGGCTTGCTCCCTCAAAATAATCCCCCCTCAAAAAGCCCTGTCCATAGCCAGTGTCTCATTTGCAACTATTGCCCCTGAACTAAAGCCAAGAGTGGCTCCTGACCAGGATAGGAAGGTTTTGTTTGTTTGCTTAGTCATTAATTCATGTCCGACTCTTGGTGACCCCACGGACCAGAGCATGCCAGGCCCTCCTTCTTCCACTGCGTCCCGGAGTTTGGTCAAATTCATGTTGGTCGCTTCAATGACACTGTCCAGCCATCTCGTCCTCTGCCGTCCTCTTCTCCTCTTGCCTTCACCCTTTCCCAACATCAGGGTCTTTTCTAAGGAGTCTTCTCATGAGAGGGCCAAAGTATTGGAGCCTCAGCTTCAGGATCTGTCCTTCCAGTGAGCAAAAGGTAATAGGAGGATTGTCTCCCTCTAAATATTGGGATATATTGCCTTCTTGTCCATGGGTTGTTGCTGAATTGAGTTCCTGGCTTTGGATGGCCCATAGTCAATGGCAATACAGTCAATATTTCACCAATCTGTGAAAGGAAAAAGGAGCTAGAAGCTCTAAGACAACCCCCTAAAGGAAACGTAGAGTGCCTGAACATACCCTGCACCTGTCCGCCCCCGGATTGACGCCGCATGGCACCTTGTTCCCTTGATTTGAAATTGTTTTCATTTCTGAAGATAGCAAAGATGGCATGTGTTTGTGGGGTGTCGAAACAGACATCCAGTCCAAAATATAATTGCACGACTGGAAGGAGAAGATAATTTTTTGTGTGTGTTTCAGATCCTGACTACCGATATATCAGCAAGATGCATTCACTTTCCATTGAATTCCCTCTTTCTTCCACCTGACATGTGGTTATTTAATCTTCTGCGAAGACATTCTGCGCAGTCTATTTCTTTTTCCTTGCTAACCCCACTATGCCATTCTGCTATTGATGTTTTCCAAGAGAATGGTAAGTGTGTGTACGTCAAATTATTGCTATTGATCTAGGTTTGTCTCTTTATGTGTACACTTGTTTAGCTAGCATTATGGCTCATCTGATTATGAAGGCATAAAAGTGGGGGAATGAGGTGGGTGGAATGTCTAGAAAACAAACTTCCATTTCTGTACATTTTATGAATGTCATTGTGCTGTGAATACCGTTTATTTCAGTTCAAAGCACCCTGGAATCAATCTTTTCAATTCATGAGTTTAGTTCCGTGTCTTTCTGCTGAGAAAACAAAACACAGAACACAACAGTAATGATACAGAGTTCTGTTGCATTATGCAGAAAGTGGCAGGAAAACAAAGCTCATTTCACAATCCTCCCAGGAAGGAAAACCTTTTGCAACTATATTGGCTTTAACTTCCTTAATGTTTCTGTTTCAATCACATGGGCTGCCCAATCATCTTTTGCATTTTTCCTATTGCATTTCTCTCATTGTGTGTGTGTGTGCGTGTTCATTCATTTACTTATTTATCTATTTTGCAATAGTGTGCATTTAGTAATAATAATTGTGTGGCATCAAGCCAATTCTGACTTATGGTGACCCTTCTCAGGGTTTTCTAAGTAGAAAATACTAGTCAGAAGGGGGTTGTAGTTCCCTTCTTCTGGGGGCAACTTTCTTGGGACTGTGCAGCTAGCCATGGAAATGGAGACAGATGAGGGTTATCAGTGAACAAATGCAGACAGGAGAGACGCTAATCTACGAAAGCTTTAAAACATTGAAAATCTGTCCACTGACATAGCTAATGGCCATGGTCATTAGCGTTTCTGGTACCTATAGTTCAGAAAAGAAGGCTGCCTATTTATTTATTTATTTATTTATTTATTTATTTATTTATTTATTTATTTATTTATTCATTCATTCATTCATTCATTCATTCATTCATTCATTCATCCATTTACAGTGGGGTCTCTACTTAAGAACGTCCCTACTTAAGAACAATCCAACTTAAGAACAGCTCCATTTGCTAAATTTTGCTTCTACTTGAGAACAGAAATCCAAGATAAGAACAGGAAAAAAAACCTTTCCTGCTCTTTTTTTAAGCTTAGGTCATCTTAGGTTAAAAAAAATTCTCCCCATAGTGGTAGAGTACGTATTAACCAGCTTTGGTTAATGTACGAACACACCTTTACATAACAAAAAAACAGCCAGAACAGATTAATTGGTTTTCAGTCCATTCCTATGGGAAATTTTGCTTCAACTTAAGAACATTTCAACTTAAGAACACCATTCCAAAACGGATTAAGTTCTTAAGTAGAGGTTCCACTGTAGTTTCTATGGACGGAAAAGAGCAGATACGGATTAAATGGTTTTCAATGCATTCCTATGGGAAATGCAGATTCAACATAAGAACTTTTCAACTTGAGAACCACCTTCCAATACGGATTAAGTTCTTAAGTAGAGACCCCACTGTATTTATTTATTTATTTATTTATTTATTTATTTATTTATTTATTTATTTAATATACAATTTGTATATTTATATTTGGAAGAATTGTATAAGAACAGATGTAAGAGGAAGGTATCTAATATACTGAAAGACTCCTCTCATCCGGGACATCAGCTCTTTGAACTATTGCCATCGAGAAGGAGATTCAGGGTATTGAAAGCAAGGACAAGCAGATTCAAGAACAGCTTTTACCCAAGTGCAGTATTGAGTTTAAATGCGGGGTCATAAGTTTTTGGTGGAATTTTAATTGCTGGGAGAAACGGGGTATCTATATTTGTATGGTGAGTGTTGTGTATATTTTTAACTCTTTTTGTAGTGGTGTTGTCCAGTTTTACCTTGGGGAAGAGCACCTCATTTCGTTGCACCCACTTGTGAGTGCAATGACAAATAAATTTCTTATCTTATCTTATCTTATCTTATATTTATATTTAGTGCCGGAGCACTTCTCTGGGCCATTGACAATTGTATAAATGATCTTCCAATCTAATAGCTGACCCAACCAGGCCTCTCCAACACCTTAGCCAGCTCCCCGATGACCCCAAATTAACACTATAACAAACACAAAATAAATGCATCAATGGCCAATGGATGATCCATGTTCCTGTCAGTGCAGAGGGACAATGTCTCTGAAGGCTTGTCCTTGAAGAGACTGGTCTTTGCCATTTTCTTAAAAGCTTGGAGGGAGGAAGCCTGGCGGATCTCCATTGGAAGGCTATAGGGGACATTTCCGAGAAGGTTGGGTTTCTTGTGGACACCTTCTTCACCTCCCTCATAGTGGGCATCCATAGGAGACTGGCTCGGGTGAATTGGGTGTGTGATTCATAGTTGACTTGGACATATGTCAATAGTTTTGTATCTGAAGTGGGTTACATCTAATGTCTGCTGTTCGCTCTCCATTGCATCTGGGACAAAGAGCTGATGTTCAAATGACCTGCGACACCCCAGAGCAATGCCACTCAGGAGTCATTGATCTTGTGAGATCACCATGGTGCCTTCTGTCCTCCTCCTCCAACTAGTGAAGAGGTTGTCTTAAGCAAGAGTGCCTTCACCAATTGTTGAAACAATCTATGTGGTGTACCTGAAGTTGTACCGTTTCAGTACATTGGTGGAAGACCAAAAGTGTGAATGCCCCTTTACCTATGTATTCTGGACTGGATCTTGTCTTGTGCTCAGAGCAGTTCTACCCACATCTTGCCCCACTGGAGGAAAGGGGAAGGGAACATCTTGTTCCTTGAGTTGCATTAGATACTGTTCTTGAGGGCTGGCGCCCCCTTGTGATGGGACATGCAATGGACCTTACAGGAAGAAGAGCACTGAAGGGTGTTTTAACAGTGATATATGCACCTCCATTTCTGCCCAGTCTCTGCCAATCGGGACCAAGATATTAACAAGGCTATTAGCCAAACTGAAAATACATTTGTCACTAAGGAAGTGGCGTGTCTGGAGAGGGCAAAAAAAGGAAAGACCAAATGGGAAGAGGTGTTAGCAGAAACTCTTGGGGGCACTTTGGGGGCTGATAGCTAACCCTATATGGATCTGGGAAGAAGATTGCCACACTGAGTGGAAGGCAGAAGCAGATTTCTAAGGCTTTCACCACCTTCCTGTCACCATCCTCAAAGAAGGTTCAACTCCCCCCCCCCCAGTTCAACATGGGAGGAATGCTTCCCAATCATCCTCCCTCCCTCACTGCACTGTCTCTTTTTCAAGAAGAGAAGCTGGTGTTTGACAGAGCCAGTGTTTCTTCTTCCTTGAGGCATGCTTGTTAACAAATCTTAACTTTCCAGATGGATTCATCTGGAAGCGTGAATGGTTGTCCCAGATTAATCCACATGGATTGCTAAATTCTGTTTTTTAACATTTCTTTCTCTTTCCCTTGATGACCTTTTGGAACCAGAGATCATGATGACACTTAAGGTTAAAGAACTACAGCACATGGCACAATTAAGGAGGATCGCGTGTTGATAGGATGGGTGATGTTAATTGTCCACCAGGCCACTCATACACTCTCTCTTTTTTCCTCTTCATTCAGGAAGCCAGTAGGGAGATATAATTTAATGTACATAATGTAAAAGTCCAGCAGAATAGGGTCATATTAATTTGCTAGGAATACATTACAAGGGAGAGTGAGACTCACAGCTGCCTTGAAATATTTGACTTCAGAGACCATAAAAGGAAAATAGTAGTGGTATTTAGTCCTTTCCACAATTATTCTATTGCTGGAGTGAAGTTCTAACAAGATAGCTGAAACCAACACATAATGTTCACCTCTACTCAGCTTCTGTGGGTTCTCTGCCCCTTCTCCTATTTTATGACTTCACCTATTAATTTCAGCATCATCTAACCCTCCAACCTCAAGAGCCTCTCTTTTTTCAGGTTGACACCAACACTGCCTCACCTTTCCCAAGGTCAGCGTGCAAGGGCTGACAGCTCGGTGTCAAGTTAAGGATGCTACAGGTAACAGAGCAGGAAATCCAGCAAGTGGCTTGACAGCCAGAAGGACATGTGTGGCTGAGTGGGATCATGTCCCAGCTGAAGCACCAGGCAGAGCCAGCAGCATTTTAAGACCAAATTTGTGTCCCCCTGGGCATGAACCGAACCATGAACCGGGAAATAAAAAATGACAAATTGGCCTGGTTTGTGGTCTGTTTCATAAACCAGTTTGGGGATCCTATTTTCCTAAAACAAAACAAAGTGCCAAACTTTTTTTCCACTTGGAAATTTGTTTTGTTCAGCAAAAGAGGGTGCCAAGATGCCTCCTTCCCACTGCCCCATGACCTCCATGTCCGGTCCTTTCGCTCCTACTATGCCTCCGATATGGCTGCCACCGCCATCGTCAGAGACTGCATGCCCAGCTTCTCTTCCTAGATGGCTGCTGCCAGTCTCAGGGAGACCAGGCATGCTGTGGCGGCAGTAGTGCAACGGCAATGCAACCAGGTAGAGAGGCAACAGCAACAATGGGAAAGTGGTGGGTGGGTGGCAGAGGAGAAGGAGATGGTCTCCCCCTGGAAAAAAATGAACCATGAACAGGTTCATTTTTCTAGGGGTTCATGGTGGTTCATGAACCACTGACTTTTCAGTTCATGCCCATCTCTACCCCTGAGCCTTGCTTGGCTAGAGGTCGTAATACCACGCACTGACACACCCATTGGGGGTGCTACAGCTCAGTTTAGCAATTCAATCCATGTGCAAGCTATGAATCAGTTGCCTGCAGGTATTGGTAAGGGGACAAATTTGAAGAATCTTACCCATGCAAAATATGTGGCATAAGGGTGATAATGTCACCAGCCAAGGGAAGCAAACATTTCACATAGCCACCCCCTTCTGCTCCAAGGACCGTACGGGTCCTGATTAATCCCTTTCATCATTGTGAACCTCTAGGGGCCAAGGAATGGAAAGGTGAAAATCATTTCATTACTGAAACCTTTCATTACTGAAAATCTCTGATGCCAGATCCCATAGGGGCTTCATATCAGTAGGGGGAAAAGTTCAATTTCCCCCACAATCGCCCTGGCTGATGACATTGTCTGCCTCACACTGTGGAACTTACATGAATGAAATTTCAGAGAATGGTTTTCAAACTCTCAATTTTCATGGAACACTTGCATTTGTCTTCCCGGGATGCTTGCAAATTGTGGTGTATTTTGGGGAGAATTCTTCAGCATACAGTACAGTGGTGCCCCGTATAGCGAGGTTAATCCGTTCCGGATTAACCTTCGCTATACGAAAACATCGCTGTGCGGGTAAGGAAAGCCTATTGGAATGCATTAAACTTAGTTTAATGCGTTCCAATAAGCGTCCAAACTTACCCCTCCAGCGATGTTTTCGCGTCCGGCGGCCATTTTGGAGCCGCCGATCAGCTGATCGGCGGCTCCAAAATGGCCACCGGATGACCCGAAATGCCCCCCCGCAGCTTTTTCGCGACCTCCGTAAGCAAGGGGAGGGCGCGAAAACACTGATAGGGGCCATTTCGGGTCATGCGGCGGCCATTTTGGAGCCGCCGATCAGCTGTTCAGCGGCTCCAAAATGGCCGCCGGATGCCCCAATCGTCGCAAAGCGAGTGCGGCGATTGGGGCAGATCCGTATAGCGATCCCGAAAAAGGGATCGCTATACGGATTCTTCGTTAAACGGTGCGCTCGTTAAGCGAGGCACCACTGTATTCTCATGTACGGGAGGACGTTACCTGGGATAGGCGGGCCCCCTTTTCCTGTGAAAGCATATTTGAGCTCTCTTGAAAGGTTTCCTGGTTGATCTTGGCCCAAGTCATTCTCTTCCACTTTCATGGACATCACACATTACATTAATCGAAGGGGGCATGTTTATTGACATAAGCCTTTTTGAGAAATAATGGGATGAGAGCAGACCCTAAAAACAGTAGATAGAAAACAGGATGGGGCTCACTTTTGGCACCGCACACACGCACAAAAGTCTGGTTTGTATAACCCATCAATACTGACATGGGCTAACAATCCGGGAGTTTAAGACTTTCCTAGAACTATCTGGAGATGCTGGTGGTTTTTATTTATTTATTTAATTTATTTATGAAGCTGGGACCTTCTGCATTCATGTGCTCTACCACCAAGCTACAATTTTCCCTCATCCTCTGCTCCTTCTCCTCACCATAATCTCTTTGTCATTATGAATGTGTTTTTAATATATTATCATAAATCATTGTCACATATTTGAAATCAGTGTGTGTGTGTGAGAGAGAGACATAATTTCATTTTTCAACCTGGTTGCCAAAACTGGTTGGTTATGAACAGAGGTTTAGGATTTAAGAATGGGGTAGAAGGACATCATGAAAGGAAAGTGTGTGTGGGGAGGGGAAATGATGAACAGGGGATGGTGTTCATTGAACAGAAGGACAGGGAATGTTCTGGTATTTGGCAGAACACCTTCTACCACCAAGATCTACCCGTGTCACTTGCGCGAGCCAGGAGGTGAGGCTGAGGAGCCTAACGCCGAGAGAGGCCCGGAAAGAAAAGACAAGAAATACGGCCTTCTCAGCAGTGGCTCCTCGCCTCTGGAATAACCTTCCCCCTGATATTTGCGTGCCCCCCTCGCTGGGTATTTTTAAAAAGCAACTAAAAACATTGATGTTTCGGCAGGCCTCCCCCCCCCCAGTTAATTCCTGACTCCTCTTTCCTTTTTTTTCCCTAGTGTTTTATCCAATTGTTGAAAAATTTCCTCTTTGTAAAATGGTTTTTATTATTGTTGTTTCCTTTGTTGTGAGCCGCCTAGAGTGGTCTATCGACTAGATAGGCGAGATATAAAATAAATAAATAAATAAATAAATAAATGGCATGTACCCTTTACTTCAGAGGTAGGCAACAGTGGCCTACCAGATTTTTTTTAGACCATAACTAATATAATCTCACTAATATATAGACCATAACTAATATAATCCCACTTCCTCCTTTGTAAAAAAAAATATTTTGAAATCTGTATATATAATTTTCATCAGAAATCCATAGGTGGCAGTAGAATTGCCAGACTATCATCCTTACACAGATCCCTTGCTATGAGACAGGATTAGCTGATGTTTTCTTAATGGGGATCACGATGATTCTTAAGGGCTTTAAAAAAAATAATCCAGAACATTTAGGGGGAAAAAAGTTCAATGTGGTGTAGTGGACAGAGTCTTGGCCTAGGAATCTGGAGAACAGGGTTCAAATCCCCGCTCAACCATGCAAACTCACTGAGAGAGTGAAACTGGTCAAACCTTAAATATCTCTCTTACCTTGAAAGTCCTAATGAGATCGCTATAAGTCGCTTCTGACTTGATGGCACAGAACACACAGAAAGCTGTCAGAAATTGCCTGCTTCATCTTAGCAAGAGTAGTGATGCTGTTTGAAACATATTTGAATTTGGACATAGAGTGGGAGAACTCCATTTGTTTTGACAGACTGGGAGCAATGAAGAGAGCTGTTTTCTCTTACTGTGTTGTGTCCCCTGTCACTGTAAACAAAGCAAAAATTGCAAAATCAAAATTATTTTCTCACGTTCTTTCATCCAATGGAAAATCCACTTTCATTTGCTTCTCCTGGATTTCTCTGTATTTTGGGAGGTGGAAGGATCACAACACTCTATAGAGAATGACAGTGAGACTGAGGGACTGACATCTGAAGAAAACACAACAGCTGAAATCCTGTTGCTATAAAATATGCTGCATAAGGTGAGGATGTCATCAGCCATAGGGTGTTCTTTTTTTTTAAAAAAAAATAAGACCTTTCTTGAGGCATCATAGAGAAGCTGTTAGGGACTGCAGGATAACGTAAAGGTAAGGGTAAAGGTTCCCCTTGACAATTTTTGTCCAGTCGTGTTTGACTCTAGGGAGCGGTGCTCATCCCCATCTCCAAGCCATAGAGCCAGCGCTTGTCTGAAGACAGTTTCCATGGTCACGTGGCCAGTGCGACACGACACAGAATGCTGTTACCTTCCCACTGAGGTGGTGCCTATTTATCTGCTCACATTTTACATGCTTTCAAACTGCTAGCTTGGCAGGAGCTGGGAAAAGTGACGGGGGCTCACTCCATCGCGTGAATTCAATCTTATGACTGCTGGTCTTCTGACCTTGCAACACAGAGGCTTCTGCAGTTCAAACCCCCAAAGCGCCACCACGTCCCTTGGTGCAGGTTGAGGAGGAAGTCTTTAATTTCTGAAAATGATCAACATCATCATGACTGCCCTCACATTTGACCCCATGGCTGTCAACAGCTTCTCCACAACAAAATGGATTCCACAGAAGCCTCAGGACCTTCAGGAGAAATCGGACATTTTTATTTCTGGAAACATCACCATAGCTGATAACGCCATCTGCCTTACGCAGCATAATTTATAGCAACAGGATTTTAGCCAAGGAGTATCCTCACCAATAGTTTAAAAAGATTCATTCAACGGTGAGATTATTTTGCTAAAATTTATCCTCATCTGAAATCAGGAAATCACACTCTCTTGATCATATCTTCCCCTCGAAAAATAATAATAATAATAATGAGCTTAAAGAAGCCTCTTCAAAACAGGGTTGCCTTCAAAGAGTGAAGGCACAAACAGCTTCACTTTCTGCTGGCCAGTCTCTCTAGATGTTTGACTGACCTTCCAAGGGGAGTCTCCCCTTACCGCCGGATCCTTTATCAGATTTGTCTTTTGGAAGTGGAGATCTTTAAAGAAAAGAAAAGGAAAGAAAAGAAATTGTGTAAACATTTCCGAACCCCATGCAGCTGGAGCCCTGGAGCCGTGAGCTACCAGCGGTGGTGGAGTGCTGGGCTGTGTTTTTGCAAGTACAAGACAGAAAATCTATGTAATTACCTCTGAAGCAGAAGACGCTGTGCAGCCTGACAGAACAGCATGTGTAGGAAGCTCTCTGTCATTTCTCCACTGACTAATTTCCCCACCATACACTGCTCAACCCCCCCCCACATACACCCCATCAGTAGTCATTCAGCTTAACCCTCTGGGTGCTGCAGCTCTTCCTTCCAGCTCCTTCCTGTACTCAACACATCCACCAGGCAGGTGGAACAAATCTGTCCCCAATGTTTGATCAACCTGTTAAATATATGGAGGGTCTGATTATTCATTTCTGTGTGCCGAAGCGCCCATGGATTTTATCAATGCAAATTAAAGGAGAACTAACAAGAAGTTCATTCTGATGGCTCTTGCTGAATTCACCTGCACATCTCCATCTTACCCATGTTTATACAGAGGTAAATAAAACCATGGGGGTTCTGTCAGTGGACTTATGAAGAAGTGGGTGCATGCATTAGTACAGAAACCAAGTGTTTGTTGTGAACCAGTCCTTAGCTTGACAGTTCGAGGAGAATGATTCACTCTTGGGAAAGAGGCAAAGGAAACATTGGTTGGTTTAAGACTCCAGAGATAAGGCCTTTCTCTGTTACACTTCAGCACCGCAAAACCAGGAAATTGGGAAATGAAGGCTAAAACCCAATTATTCTGCAATCAGAAAAAGTGATATGCTATGTCTAGAGATGTGACATTTTATGAAAATTTCCATTTTTTAAAATGGGGGGAAAGTGTTTTTCATTAAGATCATCATGCTATATATGCCGTATTTTTCGCTCCATAAGACGCACCTCTCCATAAAACGCACAAAATTTTTAGGAGAAGAAAGCAGGAAAAAATAATCTGTTTTCTTCACTCCATAAGACGCACAGACTGTTTTGTGGGAAAAAAAGTGTGTCTTATAGAGCGAAAAATACGGTAGTTTGGATACCATGTCATAGACTTATTATTTATCATTGTAAGAAAACATATTCCATAGTCCATTTAAAAAAAAATCTGAAAAAACAAAACAAAACCAAAGAACAGTTTTGGAAAAAAATAAATAAAAAGAAATATGTTTTTTTCCCCTATTTTTCTTTTCTTTTTTCCTCCTAGACCTTCCTGTCTCTAGCTATGCTATCTGCTACCCATTTGCAATTTACTTTCCATGCATCCATTTTTATACTTGGGCAGCCTGGGCAAGATGAAAAGACGAAGACCAGTAAAGGCTGCACTTAGCCTGGTGCCTTGCAAACCCTAACAGCCTTATAATGGAACTCCTGAGTAGCTCAGTGGTTTACATCTCTGGCTGGGGAGCCAGAGGTTGGGAGTTTAATGCCCCACTGGGCCTCCTTGACTGGGGCTGAACCCCTTGATCCATAGGATCCCCTTCCAGCTCTGCAGTTCTAAGATGACGACGATGATGATGAAGCTAAAATAATCCTCCTGTACATTGTAGAAAGGGGGAAATGCTGTCTTTGGGAGGTCCAGGCTTTTTCTGTGCCATACGGTGGAGAAGCTGAAAGATAAGATGGATGGAAATGATGATCAGTTCATGTTTAAGTTACATAACTAGGATATACCTGGTAAGATGCTCTCCAAAACAATACCCTAATGAGATTTTCTTTTTTAAAACAATCTTGTCTAAATGCTTATTAAATACAGAGCAAAATCCTGTCACTTAGCATACTAAGTCACACTAGAGTAGACCCATTGAACCAGCAAGGATTGGGTGAGTCAACTCCTCTGTAAGTCCCATTAGTTCAAATGGGGTTACTTTAACCTCAACATAGGAAGCCACATTTAGAGTAGCCCCTTTTGAATCAATGGAACCTTTTGAGGTGTTGGCTCATGAAATCTTCCTTGATGTTGGCCATAGAGAATACACACTAGCTGTGTGTGCCTTGGAGTTTTAACTGCCTGTTTAAAATAATTTTTATTGACAATCCATAAGGATAACAAGAGAAAACAATATAACCTGTAAGCAAAACCTATAACCTAATGTATTATGCAATCATATGCCATCATTTTAGCCTTACAGCTGCCTTAATATAGATTTTACTATGCGCCTTTTCCAGCAGAAACGTGTCATCTCTCCATTGACCGGGATGTTTATCTTAGGTTGTCAAAGTACTATTGAGTTGGTTAAGTCCCTAGGCAGAAATATGTCACCCTCCCTTCTCAAAGATAACAGTTTTCAGAGCAAAACTAGCTTCAAGGTCAAGACTCCAGGTGCACCTGTCCTTCAGCTTGTTGTATATTTTAGCTCCCATCTCTCCTTTCTTCGGTTTGTTTTTATTTTATTTTATTTTTTGTTGGCTTACAGAGCATTATCTTGTGCAGATGGAAAAGTCAGCTGGGTATCTCAACTGCTTTGAGGTGTCACTCCAAAGTCTAGATACTGCCAGGAGTTCAGGGCAAGCAAACCCCCTTGAACAAATGAGGCCAGTGAAACGAGCAATGGCAAGGTAGAAAAAATTTGATAGGAAGGCCAACAGGCTGGCAATGAAGTGGGTCAACCTGTAAAGACCCAGGTCAGATCCCTTCAAGATAGCAGAGAAACAGACAGCAACAGCATCAGAGTGCTGGGAGATGACAATGATTTCCCAATGGTTTATCGATGCTCTCTGATCTCTGGTTTTGTGGGTTCATACTCAGGTAGTTTCTGGAAGCACATTATACTCAGGCACATTATATTACATCTTTGGATAACTGATGAGCTACTAAAAGTTTGCATATCCAACAATTAATATTCACTTTTTCACTTATATGGTTTGAACAATATTTTGCCCATTTTCCAGCACATAAACAGGCAGTTCGGAAGCTCGATGTACAATTAAGAAATTTGCTATGCTAAGCAACAGGATTTGGGCCATAGTAAAAACGCAGTGGCTGCACATTCCTCTTAGAATCATAGAATAACTGAGCTGGAAGGGGCCTCTAAAGCCATCGAGTCCAACCTCCTGCTCAAGTCAGGAATCCAAATCCAAGCAGATCTGACAGATGGTTGTCCAATTTTCTCTTAAATCCTGCAGCATTGGAGCATTCACCACCTCCCAAAGTCATGGGTTCCATCATCCTACTGCTCTGACAGTTAGGAATTTTTTTCTGATATGCATCCTAAATCTGGCTGTGGCTTTCCAATTTGAGAACAGGTTTAACTTGAGCCTATTATTACATATCCTGAACTCAGGGATGTTCCCTTTGGTTTTAGCTGCCTTAATGTAGATTTTAATATGTGCTTCTTCTGCCTGGAACCTGTCATCAACCCAGTGACTGAGATGTTTACCTTGATGATCTTCAGTTGCATGCATAGTAAAAGACAGAGAAAATAAATACAGTGGGGCCTTGCTTAACGATTTTAATTGGTTCCAAAAAAATCATCGCTATGGGAAAACATCACTAAGCGAAACGCGGTTTCCCATTGAAATGCATTGAAAACCGGATAATCCGTTCCAATAGGAACGAATTGCCGTCCTTAAGCAAAAATCGCCATAGGAAACATCGCTAAGCGAAATGCGGTTCCCCAATTGAAATGCATTGAAACCTATTCAATGCATCTCAATGGGGGAAGAATTCAACAACAAATTAAAAAAGAGTCGGAACAAAGTCAAGTTAGTTTAACAAAGGGTTTATTAAGTGCACTTATGATTTCAACCATTCTAAACATTTTTAAACATTTTTAAACATTTAAAAAACAGCCAACATGAGGCTGTCAAAACCATCGTTAAGTGAAACAGGGGGACTCAAACTGTCGTCGCTATGCGAAGCATGGTCTCAAACATCGCTATGCGAAAATCGCCCATAGGGAACATTGTTAAACAGAGCACAAGATCGCTCTGAAGAAGTCATCGCTAAGTGAATTCATTGTTAAATGAAGCGCTTGCTAAGCAAGGCACCACTGTAGTACCTATGCTACTTGGTAGAGGTAGAAAAATGGTAGCATATGACAAAGAAAAGCAGAAGTGTTTAGTTTCTATGTCAGCTTGCTCCTCTCCCAAAATACAATCTATGACCCTCCAGGCAAGTGTGAAGCAGAAGCAGAAGCAGAAGCAGAAGCAGAAGCAGAAGAAGAAGAAGAAGAAGAAGAAGAAGAAGAAGAAGAAGAAGAAGAAGAAGAAGAAGAAGGGACAGGATTGCAGCTTGAGACTGAAGAGCCAATATTAAAGGAATGCTTTGAATATGGCTTTGAAGAAGTTCAGATCTCCAGGACTGGATGAACTGCATCCAAAAGTAGCAAAAAAAAATAGCTGAAAAGATCTCATAATCACTGTCTATTATTGCCTTGATATAATGGAGGATGGGTGAAGTGCCAATTGACTGGAAGAGGATTAACTATCTTCAAAGAGGGCAAAAAAAGAGGAAACTGTGAACTACAAACCAGCCTGACATCAATTCCAAGCAAAATTCTGGAACAGATCATAAAGCAGTCATTGTGCAAGTACCTAGAAAATAATGCAGTAAAAAATGAGAAGCCAGCCTAGATTTATCAAGAACAAATCCTGCCAGACCAATCTTATGTCATTCTTTGATTGGGTAACCTCCCTGATAGATAGAAGGAATGCTGTAGACATAGTATATCTTGACTTTAGCAAAGCTTTTGACAAAGTGTCCCTTGATATCTTGATAGGCAAATTAACTAGGTGTGGGCTGGATAGATCAAGTGTCAGGTGGATACACAATTGGCTAGAGAATGGTACTCAGAGGGTGATGATTAATGGGCCCTTCTTCAACTGGTAGGAGGTAACAACTGGGATACCCCAAGGCTCAAACCTGGGTCCAGAGCTCTTCAACATTTTTATTAATGGCTTGGATGAGAGAGTGCAGGCATTACTTATGAAATTTGCAGATGACACAAAATTGGGTGGAACAGCTAATACCTTGGAAGTCAGGGAAAAAAAAGATCTTGATAGGCTGGAGCACTGAGCTGAAATAACAGAATGAAATTGGACAGGGATCACTGCAAATTCCCACACCTAGAGGAAAAAACTCCAAATGCACAGTTGTTGCCACCACCGGGCACGGGAGCACCAAGGAGCCCTGTAAGTGGACCAGGCTGGTTCTGGGGAGCAAGGAAGGACCACCAGGATTCCTGTGCTGCTGGACTTCATATTAATCTCCTGGTGGAAATGAATATGAAGCTCTCATGTCTAGTCCCAACCTATGAAGCCCTTAAGAGTTTAGGACCTTGATATCTAGCAGAAGACCTCTTCCACAAAACAGCTGCCCATTCCCTCATGTTCCTCATAGCCCTTGATGTTAAGAATTGTAACACCCAACAGAGTCATGGCCTCTTCCATCTGGAAAAAGCTTCCTACAGAGGTTCCCCCCCCCCGGGTAGGTGGGGCTTGTCAGCCATGGAAGGCAGCCCATCTAGGAGAAGGAAAACTCTGACTTCAAACCTCCACTGCCCTGTGGCTATCTCCACTGATGGAAAAGGCTTCAGGAGTTAACCTCGAGGCAAAATCCGGAGCTGGAGTCCCGAAGGCAGCTCATGTCGTTCTGGCAACTCCTGTGATGTTGCTGGAACCAGTTGTATTGGCTTTTGCCTTTCCATTGGATTATTTCAGTGACGTGGAGAGGGGGGATTTGCTGGTTGGGTAACAGCCTATCCTCCACATTATTTTACCCAGGTTTCATGCTCTGGAGAGGACACTCCAGCTTTGCATACAGCGTCAAAGTCCTCCATACAGAGCATGTTACCATAGAAGACCGAAGGATGCCTATGATGGATGAGAGGTTCACCAGACACCATCCCTCTCTGTTTTAGGAAGCTGATCAAGGCTGAATGATATAAAGCTGCCTTCTAGTAGTGTAAGTTCATCCTGAGATGGTTTAAGGGATTTTAAATTGTGTATTTTTAAGTTGTTTTAGCTAGTGACACAGTTTAGTGTCTGCTTCAGGATTTTTTGTATTTATTATGCTGAGTTTGAGCACATGTTTTTATTGTATATTGCAAACTGCCCAGACAGTGGTAGCACTAATGGGGTGGTATAGACATAGAAATAAAATAAAATAAAATAAATCTTAGAACTGCAGAGCTGGAAGGGGCTCCATGGTTCCCTGAGTCTAGCTCCTGTCAGGGAGGCCCAGTGGGGAACCGAAGCCCCAACTCTGATCCATTGAGCAACACATAAAGTGTTTATTGGAATTTGCTGAGCAACCCTGTAGATGGCCATTCAGATGTAATTTCTAGTCAGTTCAATGCAGGTATCACCTGCAGCCTTCTAATTACTTTTAGATGTATTATGTTTTCATGCTAGTTTTGCACACTGCTTTTATTGCTGTACACCGCCCAGTGTCACCATTGGCCGGATGGGCAGTCTAGAAGTCCAATAAATAAATTAAATGTTTTCACATGAAAAACAGAGGGAAGATAAGGTCCTTAGAGTTGCTTCTTCCTTGCTGTGTCAGTGGGTCATAATCCCAGGTAAGGATATCTAGAATTGCAGCCTTAATCAGAACACACTTTTCTCCACAATTTTCCAGGGCAGCTCTAAGCAAAAATCTGCAGCAAAATGCATTGGGAGGAAAAAGAGGTCCAGAGGTAGGTAGGTATAAAGGGATCATTTTCTTCTCTTGTTTTACTTGTCTTCTTGAATACTGCTCTTATTTGTGAATTTTTAATATGTCCATGTAATGCTTTTTTAAATATTGTAATAATTTCTTGTTTAGCTTTTAACTTCCCTTTCGTAAACTGCTTTGGATCCATTAGGAGAAAGGCAGCATATAAATATTTCAAATTAAATAAACAAATAAGTAGTTTCAGAAACAGTACCATTCAAAACGCATGGTTTGGGGGAAGTACATTTGTACCTGAATGCAAAAGCTCATTGTGTAAATGCTAATTTTTAATGGAGGATTAATGCAGCAAAGGAACGAAACAGACGAATGAACGATATCCCCCCCCCCGGATAAAGTGATACAAGGCATAACAAGCAAATTGATTTGCCCACTCGTACTTGCGCTGTGAAGGAACGAACCTGGCAAGTCTTTCACGGAAGCAGGAAGGGCACGAATCCAGCCTCCAAAGACAGAAGCTTGGAGGCAGCAAAATGGATTTCATCTTTTTCTTTATTGCTCCTGTTGAGTATAGATACCTAAGGCTGCTCTATCAATAGAGCTTATGGTGCTATAGAGTGAGGGGAAAATGAAATCAGCAGAGACTGTCTCGCATCTAAGCTTTCAAAGTGAAAATGGGGATATAAAAAGCCCACTTTGCTTTCTTTGGGGGGGAGTTATAAGAGAAAGTGTGTGTGTGAGAGAGGGAGAGACACAAAGAAACATTATAGGATGCTGAAACTATAACAATCATATGCTGTAGCCCTTGAATTAGGATCACACTTTTCAAGACTCTTACAACATATTTTTTTTCCTATGCTCAAGGATGATCAAGCCCTATGAGGAAAGCCTGAAACAACTGGGCATGCTTAGCCTTCAGAAAAGAAGACTGGGGGGAGAGAGGACAGCCGTTTTTCTGTACGTGAAAGACTGGAATACAGAGGAGGAGCAGGATCTGTTCTCAATCAAAGAGTGCAGGACACACAACACTGGGATCAAGTTACAGGAAGCCAGATTTCAGTTGAATACAATATTAGGAAAAACTTCCTAACTATTAGAGCAGTACGCCAGTAGAACCAAGTACTCCAAGAAGTGGCAAGTGCTCTAACACTGGAGAGAAATTTAGACAACCACCTGAAAAATATCCTTTGATTTGTATTCCTGCGTGGAGCAGGGGTTGGACTTGATGGCCTTATAGGACCCTTCCAACTTCATGATTCTATAATTCTATGTAAATCATTGTTTTTCTCAGCCTGTTAGGATAAGGGACTTTAAAATGGTTCTCCTTGCCCCCATGAGAGGGCAGCTATTTCATCAAGAAAGGGTGAGGTCTTCCACAGTCCTTCTAGACTCTTATGTAGAAACATCCTACTCCTAGAACTCTTCTTGGTTTTTTTCTTGGAGGAGGCTTAATAAGTCTTCCCCTGTTTCAAATGGAGGGGTGTTGGTGGCCCTTGCAAACTGTAAAATGCTTCTTAGAGGGCTATGAGAAGATTCTGAACCTGACTTTCATCACCCATCCTCTACATTTTTGAGGAAAGATCTGGGCACCAGTGTAGCTCTGAATCTCTGACTGCCTGTCTCCCCCACTGTGTGTTGGGTCCCCTATTCCTTAGATGTAGGAAGCATAAGACCAGGGAAATCACCCCAGAAGGAGACCACAGCTGTGATACAAGGAGATCTGCAAGTGGGATCTGAAGGCCTTAGGAACGGACCTCAACAGATGGGAAACCCTGATATCTGAGCATTCAGCCTGGAGGCAGGCGGTGCATCATGGCCTCTCCCAATTTGAAGAGACCCTTGTCCAGCAGGCTGAGGCAAAGAGGCAGTCCTGAAATCAGCAAAACCAGGGAGCTGGACAGGGGACAGATTGAATTTGTGTTCAGTGTGGAAGGGATTGTCACTCTCAAATTGGCCTTCTCGGCACACTAGATGCTGTTCCAAGTCCTCCATACAGAGCACGTGACCATCGTCTCTTGAGACTGAAGGATGCCTAATGTAATGTAAGACCAGCTACAGAACAGGATGGCATCTGCCTCCATTGAACATACTCTTTAGCCACCTTTTTGTGTTGCAGGGAAAGGAGCTCTTTGGCTAACGTGTTTCAGGAAGGGCAACAAGTTGACAAGGCTTCCCAGGGACGGATAGGATAATGTCTGGTTATTGTACATTATAGGGCTGAACCCACATTGAGAAATGGCCCATGACACCCATCCTAATAACCAGACAATTTGTATGGTGCGTTCAACATTCATTGCTTCACAAAGCAGTATAACAGTGATCCTTACAACAGCCATGCAAAGTAAAGTAGTAGCTTCCACTCCGTACAGCCACTTCAAAATCCATCCTGCCAAGATCTTTTGGACTTTACATGCAAGAGGAATTTCCTTGGCAGAATCCTTCCTGCCATGAACTTTTGGATTTCATGTTCTTCACTCTGGTACAAGCTTGACAAAGTGGTGTTCATCCATGAAAGCTTGCATACTGCATAATGATTTTTCAGTGGTCTATAAAGGGATTGCCTTTTCTTGCATATGTATTTTATTTTCTATTGACCACACAGCTCCGCTTTATTTCAATGGAATTACAAGGATACCAAGCAATACCCCCCCTGCCCATCAACAATGTATGGACTCTTGACATCAGCAGTAGCAGGATGGCAACCACTAGGTAATATAATTTGACTTTAGCCTGGACCCAATTGGCTAAACCTAGTGAGTTTACTGAATTATCACCCCAATTCCCAGATGGAGGATTCAGGTTTTCTGTGTCAACGCACACATCCTGGCGAAGCAGAAAGATTTCAAAGAAAGGCCAAACGGGGAGGGGTGTGTGAGACAGCATGGATGGTGCTTCTTTGTTTAAAAAATTGGGGTGTGACACTCAATCCACAGCTGTCTCGGCTGGAATGTTAAAGCAGCAAGCACCCTTCTTCTTCCGATACCTCTCCTGACTTATATCTGAGAAAGACCTGCTTGGCAGAATCCCTCTTGCTACAAATTTTCAGATTTTATGTTTTTTACTCTGGTACAAGCCTGACGAAGTGCTGTTTATCAACGACAGCTTGCGTATTGTATGATGGTTTTTAGTGATCTATAAAGGTCTTGCCTATTCTTACATTTGCTTTGTATTCTTTTAGTATATGTCTGAGTTAGCCGCCCCGAGTAGACGCTGTCTAGAGGGGCGGGGTAAAAATCGAATAAATAAATAAAAATAAATAAATCAGTTAAGCTTTCAAACTGCAGCCTCTCTGGCTCAGCTTCGATCATGCTAGAACCCATTGGGTTTCCTCTCGACCAGTATGGCCAAAGATTGAAAGCTGGGGGGAAAAAAATACCTGTTGCATGAACAGTGCTCATTTTTATAGCACTCCATGGTGCACAGGAAGGATCTTACTAGAACGGTGTTAAGTAGCTTGTAAAATTAATTTCCTTATAATAGAGATGTCTTAAAAGCAAAACCTTGCTGTGCAGAAAATCAATTTGTGTGACAGATTTAGTCCTTTATCGGGAATTCCCTCAAGGGGAGAGGGCTGAAGGGTAGAAACACCAGTTTGGATCAAATATATGGCCTAATACGGCTTGAAGTCACACGTTATTTACCCTCTTGGGCTTGGTGTGAGATTTGGTTTCAGAGCATATTTCTCATAAGGACTTCTTAGGGACACACACTTGGGTTCTTTGAAATCTTGAAATGTGGCACCCAGTTCCGGACAACACCGTTTAAGAAAACAAGTAAGAGAAAGAATTGGTCTCCATTTCCATGCCGTTTGCCACTGGCCTGAGTGGAGGAGACTGAGGGATGCAAAAAAAAACCAAAAAAAAAAAAAACCTGCAGCTTAGTCGAGTTAAATTGGGAGTTCAATTCTGCACTATGTCTCCCAGGAGAAAGGCCAGCCTGTGTGGCCTTGGGCAAGCTGCACAGTCCCAGGGTGCCCCCTAGAGGAAGGGCCTGGAAAACCACTTCTGAGTACTTCCTACCTAGAAAACCCTGGAAAAGGTCACAATTAGAGATGGAATATTTGTATTTGTCTCCCGAGGGAGACAGATATAAATATTGCCACCACAAGTGGCTGAGCCAACTGGGACCTTCTCCCTAGAACTGAGATTGAACCCTGAGTCATGAGCACATTTTTGGCTACAGTATAGCAGTTTAACCACTGCACCACATGGGTTGGTTCCAGATGGGTTGCCAAGTTTAAAGCCAGCTTACATGCAGAAAAAGTTTCTCTTTACCTCTGCTCACTCTGAGACTTGTTTCCAGGGACGTTGGCAAGTCTTTGAGACCAAATCCCAAGTCCAGGTGTAAGTCTTTGGCTTGTTGTTGTTTAGTCGTTAAGTCATGTCCAACTCTTTGTGACCCCATGGACCAGAGCACGCCAGGCCCTCCTGTCTTCCACTGCCTCCCGGAGTTGGGTCAAATTCATTCTGGTAGCTTCAATGACACTGTCCATCCCTCTCGTCATCCTCTGTCATTCCCTTCTCCTCTTGCCTTCACACTTTCCCAACATCAGGGTCTTTTCCAGGGAGTCTTCTTTTCTCATGAGGTGACCAAAGTACTGGACCCTCAGCTTCAGGATCTGTCCCTCCAGTGAGCACTCGGGGTTGATTTCCTTCAAAATGGATAGGTTTGTTCTCCTTGCAGTCCAGGGGACTCTCAAGAGCCTCCTCCAGCACCACAATTCAAAGGCATCAATTCTTCGGCGGTCAGCTTTCTTTATGGTCCAGCTCTCACTTCCATACATCACTACAGGAAAAACCATAGCTTTGACTATTCAGACTTTTGCTGGCAAGGTGATGTCTCTGCTTTTTAAGATGCTGTCTAGGTTTGTCATTGCTTTCCTCCCAAGAAGCAGTCATCTTTTAATTTTGTGGCTGTTGTCACCATCTGCAGTGATCATGGAGTCCAAGAGAGTAAAATCTGTCACTGCCTCCATATCTTCCCCTTCTATTTCCCAGGAGGTGATGGGACCAGTGGCCATGATCTTGGTTTTTTTCTTTTCGTTTTTTTGATGTTGAGCTTCAGACCGTTTTTTGCGCTCTCCTCTTTCACCCTCATTAAGAGGTTCCTTAATTCCTCCTCACTTTCTGCCATCATAGTGGTATCATCTGCATATTGGAGGTTGTTGATATTTCTTCCGGCAATCTTAATTCCGGCTTGGGTTTCTTCCAGTCCAGCCTTCCGCATGATGTATTCTGCATATAAGTTAAACAAGCTGGGGGACAATATACAGCCTTGCCGTACTCCTTTCCCAATTTTGAATCAATCAGTTGTTCCATATCCAGTTCTAACTGTTGCTTCCTGTCCCACATAGAGATTTCTCAGGAGACAGATAAGGTGATCAGGCACTCCCGTTTCTTTAAGGACTTGCCATCTTTTGTTGTGGTCGATACAGTCAAAGGCTTTGGTACCAAGTCCCAAGTCTAAGTCTTTTGTACCAAGTCCCAAGTCTTTGGTACCAGGTAATGAGTCCCAAGCCCCAAGTCTGAGTCCCTATTAAAAACAAACTTTGTTTCCTTTGGGGGAAAAAAAAAGAGTTGCTGAGTTCTGAGTCAGAAGTCGAGTCCAAGTCATTGAAAAAAAAGAACAAACAAGTCAAGTCCAAGTTGAGTTGCTGGTATGGCTTAAGTCCAACTTGACCGGGTGTCCCGCAACCTGAGTCCCCATCCCTGGTTGTCATCATGCCTGGTGACCCAGAGCTGTTTCCCCAAAGTTCTACTTTTGTCTAGAGACCTGGGAACCCTTTCAGTCACACTGTAGGGGCAAGATTCTGATGGATCAGAGAGTTGGAACAGATGATCTCTAAAGCTGTTTGAAACCCTAAGGTGCACATCTACAGCCTTCAGGACCAAAGTAGGAGAGGTCTACATACTGGACCTCCATTTTCACCACTTGAAAACAGATTACCAAATACAGTGGACCCTTGACTTACAAACGGCTTGACTTACAGACTTTTTGAGTTACAGACTTCTCTGGCCGCAAAATTTAGGTTTGACTTGCAGCCTGAGAATTGACTTACAGACCAGAAAAAAACCAAAATGGAACAAAAATGGCCTGTTACGGGATTAATCGGTTTTCAATGCACTGTAGGTCAGTGGAGGCTTGACCTACAGACTTTTTGACTTGAGAACCGCCTTCCAATATGGATTAAGTTCTCAAGTCAAGACCCCACTGTAGGTTTCCAAGGGCGGTCATCGTGTTGCATGAAATTTGTAACAGTGGGGGAGAACTCCTAGGGAGTGATGTTTGGTGTGAGATTCTGATCCCTGCAGGAACATGAGAACTCCCATTTTGCAAGGAAAGCTTGAAGACTGTAGAAATTAACTCCAATGAGCAGAGCTTCCCACCAATGTTCGAGGGCCTGCCTGTGCTTGTTTGGCATGAACTAAAAATAGAACTTCTCATTCAGCTGTTCCTCTGGGTGGTGGTGGTTGTTTTTTTAAGGCAGTCTTTATTTTTTTTAAAAAAATATATTATATATGTTTGACAGTAAGAGCAAAAATAATGAGAAATATTTAGTGGAAGTTGGGGGAGAACATCTGCAAGTTTAAAATTGTTTTCTCCCTAAATCCAGCCATTTGCCAGGACGGAAATGATATGTTGGACATCCTGCTCTCTCGCCCAGTATGATAGCGACTAAAGTGGCTTAAAATTGGATTCATTTATAAAGCTGGACACGATTAATATCACTCCCTGCATGACGGTAATTCATTTCTCTCTCGTTTGTATCCGCAGCAGTAGGGGCTCTGTTCCTTCGATGCTGAATGTAGTCCTAATTAAGTATTCATTAAAGAATACATATTTTCTCATTTAAGAGAGAATATCTAACATTTATGCACAGTATTAAAAATAACCCCAAAAAAGAATCTTGTTTGCTATTTGCACCAATGGCTTGTTTGAGTGGGGTTTTTTATGTTGTTTTTCAATTTTGCAGGACTAACAGAAGTGGATTTGGACCCAGCAGAGGAATACGTGTGTAAATGTGCCACCAAACGTTCTTATCGATGGAGCATTTGACACGAGCAAACAAATTACTGGGCAACATCGAACAACGAAACAGACTTGCCTGGGCACCCGAGTTTTTGCTGGGCTGGGTGCAAGGTGAAAATGGGCTGGAGCATGGAGGCTCCTGGGTATGTAGGGGTTGTGATGATGGAAAGGGGAACACCCACACCCCGACTTCCTATTGGCTAGTGGGGAAGGATTTCTCCCTGCCAGCTTTCCATTGGCAGGTGGGAAAACTTGAATTTGACTGTGGGCAGGAAGGCTGGAGGACAGCGAGCTTCAATCCTGTCTTCCTGCTGGACATATAATGGGAGCCAGGAGGCCTCTTCTACCACCTTTCTCTTGTATCAAACTGGGCAGCCACTGAGGTGGCCAGGTGGGACTAGAGATGGGCACACACCAAACCGCAAACCAGAAAAAAAAAAACATGAACTGGGTCGGTTCGTGGTTCAGCTTGTTTTTCAGTTCAGGGATCCCATTTTGCCAAAATGAAACAAAGTACAAAATGTGTGTCTGTCTGCGTTGTTGTTGTTGTTGTTGTTTAAAGCCACCACTGTTGGTGCCAGCATCCTGAGAAGCAGCAAGCCCAGCTCCTTGCATGGAAGCTG
This sequence comes from Pogona vitticeps, assembly GCF_051106095.1. Lineage (NCBI taxonomy): Eukaryota > Metazoa > Chordata > Lepidosauria > Squamata > Agamidae > Pogona > Pogona vitticeps. The sequence goes on from NC_135784.1 coordinate 307,885,215, forward strand.
GGCCTGCTACCTGTGTGCATGTGCCTGCATCAATCCAAAAAATGAATCACAAACCACTTCATTTTCCAGGGGGGTCATAATAGCTCACGATTCATTGGTAGCCCTGAACCACGAACCATCTTAAACCACCAGTTTTTCAGTTCCTGCCCATCTTTACTCCTGCCGATATAAAACAGATTGGCAGGTGGAGGTCAGAGGCTTACCCATGGTATATCCAAGAATCTACAACAAAATCTTGACTTTTGGGCTCTTTCAGTTCTGCCCATGGGCTGGGTCTGCCCAGTTGTGACTCATTGTCCACTGGGCTGACTGATGTGTGGCATCCAGTGGCTGAAAGTGGCATCTCGATTTAGATAGCAAAGAATGAGCCACATGGCTTGGGAAGAGGAGCATCTCCTGGTTCCAGCTTAGCCCCTTTTTATGACACCATCTCCAGATGTTATTCTTTTCCAATTAGGAGGAAATGATTGGCTGGCAGTCAAGGGACTGGACTTAACTTTTTCTTTGAAGGAACTAATCCATAGTTGCCATCCCACCATTCAGATTATGAGGACAGACCTTTGTGAGGGCCAGGAATCCATGGAAGGTGGATATTGCAAGGGAAAAGCTGAGTGGCTGGCCGGATGGTGTCCTAGGATGGCAGCTGGATTAAGTACCTGAATACAATAGGAATCCTGTACCTGTGGCATATTGGTTCCAAGCCCACCCCCAGCAAATGCTAAAAATCACAGATGATAGCAAACACTTTATGTAGATTGGGGAAAAAAAAGAAATTAAATTCAGAAAGGAGTATTTTCATCATGTTTTGCCAGAACTGTCTCCCTCTAGTGGTCAATTCAGTTAAATACATCATGAAAATACATAATTCAGGGTGTTTTTTATCTGTGGTCTAGAAATATATATATATATATATATATATATATATATATATATATATATATATATATAGACACACACACACACACACACACACACACACAGTGGTGCCTCGCATAGCGAACGCTTCGCTATGTGATGAAACCGCACAACGATGGGTCCCGGGCCATCGCTGGAGCGTTCGCTCAGCGATGGCCCCTATGGGCTTTTTTCGCTATGCGATGATCGCGCGGACGCGATCAAAGCATAGTGAACAGCTGATCGGCGGTTCCAAAATGGCCGCCGCTAAAACAAAATGGCGACCGCTGTTTTGCCTCGCTAACGAGGCATCCAAAATGGCCGCCGCAATGGAAAAAACTCGCAGAACGGTGAGTTTTAAGTCCATAGGAATGTATTAAATCAGTTTTAATACGTTCCTATGGGCTTTTTTGTTTCACTTGACGATGGATTCGCTGAGCGAGGGTTAATCCGGAACAGCACCACTGTATATATATATATTTCTAGACCACAGATAAGTGAAACTGCATATGAGGGGAAGAGACGTCAGAGTGGCCAAGGCAGGTTGGTTACAGTGGCAGTTCTCTGGAAGGAGCCAAACAATGCCCAGCTCTTCTAGCAGATGGGGTCAGTGGGGATGGATCCAGATTGTGTGAAGGCGGCAAACGGGAGATGTTAAACAATTCCCGTATGGGGATCTGGCAGCAAGGCCATAGTCTGGGGCTCTAACTCAGGGGCCCATTGGTATGGTCCTGCCCTCAGGTGTCAACGAGTCATGGAGCAGAATATCCCCATGCAGTCTCAAGAGGAATGATAGAACCTTCATCAGGGTTCCTGGTTGGCATCATGGAGCGTTCAGGTCTCTCAGTGCATCAGATCCAATCTCCCAATGATGGGCCAGGGACTGCGGCTATAACCAATAAAATATTGGTCTTTTCTTCTCCGAAAGGGTTGTGTGTTCCCTTTTTTGTGTGTGTCGCCTTTTTTTGTACGTAGGTGTCAATGGCCTGGGTTCTGCTCAGCACTAGGCCAACAACAACAACTGGCTTTACCATAGTCCTTTCCAAGATACGCTGTTTCTTCTTCGTACCGTTTTCTCTTGACTTTGCCCTTACTGTCATCAGCTTTATCTCCACTGCCTTTGGCTTCCAAGCTGCCATTCAAATGTTTGAATTAAATGGAGCACTACCACAGTGGAACCCATTGCCTCAGGAAGTGGCGAGGACTCCAACGCTGGAGGCATTCAAGAGAAAACAAGACAACCATCCATCAAATTTACTTTGGCTTGGATCCCTGTATTGAGCAGGGGGTTGGACTTCATGGCCTTATAGGCCTCTTCCTGCTCCATCATTCTATGACTTTATGATTTTAATGAGATTAGCTTTGACAGATGTACTAAGCAGTAAAACATCTAGGGTGGATGGCAGTGAGATTCTTGTGGTTGGGAGTTCAGAAAAGTATTTGTCCGAGTTCTATATGATCCTCACAATTCCATATTTTTTAGACCAGGTCAAGACCTGTTTCCTTTTCCTGCTGTTTTCTTTTTTCTTTTCTTTTCTTTTCTTTTCTTTTCTTTTCTTTTCTTTTCTTTTCTTTTCTTTTCTTTTCCTTTCCTTTCTTTCTTTCTTTCTTTCTTTCTTTCTTTCTTTCTTTCTTTCTTTCTTTCTTTCTTTCTTTCTTTCTTTCTTTCTTTCTTTCTTTCTTTCTTTTTTGAGGTTTACATGGTTAAACTTCCTCTCATTAGACAATAGACTTCAATGTGTTTATACTAAATACGATTTTTGAACTGATCCAATACTTATTTTGTTGTGAATATCCAGCGAACTAGCCATCCATCACCTAAGCAGTATGTAAGTCCTCTTGCAGCTGCTCTGCCGGCCATTTTGCAGCCCCTTGGGCGGAAGAGAAAGAGTCATGTCGCTGTTTCGACAGGCGTTTTGTGTTTGGGAACCTCCGCAGTTTGCTTTGTTCTCTCACCCAGCTTAGTTTAGTAAACTTTACTGAAATATTATTACACGATTAGGATTGAGTGGGGGGTGTGATTGTGTAAGTGTGGTTGTCGGGTGCTCCCTGATTGGAAAGGCCACATAGCTAGAACACTTCAGAGTATGTATCCATGTTGTGTGTGTTAACTGACAGCTAGAAAAACACACATATTGTCACAGAACTGGGGATGATGCAGGCTATGCTCTGTCCATGCTGATTCAGGTATGGAGCAGAGTCGATGGGCTTCTGTATACCCTAGATCAGTCGTCCGCAAACTTGGACCTCCATATCTTCTTGGACTTCAACTCCCAGAAATCCAGAATTTGTTTGTTTGTTTATTAGGTATATACCGCCCATCTGGAACGGGTCTACTCTGAGCGGTTATAGGCCGCATTTCTCCCAACAAGGGACCAAAGGGGCTCACAACATTAAAACCCACACAATAAGTTAAAAAGTAAAAGGTAAATTAAACCATATATGATATAAAATACAATTAGAAATTAAAACATGAAAAAAGAGTTTGAAATTATCTGCTAAAATGGGGTTCGGGGATTCAGTTATAATTGTTAAAAGCCTGCCTGAAGAAATGGGTCTTTAGCTTCTTCTTTTTTCGGAAGGATAAAAGAGAAAGGGCCAACCTGATCTCCCGAGGGGGAGCGTCCCATAGCCTGGGAGCTGCCACCGAGAAGGCCCTCTCCCGTGTCCCCCATCAGCTGTGCTTGTGCTGGCAATGGGACCAAGAGGAGGGCCTCCTCTGATGATTATCTCCTGTGTGGAGAATTAGTGCAGGGAAAGCGCCCCAGAGGGAGACCACAGCTGCGATACAAGAACATCTGCAAGCGGGATCTGAAGGCCTTAGGAATGGACCTCAACCGATGGGAAATCTTGACATCTGAGCATTTAGCCTGGAGGCAGGTGTTGCATCATGGCCTCTCCCAATTTGAAGAGACCCTTGTCCAGCAGGCTGAGGCAAAGAGGCAGTCCCGAAAGCAGCAAATTCAGGGAGCTGGACAGGGGACAGATTGTATTTGTCTTCGCTGTGGAAGGGATGGTCACTCTCGAATTGGCCTTCTCAGCCACACTAGATGGTGTTCCAAGACCTCCATACAGAGCACATTACCATAGTCTCTCGAGACTGAAGGATGCCTACTACCTCTGATGAACTTAATTGCCAAGAAGGCACATATAGGATGTATAAATCAAGGGTAAAGGTTTTCTTGGACTGCCTTGTGTAGTAAATTATATTTCATGACCTGTTGAGGTTTTGCACAGAGACAATACATGCCTCCATGCTATGGGCTTCCTCTGAGTACACCAAAGTTCCATATGGTCCACTGGAGAAGAATATATCATTTGGGCGTCCCAGGACAATAGATGACCTTAGGGTGTGAATGGCAGCGGAGAATGTTTTCTCTCTAGATCGGTTCTTTTCAAAATAGAAATGAAAAGGGAAAAATACAGACTATTCAGGACTCCCCCCCCCCGACAGAGAGAGGAAAAAAAAGGAGGAGGAGAAAACCGATCCATCTTAGGTGTTGCGAATCTGAGCAAAGAGTCTACAGCGTGAATATGAGTGAATAAAAATGAGGGCACCCAAACGGAGTGAACAGAAGAGATGTTACAGAGCGTAGCAATAATGGTTACACTCTCATTTTCTGACAAACCAGTATAGAATATAATCACAATGTGAGCTCCATAATTAAAGCAAAGATAGCGGTGACATTTTTATTGTATATTTCAGAGACTGAATAAGATTCTCTCCACCGCCCCACAAAAAGACGCGTACAGAAAAATTATTCATCTTTCACAGGGAGGAACAACCCAGCTAGTGGAAATTCTTAATTGCATGAGATTCTGTGCCAAGAAAAAGTGCCTGTGTCTCTCTGTGTGTGACGGGGTGTGTGTGTGTGCGCGCGCCATAAGCAAGCTTGTTAAAGAGCAAGACTGAAACTCAACTTTCTTTTCTTCTACTTTCTGGAAATCTGGTCTCTTTGTTAGGATGTGTACTGAACAGAGCCAGGGGGCCCTTTCAAACTATTTCTAATGAAGCCATAAAATGGGCCTCAAGGCTAGTAGAAAGGCAGTTTTCAGACTACCTTGGAGTAATGGTAATTTGATGCAGCCTATAGGATAAACCCGAAGGTACATTTGGCCCTTCAAATCAAAGATAACCAGCTAGCCATGTATTCTGTGCTACCAAAGGTGTGGCAAACCACCTTTTTGCTGCCAGTCTGTGAAATCAGGAATGGTAGGGTGATTTTTGAGAATCTGCAGTGTATTTTCCCCAGAGATTTTGATCCATAGCTTCCAGCATCCCCAGAGAGTCTGGCAAATAATCAGGGACTATGAGAGTTGTAGTAGAAGGCGAAGCTGTCTAGGCTATGTGTAGCTGGCATATTGTGATACTTGCAGGTCAAAAATCATTTAGCCCCTCCCCCATCCATGAGTTAACTTGGTATAATTAGACAATACTGTATGTGTTATTTGGAATAAGCCAAAAGGCAGCCATGCTTCTATTATGCAAGAACCTAATCCAGTAAAGTGGAAAAACCTATCTAGGCAAAAAGGGGTGCAGAATGCTCTGTCTCAATTAGATGACTGAACAGTGAAATTGCAAATGAGATTCACCGTCAGTAAACATCACATGGGGCTAACTGTATCAAAAAAGAATCCTATTGGTGATTGACCTCGTCATGAGTGCAATTGTGTAAATGTGGACGTCCAAATTATCGTTCATTAACAAGTTGCCACTTGCATATGTGCACCCAGTCATGTGTCTGCCACGCTCGTAGAAGTTTGAGAAGCAACTTTAGTGGTGATTCATTGCCAGGATTTCTGCAATCATACTTACGTACACTGGCGCAAATACTCAACAGCAGTCTCGTCCTATTTGACAAACTTATATCAGTGGGACCTGGAGAAACACCCTTTGCCTGCCCACCCTGCAATGGGTTGAAACCAGGGTCACACTTTATTAACATGAGCTTGAACATGTTTAAGTTGAACATCTCAGCTAAAGAAGGAGTCTGCCCTAGTGTGAAATACCAGTTCGGAGTCAGAGGTCTCGCTGGACCCGCTCTCCCACCTTACACAGATGAGTCCGAAGCCCCTGAGCGGTGTTGTCCTAAAGGCAGCATGACCCTGGCTGGCCAATGATTGGACCACTGCCCTGATCCCGTGAGTCTCTTGATCCTAGATTCCCCAAAACCTAGAGATGTTCCTTGTTAATATGCCCCCCCCATAGCAACATAATCTCTAGATCTAAGACCTCCCTTGTACTCCACGGGAACTCACCAATCCTTGTTCCTCCCACACTACTCATCAGTGTGGTATGGGATAAATGAAACACACCCACTCACCTTTCATTATGCCAATTGGGAAAGTGGGTCAAAATTCATATTTGGCCCCTGAAGGCAACCAGTTAGGATTCACAGTAACCCACTGGGTGGGTAGGTGGGTGGTAATGCTTGAAAGAGGCTGAGTGTGGGGAGGAGCACCTTTAAGTCATATGTTCCTACCCCACCCCTCCTGGGTCACATGGGACTCCAATATCATGCCTCACGCTGTCCTGGGGAGGGCTTTGTTCTTGGGCAGAGCAGAACAATCTCATCAAATCTTGTAAGTGAAGTCAGACATGGTCAGAATGGAAAGTCACCAGAAATACTCAGGATCTCCAGGTGAGACTCAAACTGTGAGAATATCGAAAAAATGCAGGATACGTTACAGGATTGGGACAGTCAGATTCACATATATTTGGGTGACTGCGTGATATTAAAGCAAATACAAATCAGGTTGGTGTCCCCCTGCCTCATCCATAGTTTTTCCTCTGCCTCTGGGGCTTCTAGTTTTTTTTTCCCACAGTGGATTCATTCACACTGATTCAGCCAGTAGGATTGCTTGAACCAATGAAGAAAAATGTGCACTTTGGTTGACATAATGGTACAGTGGCTGGAAAGGTCAACGATTCAGCCTGAGATGGAAGAATGTCAGCATTAGATGCAACATTTCGTACATGATTTGGCCTTATGTCATCAATTTTTGATTTACTAAATAGCTGATGCAATGTAACGTGGGGGGGAGCTTGATCAAGACGATGAGGAGAGAGGGAGAAGAACATTAATCCTTTATCCTGATTCCCTAATGGAAGCACCCACCCTGAACTGTCTTTCCAGAATAGGAAGAAACACTGTGTACAATTTCCAGGGATTGGGACATGATTTGTGTGACTCGCTGTCAGGTAGGACTTAAGTTGCACTTGCAACTCAACTCAGACTTGACTCAGATATTTTTTCAATGATTCAGACTTGACTTGTGACTCAGAACCCACCCGCTTCTCCCTTTTTTTCTGGGGAAAAAAGATTGTTTTCAATAGGGGCTTGGGACTTTGGGCTTGGGACTCAAGACTTGGTATCTATGACTCGGACTCAGACTTGGTACTAAAGACTCATACTTGGTACTCAGATCCAGAGACTTACAAGCATCCCTGGTAATTTCACTTTGGCCATCTCATGAGAAGAGAAGACTCCCTGGAAAAGACCCTGATGATGGGAAAGAGTGAAGGCAAGAGGAGAAGGGGACAACAGAGGACGAAATGGCTGGACAGTGTCATTGAAGCGACCAACATGACTTTGACCCAACTCCGGGAGGCAGTGGAAGACAGGAGGGCCTGGCATGCTCTGGTCCATGGGGTCATGAAGAGTTAGACACGGCTTAATGACTAAACAACAATTTCACCCCAAGTAAAAACTGCCTGTGGAAAGTAATGTAATGCTAGACCCCCCACATTTCAGAAACGAAAGCCAGCCCTATCCATAAGCAGAGCGAGATAGCTGCCTCAAGCAGCAGATTTTTGGGTATCAGAACCCTCTCAGTTGCCTACCTGCCTGCTATTAAATATTTACTGCCAGGAATAGAGAGAGGTGTGCGTGGCATTTTCTGGGTCATGTTCTAAGGTAACTCTGCAGGGTTTAGCTAGTAAGCATCAAGATTTTGGTAGGTTTGGTCTACCAATTTGCCCTTGTGTTTTGCAAACAAAAGGTCTAAGGGCAACCCTCAAAATTATAACACTGGGAAACCTTCAGAAAAAATGCAATAGAAATGTTGAGAGAGAGCAAAATACACCTCGCCTGTGAGAAGAGGCTGATCCGTGAAGTGCCTTTAGTTTTAAGGAGGGCACAAAAGATTACTAGGAGGCAGCGTGATAGATGTTTACAAAGAGGTTTATGCCTGGCGTAGAGAAAGAAGACATGGACCATTTTTTCTGTCCTCTCATAATGCCGCAACATGGTGTCAGCTGCTGGAATTGATGGGTATTAGATTCAGGACAGACAAAAGAAAGTACTTTTTCACAAAACACAAAATATCAGGACTCTTTGGCTGCCAGATGAGCTATAATCCCTGTCTTAGATGGCTTCACAAAGAAGGTTTAGACAAATGCACACCCATCGCATAAGATCTATCAATGACTATTAGCCGTGAAACCTAAAGAGAACAAGCAGATTCAGAACAAAATAGGCCCCCAAATACCAGCTGCTGTGAAAACAGTGTGGGGTGGGCTGTTGCCTTCCTATCTTACTTTGTGAGATTTTTCTGGAAATAGTTGACATAGATATTGTGCATGTCTGTGTGTTACCACAGACAATCCCAGTGATCGCCATAGAGCCTCCCCTCAAACACCAGCATTCTTTCCTCAGAAGTAACTGGTTAGCTATCTTTAGTTACTTTTCAAAAATCTGAATAGCCCTTGTCCTCTGTCACAAAAACACACTGTTCCCCTCTACCTCAGTACCCACAGTGGTGCCTCGCTGAATGACCTTAATTCATTCCAGTGAAATCTCTGTAGAGCGAAAACATTGTAAAGCGAAATAAAAAAGCCCATTGAAATGCATTGAAAACCATTCAATGCATTCCAATGGGCTGAAAACTCAATGTCCAGCGAAGATCCTCCATAGGGGTGGCCATTTGTGGGTGCCTGTAGAGCGAAAAATGGCTCCTAAACACAGTGGGGAGCCATTTTGTACACCCAGTGGCCATTTTGAAACCCGACAATCAGCTGTTTTTGATCATGGTAAAAGTGATCACAAAAACATTGTCATCAAGCGGATTTGTCGTTAAACAGGGTAATCATAAAGCGGGGCACAGCTGTATAGAACCAAAGGAAAGGATAGCTGGGCTGTAAAAACTGGCCATCAACATGGACCCCACCAGCCTTTTACCTTATTCATCACTATGAGGAGATTGCTGTATTTCAAATTATAATGGGTCAATATCCCTCTCGGTTTTACCACATGCGCAATGGTCCATGGGAAGCACTGCCCTTTTTTTCTTGACATATACACAAGGGTGCATTCTTCAGGCTGTGAATGGTACAAACTCCCTCTCACACAACCACAGACTGGAGATCATGTGGAACATTGTGTCTGGGGGGTATTTTTCCCTGTGTTTACTCAACACAGGATACTGCCCAATTTTGTCTGATTGTACATCTATTCATACAAATTAAGGTATGTTGTTATGTGTCGTAAAGTTATTTCTGACCTATGGCAACCCTAAAAGGGTTTTCAAGGATCTGAGGCATTCAAGAACAGCTTTACCGTTGCCACTCCAGTGAGTTTCCATAGCAAAAGAGGAATCGGAGACTTCTAAATCTTAACCTCGCTGTCTATTTACTCTGTCACACTGACTGTCATGAAAAATTTACACAAATCTAGATCACCTTCCCTGGAAAAGACCCTGATGTTAAGAAAGTGTGAAGCCGCCTAGAGTGGTCATTTGACCAGATAGGTGGGGTACAAATACAATCAATCAATCAATCAATCAATCAATAAGGCAAGAGGAGAAGGGGATGACAGAGGACGAGATGGCTGGACAGGGTCATCAAAGCAACCAACATGAATTTGACCCAACTCCGGGAGGCCGTGGAAGACAGGAGGGCCTGGCGTGCTCTGGTCCATGGGGTCACGAAGAGTAGGACACGACTTAACGACTAAACAATAACAACAGATCACCTTCTGTCATCTTTTTGACCAATGCCTTTCCTTTTTCAGAGGCTGCTGAAGAAAAATTGGCCATGACTCCATCGCTGTTCAGCACTTCATTTCTGTTCTCCTTTTCCATGGAGTTAAATCATGAAGAGTAGGTTGAAGCCTTTGGGGAAGACATGAGGTTAAACCATTAGGCCCATAGGTGGTGGTTGGGCACCATCCTGGATCAGAAATCCCACAGGTGAAGCCATCATATCCAAATTTCATTCCACAAATCCACCTCACACTTTTATGGGCATTTCTATATGACCGAAGCAGGCATGAGTATACCCTGGATGGGGCTTCAAGTTGTAGAACTCACTCAAGTCACTGGTGACTCAACTCAGATTTTTTTTTCCCAATGACTAGAACTCAACTCAAGACTTACAAACCACAAAGCTCATTTTTAATAGGGACCTGATTTGGGGATTGGAACTCGGGACTTTGTACCAAAGATGCAGGCTTGGGACTCGGACCCAAAGCCTTGCCAACATCCCTGGCCTCTGGAAGAATGTGGCTGTAGACCCTGAGGAGGACTGTTTAAAAAAATACCTAGGACTCTTACAAATAAACCACAACTGCTCCCTGTAACAGAGAATTCAGTGACCTTTTTGTCCTGACAGATTGTCACATGTTTCTTTAAAAAAAAAAAAAGGAGCCACAGAAGTTTGGGGGAAGACCCATTATAGCTCCACAACTCATGATCTATTAGGCAAGATGAGGGGGGAAGAAGGAGGAGGAGAAGACAGAGGGAAGGCAAAGTTTAAAGGTGTTTGTAATATGATGGATGAGAATCTACGAGTAATTGAAAAAAATAGCAACTACCGAAATGCCGGCAGAAGGAATTGACAACGGAGGAGGGGGAAAATGAAGCGAGAGAGCGATGACATGGTCTCGGGAAAATTTCCGAATGTTAAGTTTGAGTTGAATTACTAGCTGTACAGGTCTCTCCCCCTTTTCTTTTTTTGCTGGAGTTATTGCTCTTATAAACACTGAACTTTAAAATTAAATATTGGTAAATCTAATTGTCTCCTCTGAAGTGGAACTTAGAATTACTATATCTTGGAGCTAAAAGAAAAGGGAATGGAAAGGGGGAAAGAAAAGAATCAAAACCAAGCAAAACAAAAGGTCCTCTCATTTCCTTGTAATATAAATGCTTTTCTCTTTGCAGTCAAGGGCAGGGTTGAAAGAAATGTCTTGTGGGTGAGTGTGAGAGAGAGACAGTGACAAAGAGATAGAGAGACGAAGCTGTTTTCCACCCTGTACTGGGAACTCATGATCAGATCCTATTGGAGACACATACTGGACCATGTGCTATGCCTTGTTTTGGGTGGCTTTGATGGAGAAAGCTCATTGCCTTTCCCCAAAGGGGCCTGTGAAGCAGGGAGCACAACAGTACACAGGGCTTCTAAGCAGGGAGGGCTTCTAAGTCCTTCCTGTCCAGATGCTGGTCCTCTTTCGATGGGTTTGACCTGACTTGTGGGTCCAGGGAAAGCTTGTCTGGTCATTTTGGGTCCAGATGAAAATTGTTGGCCTCTCTGATGTGATTGGAATATTGAACAGAAGGTGGCCAGAATGTTTTGGCTTGTCCCACACTGACTGACCAGGATTTTGTGTGGAGGACAAGTCTGAGTTTGACAGGTCGTCAAAGCTAGGTGGTCAGTGTAGATATGGATTTGAGCAGTGGTGATTTTCAGGTGACATGCTTATGTTAGGGGTATATCAGCAAATCAACCTCCCAGATCATGAAATTCAGGGTACAACAAGGGGAGACAGACGTTGAGGGCAACCCAGGTCACAATACATTTAAGAATCTAAGATCTGGAGAAGAAACCAACCTGGTTAGGTCTCCTGGTAGTGGATGGGGGATACCTGGCTCTGCAATACTACAAGTGAGACGGATCTTGGAGTGATTGTAGATCACAAGCTGAATATGAGCCAACAGTGTGATGTGGCTGCACAAAAGGCAAATGCTATTTTTGTGATGTAGTCACAGAAGGACAGTCTCCAAATCCTGCAAGGTACTAGTTCAAGCACTGGTTGGGCCTCATCTAAAGGACTGTGTCCAGTTCTGGACACCACACTTCAAGAAGGATGCCAAAAAACTGGAACAAGTTCAGAGGAGGGCGACAAGGATGATCAGGGGGCTGGAAACCAAGCCCTCTGAGGAAAGACTGAAAGAATTGGGCCTGTTTATCCTTGATAAAAGAAAACTGAGGGGGAGAGAGGATAGCACTTTTCAAAGCCTTGACAGGTTGTCATTTAAAGGAGGGGCAGGGTCTGTTCTTGACCATCCCAGAGTGCAGGGCACACAGCAATGGGCTCAAATTACAGGAAGTCAGATTTCAGTTGAATATTAGAAAAAAAAACTAACTTTTGGAGCAGTATGGCAATAGAACCAGTTGCCTCAGGGGGTGCTGAGTGCTCCAACACTAGAGGCCTTCAAGAGGAACTTAGACAACCACCTGGCAGATATCTTTTGGTTTATATTCCTTCACTGAGCAGGGGGTTGGACTTGATGGCCTTAGAGGCCCCTTGCAACACTGTTATTCTATGATTCAAAGAGGAATGTGCAGCTAGTGCATTCTCCCTATGGCCCAAATCCTGTTACTTAGCATAGTAAATTGCTTACTTGTACGTTGAGGTTCTGAGCTGCCTGTTTTATGTGCTGGAAAATGGGGAAAGTGTTGCTAAAAATAAATGAGAAGTGACAAAATGAATATTAATTGTCGGGTATGCAAACTTTCTATCTCCTGAGAAATCTGTATGTAGAAATCTTATCTATCTCCTGAGAAATCTGTATGTGGGGCAGGAAGCAACAATTAGAACTGGATATGGAACAAATGACTGGTTCAAAATTGGGAAAGGAGTACGACAAGGCTGCATACTGTCACCCTGCTTATTTAACTTATATGCAGAATACATCATGAGAAAGGCTGGACTGAATTAAGATTGCCAGAAGAAATATCAGCAACCTCCAATATGCAGATGATACCACTCTGATGGCAGGAAGTGAGGAGGACTTAAAGAACCTCTTAATGAGGGTGAAAGAGGAGAGCGCAAAAAACGGTCTGAAGCTCAAATCAAAAAAGCTAAGATCATGGCCACTGGTCCCATCACCTCATGGCAAATAGAAGGGGAAGATATGGAGGCAGTGACAGATTTTACTTTCTTGGGCTCCATGATCACTGCAGATGGTGACAGCAGCCACAAAATTAAAAGACGCCTGCTACTTGGGAGGAAAGTGATGACAAAACTCGACAGCATCTTAAAAGGCAGAGACATCACCTTGCAAACAAAAGTCTTCATAGTCAAAGCTATGGTTTTCCCTGTAGTGATGTATGGAAGTGAGAGCTGGACCCTAAAGAAGGCTGACTGCCGAAGAATTGATGCTTTTGAATTGTGGTGCTGGAGGAGGCTCTTGAGAGTCCCCTGGAATCAATTTCCTAACCTCTGGATCCAGATACAGAAACCGCGAAGCTATTCAGCCAGCTATGTTTCAATAGAGAGGACGAGATGGTTGGACAGGGTCATAGAAACGACCAACCTGAAATTGACCCAACTCCGGGAGGCAGTGGAAGACAGGAGGGCCTGGCGTGCTCTGGTCCATGGGGTCACGAATAGTTGGACATGACTAAATGACTAAACAACAGCAAATACTGAAACAAAGAGATCTGGTAGATCCTAAGGAAGCTGCAACAAATTGGAGAGATAATGGCTGAACACAGATGAAAAAAACCAAACAAACAGAAAGAAGAAATTGAAGGAATATTTTCCAGAATGCATTCCTCATATCTAGAAGTTATACTTTTCACCTCAAAAATATTTCAAGCTAAAAAAACTGGGAACAGTTCTAATTAAAATTTTAATTGCTCTCCAAATTCCCCTGATGCTTTGTGTGGGTTGGAAGCTGAAAAATTCCCCTCAAAGTCTGCTTTAGGCAAAAATCGGTGAAAACACAGGCAAAGAACCCCACAAGTTTTACTTTACAAGATTTGTTAACATTCTTGTCACTTCCTTTAAACCCCACGGGTGTTTTGCCCAATCAGAAGCTTCCAGTGAGTTGTACATTTGATTCAAATATTATTCACTGATGACTCTACCCGCAGGTCTTGAAACTATCAGTATCAGACAGGAAGGAAACCAACTCCGGTTGCTTTGGGAGCCTGCTTCTTCAATCTTTCTGTATTTCACCTATTCTTTCTTTTGGAGAATCTTTGAATGCTTGGAAAGGGTAGCAAAGGGGTGGACATAACAAAAAGATTTGCACTGCAGAATTCTACCAGGTTAGAGATGGGCATGAAATGGACCACAAAGCAAAATACCCCACAAATTGGGCCATTTTTATGGTTTGTGTCAGGGCTCTTCAAGGAAATGTTCCTGCCCAGAAGGAAACAAGACACCAAAATATCGATGTTGGCGATTCACACATGGTCCATAACTCGGGTGTCTCAAATACAATATTTGCCAAATGTGGAGGGGAGGAAGAGTCAGGCCAAGTTTGGCAAGGATTGGGTTAGGGATGTCTGAGTTATAACCCCCCTCCCAAAGCAGGTACCCCTAGAAAGTGCCCTTTAGCCAGCTTGGGTGGAGGTGCTTTGGAAGGCTATAACTCCAAAGGCCAAGATTCAATCCTCACCAGACTTGGATGATCTGGGGAGGAGAGTAGGCTGAAAATGTGGTGCAGGTTTGACATCTCTAACCCATGTAGGGGCCATTCTACTGCTCCTTGATGTCCCAAATTGCATGAACCACAAAACGGTGCATTTCCTTGGGAAGTTTTCATTGGGAAGTTGCACAGCGATGCACCATGAACCATCATGAACCACCATTTTCCTGGGTTTTGCCCATCTATATATTGGATTGATGGTTGGGATGTGGTGGCGCTGTGGGTTAAACCGCATTAGCCTCTGGGCTGCAGGGTCAGAAAACCAGCAGTCGTCAGATCGAATCCACATGATGGAGTGAACTCCCGTTGCTTGTCCCAGCTCCTGCCAACCTAGCAGTTCGAAAACAGGTAAAAATGCGAGTAGATAACTAGGGACCACCTGGGTGGGAAGGTCATGGTACTCCATGTCTAGTCGTGCTGGCCATGTGACCACGGAAACTGTCTTCGGACAAAACGCTGGCTCTACGGCTTGGAGATGGGGATGAGCACTGTGCCCTAGAGTCGGACATGACTGGACTAAATGTCAAGGGGAACCTTTATCTATATCAGGTTGATATGGGTTTCACTGTCTTGTTTCTCTCCTCAGGATGTGGTAAACCAAACTATCTGCCTTCCTATTTAGGCATTACCAGAGGGTCTGGAACTCACTTGTATTGAGGGAAGTGCATTAGCCACACCCTCCCTGTCACTGGACAAACCATAGACAAGTACTAGAGCAGAATTTACCTTTCCACATCAAGTAAATCCAATCTACATTCTGCGCTACGTACCTATTCCCGCAAAACATCAATCACTTCACATTTCATGAGTCCATCTCAAAAGATCTTAGGGTGGGTCAACTGGTGAAGAAATTAGAATCTTGTGTTTGACAAACTCTATTCAGTTGCTAAGGAAGGACATGGAGCCTCACCTGCATTACGAAGAATAGGCCAGCCCTGCCTCCTCTATCCTTTTGCCGAACACGACAGTCTGAAGAGTGACAGCTGCTGTACTTGGGTCGCTTCTCCACGTGCACAGAATTGCCCTGAATCGGGACTCTGGCTCTTACAAGAAGACTGCCTACATCTGATAACCTCATCCTCTTCAGACTGTCTGTCAGGCCTCCTCCCTCTCATCCTTCAAGAGGATTCTAAAGGCATTTTTTGTTCCAGGAAGCATTGAAGGACATCTTCCCTGAAGTCTTGGTCTCTGTGTGCTCGCTGGAGTTCACCATCATTTGGGGTTTTATCTGAAGTGGTTATTTATTTTATTGGGGTTTTTTTGAGGTGGGTTGGGTGGGGTTTTTGCTTATTTTATCTTTGTTAAATTGTGTAGTGCCCCACACTAAGCCAATAGTAGATAGATAGATAGATAGATAGATAGATAGATAGATAGATAGATAGATAGATAGATAGATAGATAGATAGATAGATAGATAGATAGATAGATAGATAGATAGATAGATAGATAGATAGATAGATAGATAGATAGATAGATAGATAGATAGATAGATAGATAGATAGATAGATAGATAGATAGATAGATAGATAGATAGATAGATAGATAGATAGATAGATGATAGTCCTTCACCAAACAGGGCATCCCAGGATCCTTCGAGATGGAGTCATGAAAAGTCATACTACATCAAACTACTATAACTACATCATACAGAATGTAGGAAGGGCTCCCGCAGCGTGGAAGAGTCAGTTTTCCTTATCCCCGATGAGGCGTTGCTTTATAACTTGGCCTTTGTAAAAATGGTGTACTAAACTGCCATAAAACTGAGTTTCCATTTTTTAAAAAAGCTGTCTACTTAATATGACAAATGACAACTTGCCCTGGGTTTTCTTCACATTACTAGTCAGTCTTCTTGACCGGTTGCTCAGCAGTATCTTTCCCCCTCCAACATGGTGACCATCATCACACATTAAGGAGTCGCAATAAATTTAATATGGGATTCCAAAGTCTTTCTGAGGTCCCTAGTAAATTTAAGTCAACGGATGGAAAGCCCAGGGGAAAACCAGCTGCTTTATGTCCTTCCTGAAGCATAAAATTCAGCAGAAATCCAATAGGGCTGTCAAATGCCAAATAGGGAGGTCGATATGTTAAACAGGAAGTGGTGGAACCACAGGTGGGAGAAAGAATAAAATAAACAGACCTCAGCTTGCAGCAGACTGATAAATAAACTCCGGTGATTTCTCACCTTTAGTTTTATCCAACAGGCTCTTTGTGAGTAATGTGTGCCCCACCTTTTTATAGGCGATTAATGGGCACTCCATCATCTGTATGGCAGTAAGAAAACAGGAGGATGAATTGGGGTCCCTACTTTTTGTACTAGAGAAGAGAAATAATGTAACCACTTCCTGCTGCCATTTGTTTGGCACCGAGGATGGGCTTTTCTGATTTCTTGGAGAGCAAATCCCATAAGTATCTATCCTGGGAGTTCTACCTGACTTACATGAACCTTACAGACCCCCTAAGTGGGGTTCACCTGGGAGGAAAGGGTTAAACTGGGAGACTTAGCTGGGCCTAGCTCCACCCAAGCTTCCTGTTCCTGCTCCCATACTAGCTGGGAACTTCCTTTCTGAACAGGAAGTTAGGCAGGGAAGGTTTTAAGGAGGGAGAAAACCATACTGTATTTCCTAATCAGAAAATCCCATCTCCATCTGGAACAGCAAATCACAGGGAAGGACTATTAGCGTTGGAGATAAAATTGTCATCATCATGTGTTGTCAATTCTGACACATGGGACTTTCTTTAGAGTTTCCTAGGTAGAGAATACAGTGGTGCCCCGCATGATGATGATAATCCGTTCCCCTGAAATCCCTGTTAAGCAAAATTGTCATCATGCGAAAAACAATTCCCCATTGGAATGCATTGAAACCCATTTAATGTGTTCCAATGGGGAAATTACCTCGTCGTCCAGTGAAGATCGCCCATAGGGGAAGCCACTTTCCAAGCGCTGATCAGCTGTTAAAATGGCTGCCCTGTGAAGCATGGGTCCAGAAAACACAGGGCAGCCACTTTGCGGAGCCGGAAAAATCGTTGTCTTGCGAACAAATGGTTCGCGAAGCACGGACCTAATTGTCGTCAAACGAAAATCCCGCATAGGAAACATTGTTTTGCGATCGCTATAGCAATCGCAAAAAGTCATCATCCTGCGGATTCGTCGTTTAGCGGGCTTGTCGTCATACGGGGCACCACTGTATACAGGAGTAGTTTACTGTTCCCTTCTTCTGGGGCCACCCTGAGATGGTGCAGCTCACCCAAGACTACACAGGCTGGTTCTACTTGCAGAAGTCACCATGAGCATCAAACTCCCAACTTCTGGCTCTGCAACTGGCGACTTAAACCACTGAGCTATCCAACCACCTCTAGAGATAAAAGAGATTGCACTTTTAAGTGCAAATCAGACCAGTCTGACTTCCTCTGCCTGGACACAGACAGGATTTCAGCCATAGAGCTGTAGCATCAGAAAGACCACAAAGGCCATGGGAATCAACCTACTGCTTACAACAAAATGCATAACTGAAACGTCTTTGACAGCGACCACTTTTTTGCTTCAACTTCCTCTGAGGTAGTGCCTTCCATTTTTGAACAGGACTTCCTGTCGTGTCAGTTGTTCTCAGTGCTCATTCTAAATCTCCTGTGTTGTGGTTCAGATTGTACCTTACTCTAATCTAGTTTGCTCTTTGAATTTCATTGCTGACTTCATCCTTCCACACAGATGTTTGACAAATTCCTTGGTCCCAAGTTTTGGACTGTGCCAGTACTGATATTTCTGTTCCCTAGGCTCTCATGCCTGACTGATACCTCTGTTCTCACTATCTCTGTCCTTCACTTTGGCTTGTACTTGCTCCTACATTCAATGCCCCCTAGCTTCTTTCTTTGTTCTTATGAAAAAAACATATTTTGGACATCTTAGAACACAGAAAATTACCTTGCAAACAGTAACTAATTAAAAATGAAGTTCTATGGCAAAAGAATTAGTTGACACTGAAGTTACATTTTTAAATGACTTCTCATTTTTCAGTTTCAGAAAAGTAGCTAAAATGGTTAAAGGGGGACATATTACCAGAAACAGGAAGGTGATATATACTGTCCTGATTGGACTGACACACCATATTTGTGTACAGTAGGATCTCTGTATCCACGGGGATCAATTTCAAGCCCCCCACGCCATGGATGCTGAACAACACAAGTTATAGTGAACTCTATTTTAAGAGCAAACTCTATACATATCATGGCCTCTGGATCCCTCTAGGGGCCAGTTCTGATAACTTAATCTTTAGAAATATATGTTTCTAGAATTTATTTTTTAATACTTTTTCAAACTGTGGATAACTGAATCAGTGGATATTGATCTTGCGGATAAGGGGATCCTACTATACATACATTTTTTAAAATAGAAAGCTGCAGAGCTATGGTACAGAGCAGACTCTCTCCTTGTCCACCTCAATGCCTTCCACAGAGCATGAGACACCACGTGGGCTAGCACCTGCATTAAAAGTGGGCAATATTTTCCCCTGTTAGTCTGCAATTTTAGTTTCATATTGGTTTAGCTTCATTTTGAGGAAAAGGTATTAATTACTTCCTCATTCTTAGGTTAGGCATTCTTCAGTCTTGAGAGACTATGGTAACGTGCTCTGTATGGAGGACTTGGAACAGTGTCTAGTGTGGCTGAGAAGGCCAATTTGAGAGTGTCCATCCCTTCCACACTGAAGACAAATACAATCTGTCCCCTGTCCAGCTCCCTGCTTTTGCTGCTTTCGGGACTGCCTCTTGGCCTCGGCCTGCTGGACAAGGGTCTCTTCAAATTGGGAGAGGCCGTGCTGCTCTGCCTGCCTCAAGGCTGAACGCTCAGATGTCAAGATTTCCCATCTATTGAGGTCCATTCCTAAGGCCTTCAGATCCCGCTGGCAGATATCCTTGTATCACAGCTGTGGTCTCCCTCTGGGGCACTTTCCCTACACTAGTTCTCCATACAGGAGATCTTTTGGAATCTGATCGTCAGCCATTCTCAGGACATGCCCAAGCCAATGTAGACATAGCTGTTTCAGTAATTTATACATGCTAAAAATTCTAGCTTGTTCTAGGACTACTCTATTTCGAACTTTGTCCTGCCAAATGCTACCAAGAATGTGTCAGAGACAACACATACCATTCTTCTATTCCCTGGGTTAAACAATGTCTTTGTCAGACCTGTTTGCTATATCTTTGATCTTCTGCATTGGCTTCCATGCTCTGTTCTATTTGACCACATTCTTCCTAAAGCCCAGAAATAGATACCCTGTGTTTCCAATAGTGATACATATTAATGCAAAATGAAAAGTTCTATTGAGATAAACATGTTTTGAAAAATTGCAGCCTTCCTAGTTAATGGAATCACACATTTAAGTCTCTTTTTAGAAGAGCAGATATGTGATTTTCACAACATAGACAGCAATATGGATTACCCATTGCGGACATGTTAGTATTCCCAGATGACTCAGTTGTGCATCATGTTCTGTATTCCAAAATAGAGATCTCCCAAAGTGGATTAAGGGACATGGTGGTGTTGTGGGTTAAACCGCAGAAGCCTCTGTGCTGTAAGGACAGAAGACCAGCAGTCATAAGATCAAATCTATGTGATGGAGAGAGCTCCCGTCACTTGTCCCAGCTCCCGCCAACCTAGTGGTTCGAAAGCATGCAAATGTGAGTAGATAGATAGGTACCACCTCAGTGGGAAGGTAACGGTGTTCCATGCCTAGTTATGCTGGCCACATGACTATGGAAACAGTATTCAGACAAATGCTGGCTCTATGGCTCTATGACACAACTGGACTAAATGTGAAGAGGAACCTTTATCTAAAGTGGATGAGAAACCATGTCACATGCCCTACTGGCTTAACTGCAGAACATTTTGGGATTGCAGATGTAATCCTCAATCCTATTGTTCAGGACAATGAACCACAACAACTGTGTCATGTTTGCATGAGAGGAGGAGAACAAGAGAGAGGGGGAGAGAGAGATCATGGATATTTACAGCAATGCGAGAAGAAAGGAACTACAATTTGAACTGAATTATAAAGAAACTACTCAATAAATTAGGGAAATGCTCTGAGAATAAAGGAGATATAACACCAATGGCAAGAAGCCAGGATCCAGATGGGATAGATAGAGATATAAATTCCCAACCCGGAGAGCCTCCTCAAGAGGATACCATGGTCGACAGTATTGAAGGCCACTGAGATGTCAAGAAAGACCAACAGAGATGTTTTTCCCCTGTCAGCCTCCCTGAGCAGGTCATCATACAGGACAACCAATGCCGTTTCTGTACCAGGGCGCGGCCTGAACTCCACCAGCCTGCCATTAATTTTCCTTTTTTTTCTTTTGTGGTTTCTGTAGCTATGACTTGAACACCTTTTTTCACTGTTGCTTTGTTTTTATCATTAGCATTATTGTTTATGATTGTGGGTCCTTCTCTTGGCTCCCCAAAGTAGTAGCCTAGCTACTAGTTGAGAGGGATATATACCGTATTTTTCCATGTATAAAATGCCCCCATATATAAGACGCCCCCCATTTTTCTAATCCAAAATTAAGAAATCTAAGCGGGGCTTAGCAAGTGTAGGGGGAAAGGGATCAAAGCGCTGCAGGATCACTTTGATCCCTGCTTTCCCCTCCACTTGTTTTTGTTCTCTCCTCAGCTTACTTCCGTGTATAAGACGACCCTCAATTTTTAGTCTAAAGATTTTAAACAAAAGTATAGTCTTATACATGGAAAAATATGGTATTTCAATAAATAAATATATAAATAAAACAATGATGTGACCATGCTGTCTTCAAGTTGTCTTCAACTTCAGCATTGCCCTAGGAAACCTGAATCATTGCCCTAGGAAATCTGAATCGAGATGAATGCAGGAACCAACATTGTACTGCATCCAGCTATTGGTCTACCTACGTCTAACCCACTCAGAGGATGATGATGATGATGATGATGATGATGATGATGATGAAGATTTTAGAATAGCGGAGTTGGAAAGGAGCCTATAGATCACCATGTCCAGCTCTTGTCAAGGAGGCACAGTTGGGAATTGAACACCCAACCACTGACTCTGCAGCCGGAGACCCAAACCACTGAGCTATCCAGCAGATCATACACAGTGAATCAATTTCTTAGGCTAGGAATGGAAAGCATCTCAATAGAAAGAGGGCATGGTGCATGCCAGACTCATTCGAGTGAGGCTGCCCTGATCAATGAGCTTCCCAGCTTTGTTCAGAACTGGCGACAATCGCAATGGGATGAAACAATGAGATTTTAACCCAGCTCAGGTTGGGGGAGCAGTAGAGACATGCAGCATGGCTCGGCAAGAAGCGCCTTAGCCTCTGTTAGCTTTCCGAAGTTGCCATGGGGATAGTGATGAATGTGTAGATTTCTCAGCTTTTGCCAGCTTCCCTAAGATCAAGTACTAATGGAAAGTAAAAGGAAACAATCACTCTTTTTTAGCCCCGTTTCCACATGGATGAAAGTTTCTTTTCTTGCTTCGAAACTTTTTCAAGAGTTTTTACCCATCATTGGCTCCAATCAAGACGGCCCCCAGGAACTTTACAAATGGAACTTGGTGGCTCCCGGACATTTAAGGAAGCATCACTCCATGTGTCAGTTGTCAGGAATTTATATATATATTCCTCAGTTTTCATACCCCTTGAGTCAGCTATATTTCACAGCTGTGGTGTCAATGCAGAGGTTTAATATGAACTGTAGAGGAAATATAGTTTTCCAATTAAATCACGGCTGTGAAATATCTTTCTCAGCCACCTACTCCTCCATCCTTCCTCTTCTTTAAAGTTGCTAGAAGTGACACTCAAGCCAGCGATATTTTTGCTTTGCTAGCTTTAGAGTTTGTTGTTGGGTTTAGCAGAAGAATGTATTTCAGTTCAGCCGGCTTCAGGATTTTAGGAGTCAGGCCGGGCATGTAAATCCTTGTGGGTTTCTTTTTAATGCTTGCAGGCAGGGATTAGGAATAATTACATTCTTCATGACAGTGAGGGCTGCATAATATTTTATGCTGCTCTTGATTCTGCCCTCATATTTGTGTGTGTGTGTGTGTGTGTGTGTGTGTGTCTGTGTGTGAAAGATCTACAAAATATTTGCAAGTCTCATGCAAAACTGGAATGATTGCTCCTTATAATCATGGAAATAAAGCACATTTAAACCTCAGATGGGTTGTTTGTGTCTTTCTTAATCAACCAAGCACAAGGAACTTTAGAAAAATGTGGAAACAACAGTAACATCACTAGAAAAACAGCCCAAAATAGATGCAAAATATATATATCCTTGGGTACCATTTACCTGCTGTGTAAAGCAGAAGCTACTTATGGTCTCCGTGGGAAAAATAGCAATCTTGCATGCACTAACACTAAGTATCAGTAGAAGAGATTTTCCCAGCCTATGAAAATTGTCCTTTGCCACCAATTTAATTGGTAAAGCTTTCCCCTCTCTTTGGTTTTTGGCCAGACTCTTCTTCCTGTTTGTTTGCTTCTCCTTGTGTTGTTATTAGCCCTTTCTTCTTCCTCTGTTAATCCTCTGAGAAGCAGTCACGGAAGCTGTCTTCAAGCTTGCAGATGCTATATTTACCTCTTGTTTTCCTTTCTGAATGTAGCTCCTGTGCATAAACATACTGGGTTTTTTCCCCCTATTTGAAAGTGTTTCTGGAGTGACTTTTACTTCAGAAAGAGCTGGTTTTCTGTGCAACCCAGGAGAGTTGCACAGAAAAGTGATCTCTCTATTTTTCCTGTGTTTTTCTTCCTTATGCTCTGCTAACTAACTAACTAACAACAACAATAATGTGCCATTGAGTCAATTCTGACTTATGGCAACCCTTTTCAGGGTTTTCCAGATACAGAATACTCAGAATGGGGTAACCATTCCTTTCTTCCGGGGAAGCTCTGGGGCTGTGCCACTTGCTCAAGCCCACCCAGGTTGGCTCTTCTTGGATACACAGTGGAGAATTAAACTCCCAGACTAGAGCTCCATGGCCAGATACCTAAACCACTGAGCTATCCAGTCAGTTCTGCTAACTAAAAAAAAGGTAAAGGTTCCCCTTGACAATTTGTCCAGTCATATCTGACTCTAGGGGGTAGTTCTCAACTCCATTTCCAACCCATAGAGCCAGCATTTGTCTGCAGACAATCTTCTGTGGTCACGTGGCCAGCATGACTAGACATGGAACGCCGTAATCTTCCCACCCTGGTAGTACGTATTTATCTACTGACATTTTTGCATTTAGCATGATTTTTGACCCGCTAGGTTGGTGGGAGCTGGGACAAGCGACAGGGGCTCACTCTGCCGCATGGATTCGATCTTACGACTGCAGGTCTTCTGACCTTGCAGAACAGAGGCTTCTGCGGTTTAACCCGCAGCACCACCACATCCCTTCTAACTAACTGTCTGCCTAGTCTGCTAACTAAAGGAATAACCAAATTCCTAGCAACATTTTTACCCAGACTCCAACAAGTTAGGGGCCCAGTTGTCTCTCTCATTTCAAGAGATCTACTGTACTTGGGAGGAACATAAAGCTGAACCCGATCAATAGATGAACCAACCAACCAACCAACCTGCAGTTTTCCAATGCAGTCGGTCCAGATATTGCCCCTGTGATGGCCGGAGGAGAATATTCAAACTCTTCATCCTGGTGAGGAGAATTTCTCCCTTTATGAGAGACAACTGGTCGTCCCATCGAGCCAGGGATTGAGAACGACAGTGGCAGCTCAAGATCTCAATCAAGTGGATATGCTAAAAACTAAATTTGAGCTTGTGCTTTATCACTGAGCGGTGTTCCTTCCTCAGGCACAATGTACAGATATTTATTGTTTCTGCCATGCATGTAAGTTTCTCAGACTCTATTTTTCTTCCACCGTGTGCTTCTAGATTTGATGATTCTGACTGATCCTGCCATATTGATTCAATATTCAGGAAAACTAGAGAGTTATTAAGTGATAACCGTTGGTGTCTCTCACTCTCTGTCCCCCTCCCTCCCCACCTCCTCCTGCTCTCTTCACATAAACCAGTGGAGCAAGATCAATTTACTCTCCGCTTGAATTGCTTTTTCTTCTGGGCACCTAAAGCATACGTTCCAGCACACCGCTTCCAAGAAACAAATTTATTTCCCCGAAATGATGGCCTTTATTGGCAACATCTCGTTCTTTTAATTTTACAGCTGGTTTACCAGTTATTATCTCTGTTTTCACGAAGCATGAGGAAAATGTGGAGACGGTTTAAATGTGCTTACGATATCGTTTGTGAATTAGCGACTCCCTCCAATTGATAGAAGGAGGAGGAAAAAAATGCTTTGTCAGTTGTCCCAGGCAGCTTCCCACAAACCCGGAAAGATAATACGCCTAACGTACATTGGAGAGTTCCTGTCATGCTTGTCACATATGCAAGACAGAACCCTATGAAATATTCCTTCTTTTGTGTGACCTCGCAGTTTGGTTGTGACAAATCACAGGAGAGAATGGAAGACTCTTCTCCCTTCCACTCTTTCTTTCTTTTTACCGATAATAAAGACTTTTTTCCCCTCCTAAAATGTTCTTCCTGTCTCTTCGGTACATGCATTTCAAATGACTTTGAACAACCTTCTTCTCTGTTAGAGGCAGGATGGAAGCAACGAAGGCCATAATCGCATGGACCGTAAGAACCACGGTTATATTGACTCTGACATTATTTAAATCATTTTATAAATGTCCATTCACACAACACAGAGGTAAGATTGATTCATTTAGCCAACCAATGAATTTTTTTTCAACCTTGCTGACATGGGCTTTTTAAAATGATGCAATCCCTAAATCACTTCTATCCAAATCTGTTTGCCATGTGTAAACATTGCTGTCAATTTACTTTGTACCTGCTTGAGTTTTCCATGGGCACTGCATGACCACTGCACATGTTCCCTTTTTATCCCCCCCCAACAGTTTACCTCTGCATCACTTCCTTATTGTAACATTCATTCACTGTCATCCCTTCCCTTATCAGGGTGGAAAACACCCCACCAAATGTCCTTTGAGAAACAAAGCACCCTAAAAATGAAGAACTAATCAAGGGAAACCTTGCATTATGAAAGATCTTCCAATATTTATTTATTTATTTATTTATTTATTTATTTATTTATTTATTTATTAGATTTTTACCCCGCCCCTCTAGACAATGTCTACTCGAACCTTCAATGTCTACTTTGAAAGTTTTTAGATGCTGTTTTAGCGATGTACCATTTAGGCATTTTTAACAACAACAAAAAGGTATTCTAGAGCAGCGTGCTTATAAAACAGGATGGAATATGAATCCATTTCATTGGGTAGGCATGTGTAGCTTAGTACAAGAAACATGTCAAAAGAAAAGAAAGCCATATATTGGTATAAATTAAGTACAAAATTGAGACTATTCAAATGTCCCATGTGGCATTTACCCTAAATAAGTCTTAGAAGTGTTCTTCAAATCTGCTTCATAATCAACATCCATTAAGACAGAAACAAGGTTATTCTGAAAATTGTGAGTGTGTGCACAATAAAGAGAAGGACAGTGAGAAAAGAGAGCATCCAAATTATTTTGTAATGGGTAGAGTGCCTTTCCCCTCATCTTTCAGCAACATTTTATCTTCCCTTGTCATTGAAAAGGAAGTGAACCACCTCAAATTCCCACCAAATAGCCAACGGTTGAAACCTCAAAGGTCAATATGGGTATGGAAGGAAATGTGTTTGGTAGGAAGAAACTAAGTCACAGAAATGCCCTCTGGGATAATTTTGTGGATGTCTTTAATGGGCTACAACTTTTGAGCCATGAGATCATTTCTCACTACAAATAAGCCAAAATTTCTCAGCATTTTTCTCCTAGGAAAAAAGTTGGAAGACTGAGTCAACCTTGAGTTGGCTACTAGACTCCATTGGGTTTGAACTCAGGTCATCAGCAGAATCTTGACTCATTGTAACATGAGGCTCCTGCTGGAACAGAATAATAGAAGACTGGGAGGGATGGAGGGGAGGGATCTAAATATATATCTGAATATAAAATATGAGAGGTACCATTCCTGCCCAATCTGCCACATGTAGAATTCTGTGGAATAGTGCTTGGCCTGGAACGGTCTGAGTCAATCTGGAGGACACAATATGGAATCAACACAATGTCTCTTGCAGTAGCGGCAGAAATCAGATATTGCCATTGTTCGTGGCAAGTCCCGTAATCAAGAATCTACTGGTGAGGTTTTCCACACACCATTTCCTCCATTCCCAATTCATATGACGTTGCGACAGAGGCTGTGATCACAACACCAATAAGTTTCCAAGTTACTACTCTTGAATGTTGACTTAAAAAAAAATTCAGATGATGCAATGCCATCATTAATTCTTTTGTTCCCCCTCCATGCCATATTTCCAGGCCAAACAGCCTGGAAAACCCACAACAACCAGTTAGTGACGTATTTGGCATACATTAAGCAACAGTACTGGGGCCCAGGTTGGCAGAGAATATGGCGTCAGACAGGTAGGCATCTGTAGCCCACCAAAGTCTGTGAAGTGGCAAGCTGGCACAAACCCAAGAAATGAACCATTACAAGGTGGTTTGTGGTTGATGGATAGCCACAAGCTACAAACCATCATGAGCCAATTGCTTTCCCATTTATTCCCATCTTTGAATGTTCCCTAAGGCAGGGGTCTCAAACTGTGGCCCTCCAGATGTTCTTGGACTTCAACTCCCAGAAATCCTGGCCAGCAGAGGTGGTGCTGAAGGCTTCTGGGAGCTGTAGGCTAAGAACATCTGGAGGGCCACAGTTTGAGACCCCTGCAAGGGAACCTATGCAATTATATCTGCCACACTTTGCTGTTGATTGTCATCTAACTATGAACACGTATGCATTTGTGCGCTACACACATGTGCCAGGAAATGTGTCACCCTTATCCTTTTCTCTGGCCTTGAGTCAATCAGGTTTCAACCCAACTGTAAATCGAGGTGTGGGGAAATGAATGATCTTCCTTCTGTCTACAATAATTCTACTTCAAATAACGATGGAAAAAGCTGTGCAAACAAGAGATGCATCAACTTCAAACTTTGTTGTGCATATATTTTGTTTGCACTCCAAAAACCAGGGAGAAAAACTGATGTCCCAGATAACTTTAATACAGATAGATCGGTGCCCGTGATAGATGACTATCTTCATATAGTAACACACGTAAACGTATACATTTCTTTTATTAGTATTTATATATGTGTATTGGTCTAGGGTGTATATCTTCCTCTCCCTGCCTAATATCATTCCCATCCTCAAGACGGGGATTTTTGTCAGAGAGATTTATTCTGCAAATTAAATGAGCTATAGCCCCTTCCTTTTTTTTAATGTATACTTTATTCTGAAAGCCATTGCTATTTAAATTTGTTTCTCAAGACATGCGGTTCACTTTATTTTACTTTTACTGTGTCTGGACTATTCAAAACTGACACACATAAAAAATAGTGCTGCCACCCCTGAAATAGCAGCGCCTTTGTATGTACGAAGCTATAAATAAACTCTGGCAGTAAAACTTCGGCGCTTTTAAACTTTAGCCTCTCTGTCTCTGTCACCGTTAGAGGCCCAACTGGGTCTATCTTCCTGGGGTTCGGATATGATAAAATGCTTAGACAGCAGTTTGCAACGTGTCCATGACTTTCTTTCTGAACAAGAAGCTCATAATTATGATGGGCAAGGTACATGTGGCTAATACACATGATCTAATAGCCCAATTTAAGAGAGTTCTGATTTTTGGACACACCGCCAAAGTAAATTGCCCTCATTTTACTTTTGGATACTCTCATAGAATCATATAATCTTAGAATAATGGAGTCAGAAGAGTCTTATAAGGACATTGATTCTGACCCCCTGCTCAAAGGTCTCTTCAAAATGAGAGAGGCCGTGATGCACCGCCTGCCTCCAGGCTGCATGCTCAGATGTCAGGGTTTCCCATCTGTTGAGGTCCATTCCTAAGGCCTTCAGATCCCACTTGCAGATATCCTTGTATCACAGCTGTGGTCTTCCTCTGGAATGATTTCCTTGCACTCATTCTCCATACAGGAGATCTTTTGGAATCCAAACATTAGCCATTCTCATGACATGCCCGAGCCAACTTAGACATCACTGTTTCAGTAATGTCAATAGTTATTACTGACTAGTCAACCATTTCTGAGTATTTTCTACCCTGAAAACCCTGAAAAGGTTTACCATAAGTCAGAATTGACTTGATAGCACATTATTATTTGGCATGAGCTTTTGTAAACTTTAGCCGACGTCTTCCAACGCATGGTGCATCTTCTACCAATGGTATTTTATGTATCATTCCATTCAGAGCACATCTGTAGAAGCATGCCATCTAAAGCCATAAGTAGCAATGTCGGTTCCCAGAGCTTTGTTACCCAAATGGCTAAACGTAGGTCATGTGAGGTTGGCCTACTCAAGGGAAAGGCATAGGAATGTGGAGGTCTTAGCATGCAGCAACATATTAGTTGTGAAAGCTTGCTTTGGGTTTCCTTTCCCCCCAGGAAAGAATGGCGGAAATATTACAGAGAGTGGGTTCAGGATGTCCCTAGTCCCTGGTACAGAATAGTAGAGCATGAGTGGTTTTCAATTTTACTCTGATATTTCGTAGGGCATTGCACTGATTGCCCATCAGGTCAATAACATATTTTAAAATCCTTGTCCTGGCACTGAAAGGCCTGTGTTTTCCCTGTCCTGATTATTTAGCAGAATTGATGGCATGGCATGTTTCTCCGAAGAGGACTCCACAGTTGCTAGACTTTTGTCCATCCCTTTCAATTCCAAGTCAATTCCAGACTTGATATTTTCTCACTTGACTCCAAAGCTGTGGAATTCTCACCCACAGCACCTTCACACATAAATGGAAAAACTTTCTAACTGTTAGAGCGATATGGCAATGGGATAAATTACGTTGAGAGGTGGTGAGCACTCCAACACTGGAGGCCTTCAAGAGAAACTTAGACAACCACCTGGCAGTTATCCTTTGATTTGTATTCCTGCATTGAGCAGGGGGTTGGACTTGATGGCCTTATAGGCCCCTTCTGACTTCACTACTCTATGATTCTATGAAAATAAAATAAAATAAAATAGATGCATTATTGCATATTCCATTCTTGTTGGCTACCAAAAGACCTGTCCCTGTTTCCTTTTAATGTTCGAATAGTCTTCACTGATGAATGCATGCCTGCACATTACTTCCAGCTGCGGGCAGCTTTAGCTATTTTTGTATTTAAAAGTGCGATTTTCCTGTTGCTCTTGCTTTTTCTTCCCAAAATGCTCTACCAGCACTGCAAGTGTTTGAACGTCTGAGGCAAGCTGTGCGTTCCCTCACAAAGAGTCTCCTGAAGTGGAAAATAGATGCAAATGCCTCAGCTTCCATGAAATCATTTCCCAAATTTACCACACAATCTATGAATTAATTCAGTGACATCATCTTTTCACTCAGGTGGGCAAATCCAGTGGGTCAAGGGGTTGTGGTTCCTCCCTCGGTGCTCTGTCAGAGCTGAGAGACCACCCAAAGTGCCAATAACTGCACACAAAGGAACAAACACACACACAAAAAACAGTGCAGCACAAAGTTACACACAATGAAACAAAACAAAATGGAACAAAATGGAATTCAAGTTGGCTTGAACTCCACATCCAGTTCTGAAAAATTGGTATTTACGGGTGTTAAATTGTGGTTAAAAGGTGTGTGTGGGAGGAAAACCTTGACCATTTCCAAAAGCTGGAATTCACTTTAAAAAAAAAATGCCGGAAGAGGTGGAGATTGAGGAAATCTAGTGCAGTGGTTCTTAACCTTTGTCACTTGGATGTTTTTGAACTGCAACTCCCAGAAACCCCAGCCAGCACAATTGGTAGTGAAGGCTTCTGGGAGTTGCAGTCCAAAACTCCTGAGTAACCCAAGGTTAAGAACCAGTGATCTAGTGGGTCACATAAAATAATCGTGAAGATCACATTTTTACCCCAGTGTGTGATATCCAAAACTGACTGGTAGATGGCATTTATCTACCACTCTGTCCGTATCGAAGTATAGCTAACACATTTTTAGAAGAGATACTCTTCTAAAGTGTCAAAATGTGTCTGTCACAGCTTGCAAAGTTCCTTGGTTGTACCTCTCGTATTTCATGCACTTTGTTTTCTATTCAGAATCTGGAAGGAAAATACAAATTTATCTGCAAGTCTGATGGAGGAAATTTGATATCTTTAAGAAAGTTGTGTCATAAGATGGAAATCGGATTCATCAGCAGATATAATCATTCCTGTTCAGGTTTAGTTAGGTCCTCAGAGATATTTCCTTGCAAAATGTATGTTCTTCCATTGAGTTTCTTCTTTTCCATGGTATTCCTTGGTTTTGAGTTACCGGAAAGGACATTTCTGGGCAGGAGTGACTCTCCTGCACTAAACAGCATTTCTTTCCTGCCTCTGAATTCAAAGAAAGACACACCTCTCTTCCAAGTGTTATTTTCTTCCTTTCTCTCTCTATTATCTATTGGAAGCTGGCTGTTAATTTGCTGTTGATCTGTTTCCAAATAACAAATGGAATGTTTTTGTTCTTTCTCCTACAAATGTCTCAGAATGAGCTACTGAGACTGTAAGTGCCAGTTAATGAGAAGTTGTGGACTTTCTGAGGAACTTGAAGTTATTCTCCTCTGTAGATCTTTGTACTTTTGCTCTGCATCTTTTTTTAAAAGCAATTTTGCCAGTAATTCAAAACTTTGCAACCGTTTTTGTTTCCCCTGACTAACATGGCTGTGCTTAGGAACTTTTTATTTCTGAGGAGTCCTTATCTGGTCTCGCTATCAACATGAAAGGAAGAAATATTTCCTACTATCCTTTTCTTAGCTCAAACAGGCAACTCCAAATACTGCAGAACAAACAATGGACAGCTTGCTTGGGTACCGAGCTGTTCCTCTCGGAGAAAACACTTTGCAGTGATCCTCTGACCTTGAGCAAGGATGAAAGCAAAATTAAAATTCAGAAGGAAATTACAACACTTTCTTCAACCATAAGCCTCTTTCCCAACTCACCAGATGTTTGCTGTGTGTTTTGTATTTTTTGGGGGGGGGGTCATCTTTTAATTGAGTTGGCAGAAGAGTTCTCTGAGAGATGAGTAATTGAACCCAAAAGATATAGGGAGAAATTATGAATGAATTGATGTTCTTGGAAGGACATTTTTTAAAAAAGAAAATCAGCTAATCAGAAGGACTAGCTTCGGCTGTAAAAACCTCACTGTATTTGCTTTCTGTTGTCAAGTCAAAACTGAGTTATTGCAACCCTAACAGGGCTTCTATGGTAAATGAGAAGTGTCTTTAACAGTTCCAGTCATCCAGTGAGTTTCCATGGCTAAGTAGGGATTTGAACTCAGACCTCCAATGTCCTAGTCTGTCACGCTATCCACTACGCCATACTGCCTATCTCCAAAAATTCCATTCCTTTTACCTTACCGAAAATATCTCCAATCAATCAAGCTGTCTTGACTCTAAACCAGTGCTTGGCATCAATAATGGGCTGGATGAGGGCAAACAAACTGAAACTTAATCCTGGTTAGTCGGAAGGCAGATGAGGGAATAGGGATACTACCTGTGCTGGAGGGGGTGACACTCCCCCTGAAAACTCAGCTCCACAGCTTGGGTGTACTTCTGGATTCATCCCTAAGCTTGGATGCCCAAGTCTCGGTGGTGGCCAGAAGTGCATTTGCAGAGCTAAAGCTAGTGCACCAGATGCACCTGTTCCTTGAGATGTTGGACTTGGCTACAGCGACACATGCCTTATTTACATCCCATTTGGATTACTGTAACGCGTTGTATGTGAACTGCCTTTGAAGACAGCAGATTTTAGCTGGTGCAAAAGTCTGAAGCCAGACTACTGACTGGCCAGCTAGAGGGAGCACATAATGCACCTGTTACAAGAACTACACTGGCTACCAGTCCGTTTCCGGGCCCAATTTAAAGTGCTGGTCATTACCTATAAGTCCTCTACAGCTTGGGTCCAGGCTACCTGAAGGACCGTATCTCCCTATAGACGTGGATGCCACTCCTGGCAGAAGACGGGCAGATGAGCCTCCCTGCCAGGCTGACGAGTGGCTAGTCGACCGCAAGCTCCGGAGTGATTGGAATGGACTGTGGAGCCTGCAGCAGCAGCGGAACGATGAGTGGATGGTCCAGCCTCAGGAGATGGGACTTTTATTATGTCCACCTGTGTGGGGTATTTGTATTTGTATGCGAATACCTCCATCTCTAATAACGACCTTTCTAAAAGCAGCTGGAATTGCAGGAAGCAAGCCAATCATTTTTCCCCACTTGCAGAAAGTACTAGTTGTAACAATTCAGAGAATAAAAGGGGGAATCTAGAAGAGCATTCTGATTATGAGGACTGCAGAAACCTACTTGAGATGTTCAAAATATTTAAAACACGTATGAAATATTTAACATTTACTGCCACTGTGAGAAACAATGTGAGTAAATGAAGCCTACAAGGCCATACTTCAGTTATTCCCATAAAATGACACTGTTTTCCATGCTCTGGGTACCTCAGTAAATGATCCCGAGATGCAAAATAGCAAAACGGATTGGCACAGCATGAGAGAAATGGGATATTTATCTCGAATATGAGGAGAACCAAGAAAGTTTATGTGAGTCCCCCCACCGCCACCCCTTTCAAGCAGCAGACACACCTCTCAGACTGTGCGTATGGGGGCGTGGGGGGTGTCAATTCCCTGTGACAAGTGTGAGAGACATTCAGCTCACTTCACTGAGTCATAGCTGGTGGCTGTGGAGTCAATGAGGCTCTGATTCCGCTCTGGGTTTTAATCTATCCTTTATTCAAGAGAGCTGGAGTCATGGCTATAGCCATGCTAGAGTTACTGATACCATTTGTTTGTAGCTGCTTGGTTTTATAATATATTTGTCTGGTGTACTATTGTAAGCCACCCAGAGTAGCTGGATTGCTAGATGGGCAGTGTAAATCAAATCAAATCAAATTGGAAGATAGGGGTGACCACACTTGAGACCACCTACAAAATTTGGGCCAACACCCAGGACAGATTCACTGCTGATACCAGTATCCATAGTCTTCATTTGCTATTCACAAGCCTATAGGTGCTCAGGCAACCCAAGTGTATCAGGGATGCCGGGGAAAGTTCAGGATTAAGATCTGCCCTCGGGTGTGAGCAAAGGTCTAAAGTTCTCTGGACGAAAAGTCAAGAGAACAAAAATGTCCCCACCTGATGCACAAGTTAATCATAGATTTATGCTGAATTGGGATGGAATAGTTTGGGGGATAAAAATACATACTAGGGGTGAAGACCCAAAATAGATTAACTTCTCTGTCCACCATTGTGTCATTTCTTCTGTAACCAACTGATAATCAAGATACGTATCTCCTGCTGCTGCTGTTGTTTCACGCTCCTGACTTAAGGTGATGCTTTGAAGGACCAGTCTCCAAAATGTTCTGTCTTCAACTGCCCTTGCTCAGCTCTTGTAAACTCAAGCTTGTGAGATCTTTTAATGAGTCAATCCATCTCATTTTTCATCTTCTTTTCCTCCTGCCTTCCACTGCTCCCAGCGTTATTGGCTTCTCCAGAGAATCTTGTCTTCTCACGATGCGTCCAGAGTAGGACAGCTTCTAGAGATAGTTGAGCCTTGATTTGCTCTTGGGCCCCTTTGTTTGTCTTTCTGGCAGTTCACATATCTCCTACTCTTTGAAAGTCTGGTTTTGCTTTGGTGGGGCAAAGTCATTAGGCTCCCTTGCCCTCATCTACCATGCCTGTTTAAAATTGAATTTCCGAATATGCTCTAGCAGTCCATGTTGGCTCTAATACTTCTTGCTGCCTTTTCATGTTGTAGTTCTTGTTGTTGCTGTGACTTTTACACCACCCCATAATGCTAGAGCACTCTCCAAGCAGTTTACAGCATAATTATCCAAGGAACACTTTATTCCTCCAGCAAGTTGGGTACTCATTACACTTACTACATACATATATACATACTATGCCCATCACGGTGAAAAATCTCATTGGGCTGATAGTTAGCAATGGAATGCCCATCTGAATGAGATCATTGCCATTCCCAAGATGCCCAATACAGATGCACTGCAAACAATGGAATATAAATTTCAAGGGCCATCAAAATGGTACTGAAGGTAAAGATGAGCCAAGCCTTAACTATTAGTGGATGAGGTTGTATGTGCATCTCATGATCAGTTTTTTTTCCATCTTGGCTCTCCTAGTATTCTGTTGTGCAGAAGATAACTGGAGAGAAGTAGACTTGGTGATGTGAATCACTTCCATGGATTCAGACATGGGACCCTTGTGAGAGGCTGGTCTCTCTGTGAGGCTTAAGAGGGGTATTCTTGAGGTTGTTTTTATTTTCCTCTCTTCTTGGAAGTTTGATGTGAGCATAGTACTATAACGACAGGTCTTTTAATGTGAATTATGAATTGTGCAATGCAACTATTTAGATTAGATTAAGCATCCTTTGGTCTCAAGAGACTATGGTAACGTGCTCTGTATAAAGGTCTTGGAACAGTGTCTCGGTGGCTGAGAAGGCCAATTTGAGAGTGACCATCCCCTTTCACACTGAAGACAAATGCAATCTGTCCCCTATCCAGCTCCCTGATTTTGCTGTTTTCGCGGTGGCTTCTTTGCCTTGGCCTGCTGGACAAGGGTCTCTTCAAATTGGAAGAGGCCGTGACTCACCACCTGCCTCCAGGCTGAACGCTCAGAGGTCAAGGTCCCCCATTTGTTGAGCTCCATTCCTAAGGCCTTCAGATCCTGCTTGCAGATATCCTTGTATCAAAGCTGTGGTCTCCCTCTGGGGTGTTTTCCCTGCACTAATTCTCCACACAGGAGATCTTTTGGAATCCGGCCATCAGCCATTCTCACGACATGCCTGAGCCAACGTAGATGTTGCTGTTT
This sequence comes from Pogona vitticeps, assembly GCF_051106095.1. NCBI lineage: Eukaryota > Metazoa > Chordata > Lepidosauria > Squamata > Agamidae > Pogona > Pogona vitticeps. The sequence goes on from NC_135784.1 coordinate 307,920,696, forward strand.
TTATAATTTATACATGCTAAAAATTCCAGCTCGTTCTAGGACTACTCTATTTGGAACTTTGTCCTGCCAGGTGATACCAAGAATGTGTCAGAAACAACGCATATGGAACGTGTTCAGCTTCCTCTCCTGTCGTGCACAAAGGGCTCGCTGGAGTGTATTCAGGACACAGGCTCTATAGCAACTATAATGCAACTATAATGATGGAATAACCACCATTTCCAGTGGTTGTAACTGATGGCATGGATGCCAGTCCACCAAAGTGTATGCTAATCACAATTGGTAAGTTTTATAGTGCCACAGGAACCTTTGTTATGCATTTCTACCCTGCCTTCTCTGCTTACAAGACTGTTTAATGGACATTCCAGCAAGGTATGCCCAACTCATTGTTTACCCAGTCATTAGCCCAGGCAAAACCCCAAAAAAGTGTATATACATCAAGTTGTAAGGCTACCCAAGCTACTGCCATCTATTGGAAAAATATAATTGCAGAGGGACATATACAAAGTGGAGCATTGTTCTATAATTCTATTCATCCTTAGCAGGTCTGCTCAGTGCATGGGCAGGAACCTATGTGGGAAACCCACCTGTGCCACTTTGGACTCCATGATAGAAGAAATGCTGGATATAAATTTAATGATATATAAATACTATTGTTTTTTCTTTCTTTCTCCCCTTCCACTGTTTCAAAATGTGTCATTACTACAGATGGGGTACCTTCAAAGGTCTCTCTCTCTCTCTCTTAAAGAAGCAGCAACACCTCTTAAGTTCCTGGAGTCCGCAAGGCCACCCTGATTATGTGGCTCCAATTATGAAATGTCTCTTCCACGTTGAACATGTGCTATCTGAACTCTATGTATTTCTGGCTCTGTACCAGTTGCTACCTTTCCTCCCAGCCAGACCTATTCAAAGGAACCTTCTGAAACTGGCCACTTGTCAGAGTGATGCGAATGCATTTTGACATCAGCAGGACACAGAGACCGGGGTCACTTCCCTTGGCTTTTCCAATTACACAGCTTGCTTCGAGGAGCTGAATCAACCATGAATGTCATTCTGCTCATGCCGGCTCGGAGGGCACTTTCTGTTCGGCCCTTGGCATTTAACCATGTTGAATTATGAATGTGCTACCAATCACTCTGTTTGCCTTGGAGCCGGAAAGGATGAATCACACAGACCTTTTTTGGAATTAGATTTTAAAGTTGGACCATGGGCTTTATTCTTTTATTTTAAATTTTATTTTATTTCATTTTAAAGCAAAAGTTGATTCAGAAAGCCCCAGCTATCTCAAGATCGTCCGGATAATAGGAAATAACATTTGCTCATTGAAGCATCCTAAAATAATACTCTGCTCAGCTATCTCGGCATGCTGTGTGTTTTATCTAATATTAAACAAAAGTTGGATGGGAAGTCAAGGCAAGCTTTGTATAATCAAAATGGCTGGCATTTCACTATCTCCCTTCTCCACTAAGTACTAAAGTGAAACTTGTGATCAACAATTCTGCAAGAGATGAACCTTCAGAGATGCTGAGGGGGAGCCAGACAGAGGGAGAGGAGATTAATGTTATCACAGCTGTACTACAGGAGCTGGATTTCTAGTTAATGTAGAATGTCTTCGGCCAGATTTCCAATAGAATTCAGGCGCTGCCTTTCCCTGTGTGTGAAAACTATAAGAAACTTGTATGGCTGCATTGATACACTCATGAGTTGTAACATGGGTATGTGCTCACTTGCTTCCTGATCCCCGGACGTCACAATGATGTTCTACTACCGTATTCATAGAATGATAGAATCATTGAGCCAGAAGATACCTACAAGACCATTGAGTCCACAGCTCTGCTCAATGCACGACTCCAAATCGAAGCAGAGTTGACCAGGGGTATTGGCAAGTCTTTGGGTCTGAATCCCGAGTCTGTGTCCAACTCTTTGCTACCAAGTCCCAAGTCTTTGGTACCAGGTTCTGAGTCCCAAGCCACAAGTCCGAGTCCCTATTAGAAATAAGCCTTTTTTTCCCCAGAAAAAAGGAAGGGGCGGGTGGATTCTGAGTCATGAGTCCAAGTCATTCAAAAACAACAACAACAAAAAAACCCCAACTTGAGTCCAAGTTGAGTCACCTATGTGACTTAAGTCCGACTTGACAGTGAGTCCCACGACTCAAGTCCCCATCCCTGGATCCAACAGATGGTTGTCTCATTTTTATTGAACACCTCCAGCCTTGGAGTACTCACCACTTCATGAGGTCATTGATTCCATTGTTGTACTGCTTTAACAGTTAAGAGGTTTTACCTGATAATCAGCCTAAATATGTGCTCTGTATTGTATGTATTGTAGTTACTTCAGTAACCTTTAGGATGCAACGGGATGCCTCAGAGTCATGTTTCCCATTAAATCATAGAATAACTGAATTGGAAGTGGGCAACAATTGGTTTCATTGTATTTTCGAAGGCTTTCACTGCTGGGATCCAATGGTTGTTATCGGTTTTTCAGGCTGTTTGGCTGTGTTCTAAAGGTTTTTCTTCCTAATGTTTCAGCAGTCTCTGTGGCAAGCATCTTCAGAGGACATGAAATTCTATTTCAAAACACAGACGTACTGGACAACACCAGCAATCATTATGCTAGACTGCACAGGGACACCACTGAAATCCACAAACACCAGCAGAGCTTCAACAAAAAAGAAGAAAGTCTAAAACTCAGCAAAGCCTGGCTCCCAACAATGAAAAATACAGCCTGCAAAAAGTCAACAGACTCTACCCAGCCACAAGGATCACTGTACACAAAAGACCAACTAATGACACCCTTCAATCACAGTGACAGATCATCTCTCCCCCTTAGCACAGTAATTGTTGTAAGCCGCCCAGAGACCTTTGGGTAGAGTGGGCGGCATATAAATAAATAAATAAATAAATAAATAAATAAATAAATAAGTAAATAAATAAATAAATAAATAAATAAATAAATAAATAAATAAATAAATAAATAATACACCAAAAACAAAAACATGCTTCTCCCCTTCCTTCTCCCCCTCAACCAAAAGTATCGTACTGGGGGAGCCGCGGCCAGTGGCCAGTAAGTCAAGGGAGCCACACCTCTTAAAGGTTTTGGAACCACTGCCCGATATTAAGAATGGAAAATGCTAAAGCAAATTAATAAGGTCCATGGACTCAGAAAAGGCATAAAATGAAGGAAGTTGGAATGTTTCAGTTACCTGACAAGAAATGAAAAGTACACATTTTTACAGCTGATCATTCCAGATAACATGAATGGGAAAAGAAATGACAAAAAATAAGAGAGAAGGTGCCAGCGAAAGAAACTGGACAATGCTTTGAATGCATCACAGGAGGGTTGCTGAGCCCCCTTTTCCTCCCTTTTTAGATTTCGCCAGTGTTTTGCCTAAGAACGGAAAGGCTTTAACAATAATTTCCCCTTCTGATGCACCTTTTGATGCCTTTGGTCCAAGCTTATTCCACTTTACTGGTGCATTGTACAAAGCCAGAGATACGGATGGAATACAGGATTGCTAGTTGCAACGTCTGATGAGTTAAAGATAAGTGACCAAGTAAGTAAGTAAGTAAGTAAGTAAGTAAGTAAGTAAGTAAGTAAGTAAGTAAGTAAGTAAGTAAGTAAGTAAGTAAGTAAGTAAGTAAGTAAATATAAATATAAATAAATAAATATTTTTAAAATATCCTGGGTACAGCCTCTTCAGTGCTGAGGATTACTGCTTAAATGTCAGCATCTGCATCTCTGCTTTGATGATCTGATTAGTACTTCTTACAATCTGCTCAGCTTTTCTGATACATTTCCCCCCCCCCCATCATTTCTCTGTTGCTAATCTCATCAGTGCATTTCTTCTGTGTGAACTTTGGAGGGACGGCAATGAGACTTAGAGGCTTATGATCGATACAATCCTTCAAAAACCAATCAAACGAAAACCCTTTGGTTTATGAATGTGGTATATTATGCTTTCTGTATGCACAATTCCAAACACTAGGAAACGGCCTAATGTTGGTGTGTATTATTGTGCCCGTGTTGCCAGCAGGAAAAATACATGCCAAGCTTTGCATAACAAAGGGCATCCGGAATGTCGACAACACCAATGTCAGCAGTCAAGATGGTCTACAGAAGTGGTTCCCAACTTTGGGTCTCCAGATGTTCTTGGACTAAAACTCTCAGCTGTGCTGACCAGGATTTTTGGGAGTGTAATCGAGACCATCTGGGGACCCAAGGTGGGGAACCACTGATGTATAGGATATCCTCATTACCATTCACAAAAGGACACCAAGCAAGGGAAAATCCATGAACTGGCTTGTTTCCCCCCCCCCATCAATTAACCACTTTTCATCCATCCAAGCACAAATCAATTGTCATGGCTGGGAATGATCATCACAAGCAGATTCCAATAATTGGTGGGGCCAATAATTCTCTTTTAAGATTAGTTTATTTTATTTATTTATTTATTCATTTAATTTATATGCCGCCCACACTACCCAAAGGTCTCTGGGCGGCTTATCTATCCTTTTCAATTTATTTCATCTGTTTTAAACCTGGCAGTGTTTAGGGTGACCTATTTCTGAATGGGGGGGGGGGTGCAAAATAATTTTACTTTTTTTAAAAAAAATGATAAATCAAAAGCCCCTCCCCAAGTTTGGCACAGACCATGAGGAGATTATATGTGACACCTGTGTCAAATATGGTGCTGCTCCAAAGTCCAGTTTTAAAGTTATAATTTCTTGATTGGGTTGCTCCTAATTTCAGAATTGCCTTGTTGAATGTTGATTTGCTGTGCTGCACAATAACATCACTGCACTCTTGTACAGTGATAATTTCCCCAGGGATTTTCCTTTTGAGAGATTTAGCACAGGGGCAAGTGGGTACGGCAACAAAACACTGGAGTTTCTTCCCGTACTCTTCAGGATTCCCTCCACAAACATAACAGAAGTCTGTAAAATTACGGATGGTGAGGACAAATTAGATAAGAAGAGGGCTGTCACCCTCCTTCGCCTCTTATCTTCGCTCACAATAATGCAACTGGAGATTATCCACTGAAGCTGAATAGCAGGAGATAAAGGAAAGATAAAAGGAAGGAGACATCTCCAGTGTCTTCAGACAAATGTGTAAAAAAAAGGAAAGAAAGAAAGAAAGAGGGAGGGAAACCATGAATATCTGTGTAATTCTGGATGACTGTGAGAAAGAGTAAAGGGTTGTTCTTCAGTGCTGAGGTGTAACACCACCCCAGTAGATCACTCCAGGGGAGGGGACTTGAGTCACAGGATGCACTGTCAGGTCGGACTTAAGCCTGCAAGCAACTCAACCTGGACTCAACTTGGGCCCAAGTGCATCCACATTTGCTTTTGTATCTTTCATAATGATGTTTTATGTGCCACAGCCTTTCAGCTCTTCTGGGCTTTTGGCCACCGTGTGGAAAATGTGATTCTAATCTCCGAGAGACAGGGTCTATCTCTCCCTCCCCTTCAAATTCCGTTTCTGCACCCATTAAACCAAAGCTGTACTCAGCAACGTAAAAATCTAAACTAAAAAGCGTGCTGCTTATATACTGCTCCATAGTGCTTAGTTGTCTCTGACGCATTTTTGGTCTCACCTGGCAGGACAAAGTTCCCAAAAGAGTAGTCCTAGAATGAGATGGAATTTTTAGCATGTATAAATTATAAAAACAGCAACGCCTATGTTGGCTCGGGCATGTTGTGAGAATGGCTGATGGTTAGATTCCAAAAGATCTCCTCTATGGAGAATTGGTGTAGGGAAACTGGCCCAGAGGGAGACCACAGCTGCAATACAAGGAGATCTGCAAGTGGGATCTGAAGGCCTTAGGAATGGACCTTGACAGATGGGAAACCCTGACCTCTGAGCACTCAGCCTGGAGGCAGGCGATGCATCATGGCCTCTCCCAATTTGAAGAGGCACTTGTCCAGCAGGCCAAGGCAAAGAGGCAGTCCCGAAAGCAGCAAAACCAGGGAGCTGGACAGGGGACAGATTGGATTTGTCCCCAATGTGTAAAAGGGATGGTCACTCTTGAATTGGCTTGCTCAGCCACATTAGATGCTGTTCCAAGCGCTCCATACAGAGCACGTTATCATAGTCTCTCGAGACTGAAGGATGCCTAACAGGAGGAGTGCTTAGAAGCACTCTCTGGGTGGTTTATAATTTAATTATGCAGGCTACACATTCCTTCCCCCTGCTGCAGTCTTTGAACTTAATTTACCAAGGATGGGGATTCAAATCGTGGGAGTCACTGTTAAGTTGGACTTAAGTCACACTGATGACTCAACTCGGACACCACTCCTTTTCCCCCCCAGTGGCTCAAACTCAACTCACAACTTGAAACTTTTTTTTTCCTGGGGAAAACAAGCTTATTTGTAATAGGTACTTGAATTTGGGGCTTTGGACTCAGGACTTGGTACCAACGGCTCATACTCAGACTTGGGACTTGAACCCAAAGACTTGCCAATACCCCTGGATAACTCATATAGCATTTGACAGACTTAGAGTTAAAAAGATGGAAATAAGTTTGAATTTAGGAAAGGGGACCTTGAAAGTAATTCAGTAGATAGAGCTGCTGATGTCAAAGGAGCAGGTGAACCTACTGAAAAAGATTCTCTCTGTCTTTAACTTTCTCTAATATTCTTTCATTTTGGTGTCCCATTCTGCTTGACTTAGTAAACTTTACCAAAATATATTTATATCATTAGGATTGAGTGTGTTTGTGTGATTGATTGTAGGGAAATGAATGTTGTTTGAGTGCTGTGTAGGCAGATCACACAGTTTGGGCATGGTGTAATCTCTCTCTGAACCCCTCCAGGGCATAACCATTCCCTCATTTATAGGATCCAATTTTTAAACTAGACGTTTGAAAGTTCAGGGATTGTCATATACCTAAGGATAAGTAGGACCAGAAAATATCTTAAAGGACTTTCCCTGACAAGAAGGCATATTTTAAATTTAAAAAATCCTATTAAAATAATAAAGGGGGAGATTTCATAGATTTTTGAACTGCAACTCCCACAAGGAAGAAAATCTGCCAAAAGCAGAATTTTAAAGGGTGACTCTGTTGTAATTATTTACCCAGTGAGAAGAAAGAAACTATGCCATGTTTCCTAGAAGTATTCATTAGGATCAATAGAGGATTTTTTTCTCAAAGAACTACCCATCCCAAGAAGGCTTGACTCTCTCCCTGAGCCTCTGTCCACCCATTCCAGCCCTGACTTTTTCAGCAATAAAGACCATCCTCCTCCTCCTTTCAGAATACAGTTATCGTGCCACTTAATATTTTAAGGTTGACTTCAATCATTAGTCACAGCTAGAGCAGACCCATTGAATCAATGACTTACATTGACTCGGTGCTGTCTCATTGATTCAGTGGATCCATTCTTTTCAAACCTAACAAGGGGTTCTACCCCCTTTTTTTCTTGTTCAACAAATTGAGCTCAGAGTTCCTTGCAGGATCTAGATAACTGGTTGTGCAAAGTACATATCTCTGAATGTCTGGATTACAGTAAGAATTAAAACTACCACCATCAAATGGACCTAGAGTTTAATAAAGGTTGATAAAACCAAGGATGAAATACCATATTTTCCATGTATAAGACGCCCCCCCACTTTTCTAAACCAAAATTAAGAAATCTAAGTGGGGCTTAGCAAATGGAGGGATCAAAGTGCTTCAGGATCGCTTTGATCCCTGCTTTCCCCTCCACTTATTTTAGTTCTTTTCTCAGCTTACTCTTGTGTATAAGTCAACCCTCAATTTTCAGTCTAAAGACTTTAGACAAAAGTATAGTCTTATACGTGGAAAAATACAGTACTTTTTTTTTACTTATATACCGCCCCATAGCGCTACAAGCACTCTCCAGGTGGTTTACAATTTTAATTATACAGGCTACACATTGCCCCCCCCAGCAAGCTGGGTACTCATTTTACCGACCTCGGAAGGATGGAAGGTTGAATCCACCTTGAGCTAGCTACCTGGGATTTGTTACTTTGTTGTAACATGTCAGTTTCCACTACACAAAAGAAAGGAATTGTTCAGCTTACTATCTCCTGAAATAAATATAGTGGTCCTTTCCATCCTTGTAATGCAAACTGATGCATTACAATGAAATGTGATGTGGCTGAAAAAAAATGTCAATGCTATTTTAGGATGCATTAACAGAAGTATAGTTTCCAAATCCCATGGGGTATTAGTTCCCCTCTATTCAGCACTGGTTAGACCTCATCTAGAGCAGTGGTTCTCAAACTGGGGTCCCCAGATGTTCTTGGACTGCAATACCCAGAAGTCTTCACCACTTGCTGTGTTGGTCAGGATTTCTGGGAGTTGCAGTCCAAGAACATCTGGGGACCCCAGTTTGAGAACCACTGATCTAGAGTACTGTGTCCAGTTCTGGACACTATTCTTTAAGAAGGATGGCAATAAACTTTTTTTGAATATTTTTTTTTATTTGAACATATACATCTACAAACTACAACAGAATACAGTATAGAAAAGCAAAAGAAATAAATAAATCCCCCATCCCCCCTTTTGAGGACAGATATTCCAACCTCATTTAAGTCCTGAATTTCCCAAGTTTCCCGAGAGGATTGAAAAAAAACACATAAATCATTTTCCCCTAAGCTTTGAACTTTCCCTGGGCCCAAACATATATTAAGTTCCAGCTTTTACATGTTTTACATAGTCGCTTGGTTGTTCTTGTAGTGCTTCTGAGAGTGTGTCTAGTTCTGCAATATCCAACAACTTCTTCAGGAACACCTCCGTCGTAGGTGTATCCTCACTTTTCCATTTTTTGGGCCCAGAGTAACCTAGCAGCTACGAATATATACATTAAACAATATTTAATTTTCTTGCCACTAATTTCTGGCATAATATTTAGTAGTGCTTTTTCAGGTTTAAATTTTAATTTCTGTTGAGTGACTCCTTTTATTATTTCCCACAGCTGTAACCAATAACCCTTGGCTTTTTCACATGTCCACCACATATGATAATAAGTTCCTGCTTTATAGATAGATAGATAGATAGATAGATAGATAGATAGATAGATAGATAGATAGATAGATAGATAGATAGATAGATAGATAGATAGATAGATAGATAGATAGAGATAGAGATAGAGATAGAGATAGAGATAGAGATAGAGATATATAGATACAGTGGTGCCCCGCATAGCGACATTAATCCGTTCCGGATTAATCGTCATTATGTGGAAACATCGCTAAACAGAAAGGAAAATCCCATAGGAATGCATTAAACTTCGTTTAATGCGTTCCTATTGGGGATAATATATTATATATATATATATATATATATATATATATATATTTCCAACAAAGATTGCTGCTACCCTCTGACCCAGCTTTAAAGGGGTATAGTGCCATCTATAAAACATTTTTGAGGATATTTTCTCTTAAGTTACTGGCTTAATCATTTTATAACACTCTTTCCACATCATTGTCCAATGATCAATATCAATATTATAACTAAAGTTATTTGCCCATTTTATCATTGTCTCCTTTATCCTCTCATCCTCCAGATCATATTCCAATAGGTATGTATACATTTTTAATTTATTTTCTCATCAGTGTAAATCCACAGTTTGTCCACCTGGACTTCACCCTCAATGAAGCCCATATTTTTATCTTTTTAATATCTTGATTCTAGTTTATTCATTGACCACCAATCTGTCGCCACCCCTAGTTCCTCTAATTCTTGTTCATTTTTTATATTTTGTTCTTTATTAAGTAATTCTTTAAATGTTAGCAACACTTCTTTCTGATTCAACACTTTCAATGTAAAAGCTTCTATAGGATGCTAGAAGGATGCCAATAAACTTGATCAAGGTAAGAGAAGAGCAACAAGGATGATCAGGGGGCTGGAAACCAAACCCTATAAAGAAAGACTGAAAGAAATGGGCATGTTTAGCTTCAGAAAAGAAGACTGAGGGGAGTCAGGATAACACTTTTCAAAGACTTGAAAATGTCATACAGAGGAGGGGCAGGATCTGTTCCTAATCATCTCAGGACACATAATAATGGGCTCAAGCTACAGGAAACCAGATTTAGGCTCAATATTAAGAAAAAAATATTAAATATTAGAACAGTACATCAATGGAACCAATGTTCTCAGGAGGTGGTGAGCTCTCCAATGCTGGAGGCATTCAAAAGATCTCTCATAAAAATGAAAATCCTACAAAAAAATATTTTTTTTATTTAGAATGCTACCAATGCAGTTAACAGAGGATGATTTCAAATTTTGGCAAGGAATAGTTAACAGGTATTATAATGAAGGGAAGAAATCCAGAATAAATAAAAAATATTGGTATAAAACAAAAAAAGGTGGTATAGGTTTACCAAATATTAAAAAATTACTATTTGGCTAGCCAATTGAGGTTTATCGGGGAAATTATATATAATCCAGAAAGGCTAATTTGGTGGGAAATGGAATCATCAGAATTACAGGGAGATATAGAAAAATATCTATTCGGTATACAGTAGTTAAGAAAGATAAAATAAGTGACATTAATAAACCATTCCTAAAGACATTGCTAAACATATGGTATAAGTGTAAAAAGATTTTATGTTCATCATACTCTCCACTCAGATTAGTGACGGAAATAGAAAATTTTCCTACCAATATGAAAGTGTATGCAGATTTATTTAAAGAAAAAAAAGTGATTAGATTGAAAGATTGGTTGTATAAAATGAGATTGATAGATCAAATGAAACAAACATTTCAGAATAGAAGTATTTCATGGTTGAGTTATATACAACTAGAAAGATGGACTAAAGAATGGGTAAATAAATATAATAAAGGTAGAGAATATACAAAGTATGAACAATTTTTATTGTCATATGAGGACATTCAGGTGATTGACTCAGTAAAAGGTACTGTGAGTAAAATTTACTTCTTAATTTAGAGGAAGAAGAAAGTGAGAAAGAAGGATTGAAAATAGTGTGGGAACAAGACATTGGAAAAAGAATAAATGAAGAAGAATGGAGGAAGATATGGAAAATGGAGGTTTTAATACAGTGGTGCCCCGTATAGCGAGGTTAATCCATTCCGGATTAACCTTTGCTATGCGAAAACATCGCTGTACGGGGCAGGAAAAGCCTATTGGAACGCATTAAACTTAGTTTAATGCGTTCCAATAGGCGCGAAAACTTACCCCTCCAGCGATGTTTTTCGCGGTCCGGCGGCCATTTTGGAGCTGCTGATCAGCTGATCGGTGGCTCCAAAATGGCTGCCGGATGACCCGAAATGGCCCCCCGCAGCGTTTTTGCGACCTCGGTAAGCAAGGGGAGGGCGCGAAAACACTGACGGGGGCCATTTCAGGTCATCCGGCGGCCATTTTGGAGCCGCCGATCAGCTGATCGGCGGCTCCAAAATGGCTGCCCGATGCCCCAATCGTCGCAAAGCGAGTGCGGCGATTGGGGCAGCTCCGTATAGCGATCCCCAAAAAGGGATCGCTATACGGATTCTTCGTTGTACGGTGCACTCGTTAAGCGAGGCACCACTGTATTTATGTCAATGAGAATAAAGGGAAAAAATTTAAACTCAGTTTAAGATGGTATTTAACACCGTTAAAATTAAACAAGATTAATGCCAATCGTCCAAATGTCTGTTGGAAATGTGAGAAAGAAATTGGTACGTACCTTCATATGTGGTGGGAATGTGAAAAAGTGCAAAGATTTTGGAAACAAATTTTTAAAGAATTAAGCTATATGTGTGGAAAAAATATAGAATGTAATGCCGAGATTGCTTTGTTATCAATATATGAGAATGTGGAATATGACAAAATGACTAAAGAATTGATAACTAATTTATTAACAGCAGCTAGACTGATTATTGCTAGGCAATGGAAATTAAAAGCTGAATTGCAAATCGAAGAATGGTACAAAGAAATATAGCAATAAATGATAAATTAACTTGTAATTTAAAGATTAGGAAAGGAGAGTTGAAAAAGAATACTTTTTATGAAATATGGGATAAATTTTTGGAATATGTGTTAATAAGGGGCAAAGGGAAAGCTCCAAATCAAGAATCAATGCAGTTTTGGAGAAGAGGACAATAGAAGGAGGAGGAGGAGGAGGAGAAGGAGAAGGAGAAGAAGAAGAAGAAGAAGAAGAAGAAGAAGAAGAAGAAGAAGAAGAAGAAGAAGAAGAAGAAGAAGAAGAAGAAGAAGAAGAAGAAGAAGAAGAAGAAGAAGAAGAAGAAGTGGTGGTGGTGGTGGGGATCACAGTTATTGTATTTGAGTTTATATGTTATATGTATATGTTTTTGTTTATGTTATAGTTATAGAAAAAAAAAATATTTTTAAAAAGATCTCTCTCCCCTCTTATCACAACAATACACCCATAACAAAAATACACCGTGATCACCATAATCACCCAATCTCCTGAAAAAGACAAAAAGCTGATCTCAAAGCTACAAATACTCAACTATCCTACACCAGAACACAGACAGTTCTGTCCTCTGAAGATGCCAGCTACAGAAGCTGGAGAAACATTAGGAAGAAAAACCTCCGGAGCACAGCTAAACAGCCCAAAAAACTTACAACAATCATTGGATCTTGGCCATGAAAGCCTTTGAGAATACAGCCTCAGATAAGATTGGAATTCTAAAAGCCAAAGATAAAAATTATAGGTGAAAACAAAATAACATATATAAATATAAAGAAAAAATATGGTGGCATTCTTAAAGACGAACATTTACATTTATGGACAAGTTCACAAGACCGAGGATGAGATGGCTGGACAGTGTCTGCGAAGCAACCAACATGAACCTGACACAACTCTGGGAGGCAGTAGAAGACAGGAGGGCCTGGCGTGCTCTGGTCGATGGGGTCACGAAGAGTCGGACACGACTAAACGACTAAACACACTCACTTCATCAGACATAAGAGGAAGAGATAAAAATGGCAAATATTTACATATGGCATCAAAGCATAGGTATCAGAACACAGATATTATGGTTGGCTGGTAAGAAAGTCAATGGGTGTTAAACATTTTGATGATAGTGTCTTTGGTATGCAGATCTTTCATGGAAGCTTATGCTGTAAAGAATGTGAGAACCTCTGTCATAAATTAACAATGGTAAAATAACAATGGTAAAATAACATGAATGTTAACTAGATGGGCTGTTTACAGTGATTGACAAACTTCCCCCTCACACAAGCTTTTCTTTGTAATCAGTTGCAATAGTATGTGAATTGCTCCAGACAATAGAAGAATACAAAAACAGAATAAAGAATTTGTTTTACCTTAGACATCTCTAAGGTGGATCTGTTAATGGGGGTGGTGGGTGGGGGAAATATATCTGGGAGATACAGTACACTGCAATATGTAGTATTTGTAGGATTTATATCTGATAGTGCCCCCCAAATCCTTGACTTCTATTAAGTCCATTGATATGTGTGTCTAGCGTATGTATATATTTTATCTCAGCTGTTTTTCTCTGGATTCGTTTCTTGTAGTTTCTCTTTTTCTAGGATGGCCACTTTCAAATTGTCTGTGGAATGTCCTGGTAAATTAAAAATGGTGTGAAATGGAGTCATCTTCTGTTTTGTTTTTAGAGATTAAAATGGGTGAAGGAAATTTTGGAAGCCGGTTACAGAGTGCTTTTCTCCCTTTTCTTCTCTTGCTGGCTTTATCCCTGTGTTCTTTCCAGAATCCTTAGCACTATTTGCTCACCTTTTTGATGATGATGATGATTTATCCTAGGTGTTTTCCCACCACCTGCAATTGTGCATGCATTGTCGGTGTCAAGAGTGGATTAAAATGTTGCAGTGCAAATGCAAAGAAACCCTGCTGCAGGAAAAAGGCCATCAGCATCACCTCCACTGGGAAAATGAAAGCTAGTTTGTTTATGAGCAGTTTGGGAACTCCCCGTGTGCATAAAATGATCCCAAGGAAAATTAGGAAAGAGGATAAACAATAAGCGTACAGAGTAGCATCCAAACACAACTTATATGCTCTGTGACAAAGGCTGAAAATGGTCGAAAGTGGGAAACGCTTTCCAAAACCCATGAAACCTGAGTCCAGTCTGTTGGGCAAGATTCCTAATCATGACACTGCCTTTCCAATTAACAGACAAGATCCACTTGCACTCCACATGGAATTCACACTCAATTTGTTAGCAGGAAAGCAACTGGTTGAAACAGAGTGGTGTTGTGCCACATCCTATAATTTGCTGTGTTGAGTGTTTAAAGGTCCCTGTTAGTACAATGAAATCCGTGGGAGTTGCTTTTGTTTCAACACTCCATTCGGATTTCACACACACACACACACACACACACACACACACTTTCCTCGACAGCACACAAGAGTGAGAGGAAAAGCAGAAGACTGAGTTTTGACAGTTTTTTTTTTATTATTAGCTCAAGCATAGCTGGGATGACATTGCATCAGAAAAACACTACTTCATGTTCTGAGTTTCAAGCAAAAAAGAAAAATTCTGTACGGAACAAAGAGATGGGAGAGGTCGCTCCTTAGGGACACCTTGTTCCTTCTGGGTTATGATGATGATACAAATTGGAGCACAGCTTAATAGTACGCATTGCAAATGGGCTGAAAAAAATGAAGAAAAAGCAATGTCTTCTGTACGTAGAAAGAAGGATGTTTATTTTATAAATATTTCGCAGAGGTATCAAGCATCTTGGACCTGGAGGCACAAAAAAAAGATATAGGATAAATTATGGTAATATGGAGGGTAAAGAGAATACATAGCTTAAGAGACTAAGGAGCCTTGTGGCACAGATGTTAAATTGCAGTATTGCAGGCAAGGCTCCGCTCTCAACCTGTGTTCGATCCCACTGGGCTCGGATAGGCAGCTCAAGGTTGACTCAGCCCACTTCTGAGGTTGTTAAATTGAGTGCCCAGTTCACTTGGGGTGGGCCAATCTGTAGCCTACATAATTAAATTGGAAACTGCCTGCGGAGCATTTTAGGGGCCATTTAGATTGTTATATTGCTAAGTACATTTTTTCTTTAACATGTGCAGAAATAGAATTTCAAGGTGAAGGAGAGACAGACCTTGTCTGAAGGAGGCTAAAAACACGCTTCCTACATGGTGGCAAACTCCAAGTAGAGTTGGAAGGCTATAGTACATAAAACATGGTTTTAAAGGAATCGAAGATAAAGATATGTAAGAAAATGTGGATGTGCTTGGGCACATGAGGACAAGCGTTGATTTCAAGTTTAATTTCAGTCAAACCAAGACATGAGCTTGGATGAAAGATTTGAGAGAGGTAAGAGAGATGGGCACTAAAAATGCAATGCATACTTGCAAATTCCATTGCCTTCAAGTAAATAAAGAAAGGTGCACAGAAAAACAACATAGAAATATGTATTCGCGAAGGCTTTCACGGCCGGGATCTAATGGTTGTTATGGGTTTTTTCGGGCTCTTTGGCTGTGTTCTGAAGGTTGTTCTTCCTAACGTTTCACCAGTCTCTGTGGCCAGCATCTTCAGAGGACATCACTCTGTGCTCTGGTCTTCAGAGTGCTATCCTCTGAAGATGCCGGCCACAGAGACTGGCGAAACGTTAGGAAGAACAACCTTCAGAACATGGCCAAAGAGCCTGAAAAACCGACAATAACCAACATAGAGATACTAATGGATTATATATATGTCAGGGTTGATTCCAAGCCCCTCGCACATGCTAAAAAAGGTGTATGGTAGCAAATGCTATTTTAATAGCTGATACTATACATAGCGTGGATTCTGGGTCCTTCTAGAGGCCACCTCTGATACATCTTTAGAAATGTATATGTTTTAAGAATTCTTTCTTTAATATTTTTAATATTTTCAGACGGTGGCTAAGTGAATCAGTGGATACTGATTTCCCTGATATAGGGGTCCTACTGTAGTATACATTCTTGCTAGAAGAATGCATACAGCTTTATGCACACATTTTTAATTGGATCCAGTCTTTGCCATACTTTTATAGTCCCACAGAAATAAATGGAATTGAAGTCAGTTGTGTCTTCAGTTGATTCAGTTGATTTCAGCAAAACTGCCCTGTGTAAGGCTCAGACTACACATTAAGAGGAACACCTAACCCCACTCATTCTGTCTAGATTAATGCTGCTATGATTGACAATCAAATCTTTCAGGTAGCCTTGACCGGAAAGGCTGGAGATTTAAACTTGCACCTTCGACATTCAAGCAAGGTGCCCTTCTGGTGAATTACCCAGAGTTCCCCATTGAGAATTCTGATACATGGTAGCATAGCATCCCTCTGAAGACTTCCTGCTAGGATAAATCATCATTATTAGTCTCTGGTTACTAGAAGCTTTCTTAATTTCATGACTATATTGGTGAGATTTAAAGAGGAAGACAGTTTGAGGACAGTTTGACTTCCCTTCCCAGGATTTCTGCTCTGAATCCGAGCCCTGAACATTTACTTTCAAGTAAATACGCGGTGCATAAGATGGTTTCTTTGCTGCTTAACATCTTATGTAGGGAGAAAATTAATGGCTAAGAACTGGAGAAGACATCATTAAGTTTTCAGGATTAAAGAAACATGCCTCTGAAACAAGAGGTATCAGAAGTGGACTTAGATCTCCTGTTTAGAAATGAAGCACTAACAGCGTACTTTAAATTCAATACAGTACAGAGAAGAAAGCCAAAATAAATCTGGAATCTCTAGCAGCATAAAGAGAAGAGCTATGCTGATATTGTACACCCTAATGAGTCAACTGAACGTAGGGAGCACGCTGATCTTTAGATCAACATATTAATGATTTATATAGCTTTTAATTTACAACGCAGACATATCAAAAATAATCAGGTGGAAGCAGGCATTAAAAATTCACTGCATGGGTAATAAAATGATTAGGCATTCCAGGGACTCTTGATTTGTATTTCATTAAGGAATCATTTTAATTTACTTTTTAAACAGTGTATATACAGAGATTTAAGAACTCTCAGAAGACGATTATGCAAAATGTTCACTTCTTAAGGTTCAGTTTGTTTTGGAATGTACTTGAGGCCAACCCATTCCCCCTTACTTCTTTCGATTGATTTCAAAGTAGAGACAAAAGTGGACGGCAGGTAGGGTAAATCATGGAGGAAATGGACAAATATAAACATGATTTGTTTGTTGTCAAGGGTTTCCACCCCAGAATTTTGAATCTGTGAAAATACTTTCAATTCACACTTCCATAATAATTTACCTCTGTGAAAGGGACTGCAGTAGGGTTGGGGTTTGGATTAGGGTTAAGGTTCAGGTTAAAAATACTGTCCACTTTAATTCAGCTAAAACGATTTGCCTTACAAATCACAACTTGAGTAAATCTGAAATCTGATTTCTAGTTTCTCCAATGTAATTGCTATCCAAATGTTTCAAATATCAGAGAAAAATTAAAGATTCTGGCCTTGTGAACCTTAAGGGTGAACCTTAGAATCACAGAATGAGACAATCATTGAGTTGGAAGGGGCCTCTAAGGCCATAAAGCCCAACCCCATGCCTAATGCAGGAATCCACATCAAAGTAGATCTGAAAGATGGTTGTCAGTTCTACTTTTAAATGCTCCAGCATTGGCATTCTCACCACCTGTCAAGGTCATTGGTTCCATTGTGATGCTGCTCAATCAGTTAAGACGGTTTCCCTGATATTCAGCCTAAATCTGGCCTCCTGTCGCTTGAGCCCATTACCATGTACCCTGCACTCTGGGATGATCAAGAACAGATCTTTCTCCTCCTCTATATGACTGTATTTCACATATTTGAATAATGTTATCCTCTCTCTCCTCTGGCCTCCCCTTAGGCTTCTTTTCTCTTGGCTAAACATGCCCAGTTCTTTCAATCTGTCTTCAAAGGGCTTGCTTTCCAGTCCCCTGATAATCTTTGTTGCCCTCCTCTCAACTTGTTCCAGTTTGTTGGCATCCTTCTTCAAATGTGGTGTCCAGAAGTGGACACAAGACTTGAGGTGAAGCCTTAGGGTCATCAACTGCTGCTTGACCTTCAGATTGTAGGAGGAGGATTGTAGAAGACCCATCTCTTCCTCCTTCCCTACCTTCCCCAATACTAGGAGCTAACCAATGTACTCCTTGCCTCATATTGTTTCATTTTTCTGAATAAATACTGGATATGAATTCTTAGTATGGCATTTGACTCTGTTTGGCCTTCAAGCACTACAGTGATGGATCACCCTCCTTTCTGTTTTACAGAGCAAACGGAGGTGGAAGGGAAAGGAAAATAGGCTCTAGAAGCCCTTTGTACAATTGCCTAAATTTTAACCACATTACCTAGTATTTCCTGCTATGGTGTCTGGTGCTTTTTTCTCCTCCTCCCAGGACTGGTGAGACTTCACTCTCTTCCACTTGTTTTTTAGCAGTCCTTTCTAAAGATGGGCACACCCATATATTTCACAGTGGTTTGTGACCGTTCATGGATCATGGCTACTCCCAAACCATGAGTTATCATGAACGCCCCACAAAAATGAATTACTGTATTTTTCCGTGTATAAGATGCCTCCATGTATAAGACAACCCCCCACTTTTCTAACCCAAAATTAAGAAATATAAGTGGAGTTTAGCAAGTATAGGGGGAAAGGGATCAAAGCCCTGCAGGATCACCTTGATCCCTGCTCTCCTCCCCACTTGTTTTTTCTCTCCTCAGCTTACTTCCATGTATAAGAGAACACTCAATTTTACTCTAAAGATTTTAGACAAAAGTATAGTCTTATACATGGGAAATATGGTAGTTTGCAGTTCATTTTGCAGATTCGTGCCAGGGGGAAACCTCCCAATTCATGTTATTTTCTAGTTCGTGGTTTGGTTCATCTCTAGTCCTTTCTATCCTAAAGGAAGAATCCAGGATTCAGATAGGGAATTCGAGACACACCCATCATTTTTGTGCCAAGAAATTAGGAGTATCTTAGCACCTCTATGTTTCTCTAGATTTTTCCCGTTCAAGTAAAAGAGCAAGATTAAATCCAGGTGAAGGAGAAGTAAAAATCAGTGGAAGAAATGCCAATAATCTAACACGTGCAGATGACACCTTTTTATCCGCAGAACGTAGTAATGACTGGACTGACTCCTAATAAAGGTGAAAGAAGAAAGAACAAAAGCAGGACTCCAGTTGAATGTTAAGAAGACAAAAATCGGAACTACAAAATGTTAATGTTGACAATGAAGAAATAAAAATTGTTAACAATTTGCAATGCTTTGGTTCAACCATCAGTCCAAATAGAGATTGTGGCCAAGGGTTCAGGAAAACAGTGAGACTTGGAAGAACAGCTATGGAGAAACAAGAAAAGGTCCTCAGCCTCAAGAAGCTGTCACAGGAGAACAAGGTGAATATCATCTGTACTATAACATACTATAAGGATGAGAAAGCTGGACATTGGAGAAAGTTTCAAGGAGAAAAAACAAACAGGTTTTATTAGAAATGTGGTAGACCAGAATTACACAGATACCATGTATCATCAGAAAGACAAATTAAGTATTGTAGATCAAATTAAGCTAATCTGAAACTTTGACTACTTTGAGCACATCATGAGCAGACAAGCCTCACAGGCAAAATATAATTATGCTGAGAAAAGTTGAAGGTAATGGGAAAAGAGGAAGAACTGACAGAAAATTGATTGACTCAATAATGGAAGCCACCATCTTCACTATGCAAGACCTAAGCAGGGCTATGAATGAAACAATCTTTGGGGAATCATAGGATTGTCGTAAGTCAGAGGGGCTGGGGTTTTCCTGTTAATATGAATGTGGAAAATATGAATCAGGCTCTTAATTTTATCTTTGCATTCTTTCATTAATTTCTAAAAGAGAGCCTCTGAAGTCCAAATGCTTCATTTTAACAAAAATGAGGAGATTCTTTTATGTTCCCCTCTTTTGTTTGCAATTTCTTTCACTTCATGTCTGTCAAATCATCTGGTAAAGGTCGAATCAAACAAGATAGTTAGGGCTGCTAACTATCAGCAGCCAATCAGAATGTCCAGGAGAATAGGGAAGGGGATTTTGAGTTGTAGAAGGACCTGGATTGACATATAGCAACAACAAAGGGCCAAAGTTAAAAAAAAATGAATTTTACATGATGCTCTAAGAGGACATCTCTGTTTTTGCTTATACCACGGCCCATAAGGAATTGCTCTCAACAAACAGGATAAGGACAGCCTTCACGGAAGACTTCTCTAGCCTCAGTTGTTTATATATAAAAGACAGATAAAAGCTTTGGAACTTGTAATGGTCATCTTCCTCTTGACATGAGCAATCCCACGCCCATATATTCCATTTTTAGACTCTAGGTTTAATTGCCGTCACCAGAATCTCTATAGGAACACCTTTAGATGTTCTTTTAACATTAAAAATATAATCCACGAGGATTAAAGTGTTGTTTTTTGTTACCAGGTATAGTTAATGTTTACCAAGCGGAGCGGAAGACATTGAGTTACATAAACTTCTTATATGTACGTAACTTAATCCTACACATGTTCACTCATAAGTAAATCCCGCCGTGTTGAATGAGTTTTATTCCCAGCTAAGTGTGCATAAAATCTCAAATACAAAGTTTGCATTGAAGGTTTTGATTTATTTGTTTCAAATGCATAAGCTCCTTTGCTGTAACAGTTGCACGAGAAGGGAAAAATACAGCCTCGGTGCTTAATCCTGCCTCAGAGATGAGTCCTAGGGATAGCTTCAGACGTGGATTTTACTCAGGCGGATCTTCACAACAAAGAGCCAATCTTTGACAAGGTGTGCTGACAACCCAATCACACACCAGTCTGAGAACATATTTTGCCAGACTGGAATCTACTATCAATCAGTTTGTTGGTCACTCTGCGAAACTGACTGACAATAGATTTAGAATTTAGGTGGTGGTGGTGGAGGCGAGGGTGATGAAGGTGAAGATACTGTAATGGTGGCAGCGAAGATGAAAGGGGACAGAGGCGGCTGTAATGACGCACATGCCCAAAGTCACATAAAGCACCATGTGGTTTTATGCTGAATTGAAAAACAATGATCCCTCACCCCAATTTATTTCATCAGTGGGACCAACGTCTTCCTCAAGCACTGAAGAATCAGGCCAAGGAGTTCTTCATCTCAGTACTTTAGCAACACCAAATCAGCTCTAGGAAAATCATTTGCAACTCACAACTGGCACAACCTGTGCCTGTAAGTTGCATTGGTTCCCAAACTTGGGCCTTCAGATGTTCTTGAACTAAGTCTTCTAGAAGCCTGGCCAAGGTTGTGCTGGTGAAGGCTTTTGATGTTGCACTCCAACTATATCTGGGGATCAGTGTTTGAAAACTGCTGACGTTGTCCCTGATATGAAAAGATATACTGTTGCTCAACAAAGAAGATTCATTCAGCTATAAAAAAAATAACTGCTTACTGACATATCATACATGTGTTGGACTCATCCTTTTGGAAGGCTTCTGTATACGTGGACATTGTTGCACCTTGGGCTTGATGAATCCTATAAATTAATTATCTGTTATACAAAGTAACGCCATTTTGTGCGTCCCGAATAAGCAGCCAGTTTCACTCTGTAACCTTCTGAAGAAATCTTTTTGTTTTCCAGTGAAAAATCTGTATGAACAAGAAACCAAAGGAATAGTTACAAGATGGGGGATACTTGAGAAGTAACTTGGAATTGCAAAACATTGCACGCTGAATATGAAATGTGAATCAATAAATAGGTACTACCTCGGTGGGGAGGTCACGGTGTTCCGTGTCTAGTCGCACTGGCCACGTGACCATGGAAATGATGGACAAATGCTGGCTCGACGGCTTGGAGATGGGGATGAGCACCGCGCCCTAGAGTCGGATAAGACTGGATTAAATGTCAAGGGGAACCTTTACCTTTACTATTTTATGAACAGCAACCTCAACCTGAAGCATTTCACAACTGTTTTCTAGACATGATTTAATTGCTGACTTAAAATGTTAGATGAGTAATTAATTTTATATTGTCTGGTTTTAATACTTTCACTGTTTGTTGTAAGCCGCCTAGAGTGGTCTTAACCGACTAGATAGGCGGGATATAAAATAAATAAATAAATAAATATGCAATATTAACAGAAGTATATTCTTCAAATCTCATGAAGTATTTATTCCCATCTATTTAGCACTGGTTAGACCTCATCTTCGGTACTGCATCTAGTTCTAGACTTTAAGGCAGACACAGACAAACAGGAACAAGTTCAAAGGAGAGCAACAAAGATGATCAGAAATCTGGAAACCAACCTATTTGATTGATTGATTTATTTAAAATATTTTGACTCTGTCTTTCTCCTTAAAAAGACCATTAAAAGGGAAATATTTAAAAGCTAAGACCAATGAATGTGCAACTATTGAAAAGGAATTAAATCCATGGGGAAAGAATGAGGGATCCAGGCATGTTTAGCCTTGAGAAAGAAGTCTGAGGGAATATGAGATAGCACTCTTCATACGGAAGAGGGGCAGGATCTGTTCACAGTCATCCTTGAGTGCAAGATACATAATAATGGGCTCAAATTCCAGGAAGCCAGATATTTTATTTGAATATCATGAAACCTTCATAACTGTTAGAGCAGTATGACAGTGGAACCAATGACCTCGGGAGGTGGTGAGTGCTCCAATACTGGAGGCCTTCAAGAGAAAATTGCATAAACCTCTATCAGATCTGCTTTGACTGGGACTCCTACCTTGAGCAAGGGGATGGACTTGATGGCCTTATAGGTCCCTTCCATTATTCTATGAGTATCTCTATTGAGAGCCTTACAAGCAAGAGCCACAATAGTTACTTGCTGAACTGCACACCAAGACAGGTTAGGAGATTCTGGAAGACTTATGCCAAGGAGTCGTGCAACCACAGATTTGAAGGCTACCTTAATTTAGAAGCATGTATTTGGTCTACTTCACTTGCTTATCACCCCGATTTGCACGTATGTGTGAATATGTTGGGGTTTCTTTACTTCCTTCTCTCTCTCTCTCTCTCTCTCAAGACCAAAGTGGCATCTGTTTCAGATTTGTTGTCTATTCCCTTAATATCAAAGGCTTTCAGATCACAGCTGCACTGAAGCATTCCCATCCCACTGGCTGTTTTCTGAGGCAGCTTTCTTGCTTCATTGCAACAGTTTATTTTTCTCTTTTCCTCCTTGATCAAGTGTTGCAGCAATCTGTAAAAACAATAACAAGTCTAGGGGCAGTTTGACTCCAAATTAATCTTGTCCAAGCTGTAAAGTATCTCCGGCAGCAGATTTCATATTTTTTTGGCCCCTCCTCTTTGGGAAATGCTTTTATGATAAATATGTTTAGAGATCTTCAGCTCCAGGAAACACTAGGGATATTGGTAAGTCTTTGGGTCTGAGTCTTTGGTACCAAGTTCCATGTCCCTACTAAAAACAAACTGGTTTCCCCAGAAAATAGGGAGGGCTGGGTGGGTTCTGAATTGCAAGTCAAGTCCAAGACACTCAGGGGAAAAAAAACTGGCGTGACTTAAATCCAACTTGACAGAAAGTCACACAACTCAAGTCCCTGGAAAATACCTATGTGGCATTCACCCTTGTGGTCCCTGCTTGTCTTTCCCTCACAAAGGCTCACATCACATTTTCTTCTCGCTGCCACCAGTGGATTACTTCAGTCCATGATATAAATGATGTTTGTTAGAACACTTGTCTTGTGAACAGAAACCAAACGTATTTATTGAAGTGAAGCTGTTTAAATAATAACAGAAGTTTCTCAGATACACATTATACACAAGCAAATAATCAACAGTTCTCTCAGTACATACTTCTTTTCTCTTGCTATATCATTACCACCTTTTCTATCTATTTTCTTAACCAACCCTATCTCTCTCAGCATCTGTTCCCAATCTCTCTCTGACTAACCAGCCCTATCTGACTCCTCCTTCTCCCGCCAAGCCTCAGGTAGCTGCTGACTCCGCCTCTCCAGTCCTCTCATAGGTTCATGCAAATCAGCTCATGAATATGAATGGCCTGAGTAACGTGGGCAATCGCCACAACCTAGTACCCAAACATGTCCTCCGGGTTTCCCCGAATGATAGCAGGGACATTTCTGCAAATTTCTAACACTTAGCATCAAAGGACTGTAACCTTAGGAAGGCTGCAAGGGTCATGTAGTCAAAACTCCTGTTCATACCGGAAATTTGGTGATAACGATAACTTCAGGGGTCCTCCTCAGAAATAAAACACTGTTTGAATGGGGAAATGTTTTGTTAATCCCTTCCACTGATCCCATTTTGCATGTATGTTTATTTCATGTATACATTATAGAGAGCTGTGAGGCCCATAGAATAGTGCTTCCCATCCTTGGGTCTCCAAATGTTCTTAGACTACAACTCCCCAAAATTCTGGCCAGCACAACTAGAAGTGAAGGCTTCTAGGAGATTTAGTCCAGGAACATCTTGGGAACCACTGCTTTAGAGGCAGTCTCTGACCTCTGTCCCAGATGAGTCCACCCCATATATTAAGCTTACCGTAGTTCTTTTTCAGAAAATGAAAACAGTAGTACAATCAACCTTCTCCAGGAAGCTGCATAGTCCATCATACAGGTAGCGATGGTATTCGATATATTTTTTAACCAATCCTTTATTCACTTCCATCATGTCGTCCTGCAGATCCCTGTAGCTTTCTCCTTAAACAGATGCCTGTCATGTGGAACTTTATTGAGAGCTTTCTGAAACTCCAGATAAATCATGCTGGATGTGTTGATACTGTCAACCTTGTCTGTAACCTTCTCAAAGTCAAAGGAAGTCAAGCGGGCTCTTTTCTCTTCCCACAGCGATGGTTTTACTTCTTCCCTTTCTCAACGCGACCTGGGATGGTCTCCCTCAATGGGTGTCAACTGGCTTAGATCTGGGACCGTCAAGGAGAAGTCTTGCACCTTCTGAGGATACATCACTGTCCCTTTTTTTTTTTGCACCTATGCATGCTGAGCAAAGTTCCAAGTTTTGATGTATGTTGCAAATTCTCAAGCTAAATGAGCCAACAAACATTTATTTAAAATAGATATCTTGTGTTTCATAATATATTTGGCAGTTAATGTCCCTTGTACCTGATGTCTTTGTTTCACTCCTGCATTGCTATTACCTCCCCACCTCATTTTCCCCCTTCCCAAAAAACTACAGATGGCAGGTTATGTGTTCATTATTTATAAAATCATGTTTAATCTTCTTTTCAGGGTGCACGGCCCTTGGAAGGTGCTTTATGATATTATAGCATACATGAAAATGCACTTACTGATGTCCTGGAGATCAGCTGGTGGAAAGTGCTCATGACCATCATGGCAGTGACCTTCAGAGAGCTGTTGAACACAATAGCAATCCTGATGTAGCAATCCTGAAAGAGAAGTTGTGGCGATTCCTGGTGGCTAGCAATGTTTTTGACCCACCATCCAAAGTTTAGATTCAATGAGTCAAAGCTGGAATATCTAGGAACTTTGTGGAAGCTTGCTCAGCATCTTTTTCTTTCTGCTTATCAGGACAGTCAGCCACTGTTGGGGGACAGGAACAAAATGAACACATTCATTCCATCCTGATGCGATCCCTGAATCAGGTGATGTAAGGTCTGCTGAGGTAAAGGTTCCCCTTGACATTTGGTCCACTCATGTCAGACTCTAGGGTGCAGTGCTCATCCCCGTTTCCAAGCCATAGAGCCAGCATTTTCTCCGAAGACAGTTTCTGTGGTCACATGGCCAGTGCGACTTAGACACGGAATGCTGTTACCTTCCCACAGAGGTGGTACCTATTTACTTACTCACATTTACATGCTTTCGAAGGTTGGCAGGAGCTGGGACAAGCAACGGGAGCTCCCTCCATCACATGGATTCGATCTTACGACTGTTGATCTTCTGACCCCGCAGCACAGAGGTTTCTGCAGTTTAACCCACAGCACCACCACGTCCCTCTGCTAGGTGATGACTAAAAGGCAGAAGAAAAGTCTGATGGTGGCTGCCATACAATATTTGTTGGAGTTACTACAACTTTGCATGCTGTCTTCTTAGCTTTGGCTGTGAGGGGCCTTTCTGGGCTGGGGTGAGTTATTGAGACTGTAAGTGCCAGCTGATGAGAAAAAAAAGAGGTGGACTAACTGGTAAACCTGAATCTAATTCTGCTCTGTGAATCCCTGCACTTCTGCTGTGCAGCTAGAGGAATTTACAGAAAATTCAAAACTCTGCAGCTATATTGTCTGCAACCTCTCTTTTCATTCCTGCTGCTGGAGCCTTTTACAACTAGCTTTCATACTGCATGGCACTCTCTAGAAAGCAGAGTACAGTATGTAATGAATAAGATCTGAGGCATGTCTTCTCGACATCTTTCTTCTGGCTATGTTTCTAGAAAAGATGGGTTGAGCAGATGAAGACACAAAGTCCAGGTAACTCTTCTGCTCATTCATTTTGGGAAACTTTGAATGATCTGGTTGCAATATTCAAAACGCTGAAAGAAGGAGAAGTTTGTCATGCACATACTAGGGATGATGATGAAGCTGTTGCTGTTGCACATCATCAAGTTGCTTCTGACCCATGGCAGCTCCAGAAAGTGCTGTTATTAACAGTTTTACAAGCTCCAAGCTAAGGATAAATGAGAATTCTGTTTTATTTCCCTTTTTGGTAAGAGTTTTCTAAAATTCATCCTAAATAAACAGGGAAAGCATCTGAATTCTTTTGGAAGTTGAATGTGGTAGAAAGAAAGGGATTCGCCAGGCCCTGCCCTTACATGTGAAAGAAAATTTAGAATGGTAAGAAACATGGAAATAAGCACGACTTCTTCCACTAGGAAAGGTTTACTGGCTGCATAGCTCAGTGGTTCCTCTGTCTATGTGATTTAGGTATCTTTGTGCAGAGCCAGAAGTTGGGAGTTCAGTTCCTTACTGTGCCTCCAGGAAGAAGAGCCAACCTGGGTGGCCTTGGGCCAGCTGCACAGCCCAAGGGCGCCCCTGGAAGAAAGCAATGGTGAACCACTTCTGAGTATTCTTTACCCGGAAAAGCCTGAAAAGGGTCTCCATAAGTCAGAACTGACTTGACAGCACATGATCATTCTATGGAAGGAAATGTTCAACGGAGAAGTACACCAAAACTTTTAGTGCTTTCATTGATTTCTTCACGAGAGAACAAACAGGCCGTCCTTTCTCTGCACTGGTTGGGAATTGCTGACCTATAATGACCTCTACCGCCACCACTGGGTTTTGTACTGCCAAATTCAACAATTAGTGGCAATGTTTTACACCTACTAATGAGCACCTGGAACCATTGTGCTCAGTCCTCCCAGGTGAAAAAGTTTTCAAAAGTCCCAACAAGGGACTAGAAGGTAAAGGTTCCCCTTGACAATTTGTTGAGTCATGTCCGACTCTACGGCATGGTGCTCATCCCTGTTTCCAAGCCGTAGAGCCAGCGTTTGTCCGTAGACCATTTCTGTGGTCACGTGGCCAGCGTGACTAGACACGGAATGCTGTACCCTTCCCACCAAGGTGGCACCTATTTATCTACTTCAATTATTTATTTATTTATTTATTTATTTATTTATTTATTTATTTATTTATTTATTTATTACCCGCCCATCTAGTCTTTGACTACTCTAGGCGGCTCACAAGTGGAATAAAAACAATTAAAATATAACAACAATTTACAACAATAAACAATCATTCAAGATGGGAGAAAAAGAAAAAAAAATAGATCAAGTGATACCCAGAGGGAAGGCCCGCCTAAAAAGCCAGGTTTTAAGTTGGCGTTTGAAAGGACCCAGCGAAGTACCCACCTCACATTTACATGCTTTCAAACTGCTCGTTTGGCAGGAGCTGGGACAAGCGACGGGAGCTCACTCCATCACATGGATTCAATCCTACGACTGCAGGTCTTCTGACCTTGCAGCACAGAGGCTTCTGCGGTTTAACCCGCAGAGCTACCACGTCCCTCTAAGGGACTAGAAAGCTGATCTTAATCACTCGGCAGATAACACTGGTCCGACTAGGAGGCTGAGTCTCCTGCCTTAGACAGTAGATGCTGTGGGACACCAGTGAGAGTCCCTCAGATCATTTCCCCTGTATCCTCTGGCCATTCTCCTTTCTCTGGGGGCACATGTGTACCAAATTTCTCATTCTGCACCCCGTAAATTTCTCTGTTGCTTCCCGGGTGAGGGATGATACTTTTCCACCTCACAGAAGATTCAGTTGCCAAACAAATTAGGGTTTTTTTGTATACTGAAAGATTTGGAGAGCACCTTCTCTATTGAGTTAGACAGAAAATATCTGGGGCAGGCCCTCCTGGCAGGATTTTGTGGGAAGAAACAGCCCATCATTCGTTGTTCCGAATGTAGGTCCGTGGAAGTGCTTTGTGTACCCTTCCATTCCATAATGAGTTTTCTGCTTTTTTTGGATTGTTTACAAACCCATGCCTTTGTTCAGTTTGCCTTCTCTCCCCTGCTTTCCTCCCCCCTTCCTTCGGCTGAGTTTCTCTTCATTTCAAAGGTAGCGGTGGAAATTTTGAAGGTTGTTCCTCTTGCCGCTGAAGTGTGACTGTGTCTACAAGTGACTGTGGCATCCCACAGAGGAAGACAGATGCTGTCTGCTGAGGTGTCTACAAGTTATTAAACTGGATGCGGTTCAGACATTAATGCCTGTCTGCTCAGTGCAAAGAAAGTCTTTACCTTAAATTTACAAAATTGCAGGCCCAGGCCTCCAATAACGGCGGTGACAGTACAAAATTTCCCCTTGTCAGGTATTCATCTTTGTTTATCACCGCTTCCTTTATGAAAGGCACCGGGAAAAGCAGTCTTTTCTTTGCTGGGGCTGCGTTGAGATTTCACAGATGTTCACTGCGGATGGCTCTTAGTGTATCTGCACCCCACCCTTACTTTAAAAAGTGTGACTCTTGCTCACACGGGTGGAAAAAAAAGCTGAAATGGATGGGGGGGAGCACAAAATGATGGCAAAAGAACAATTTACCTCTTGGTGGTGACAGGTGCATGTGCAAAATACTGCGGTTATACAAAGACCGCTCCGGCCTTCGAATGGAAAAGGATCTTATTGGATTTGATAGCTTTGTTGAAATTAGTGCTTTCTTATTTCGCCCCGCTAAGAGTTGCTGGAAGAAAACATGCGCCTTGTATTAAGAATTTCCAGATGTTCCTAGAACTGCTGGATAGCTCAGTGGTTTAGGTCCTTTTGAACTAAGGGAGTTCAAAATACAACACGACAAATACCCTAAAATAGATAAAATCCTGCCCCTAGCAAAAACCCATCCTTAAATAGAATAGCAAGGTAAAGGTAAAGGTTCCCTTGACATTTAGTTCAGTCATGTCTGACTCTAGGGGGCGGTGCTCATCCCCGTTTCCATGCCATAGAGCCAGCGTTTGTCCAAAGACAATCTTCCGTGGTCACGTGGCCAGCGTGACTAGACACGGAATGCCATGACCTTCCCACCGAGGTGGTACCTATTTATCAACTTGCATTTTTACATGCTTTCGAACCGCTAGGTTGGCGGGAGCTGGGATGAGCGACAGGAGCTCCCTCCGTCGCATGGATTCAATCTTACAACAGCTGGTCTTCTGACCTTGCAGCACAGAGGCTTCTGCGGTTTCACCCACAGCGCCACCACGTCCCTAGGTACAGAATGGAATGGAACACATTAAAATGGATTTGAACACCTCAACTGGCAAAATGACTAATAAAAGATGGCTTTCAAGAATTCCTGGACAGCTCAGTGGTTTCGGCAGCCAGAGGGTTGGGAGTTCGATTCCCCCCGGTGTCTCTTTGACAGAAGGTGGACTTCATGATCCAGAGGCTCCCTTCCAGCTCTGCAGTGCTAAGATGATTTCAAGATGTTCTTCAGGGCATTTGGGAGAAATAATGTGCACACAAGAGATGTGCATTTACACTTACCTTATCATCTCAGAAGAGAACGAAACATTTCAAACTTCATATCCCTGTGGTGCAATTTTTTTCAATACATTTCCCCAAATTCTAGCCCCCTTTTTAAAAAAAAGTAATACAAATTTTTAATGTAAGCGGCATGTGTTTTGCACAGAAAACCATATATTTTTCTACAAAACCCATGTGATGTTGATTTCATCTTATTTCATTTTATTTCACTTAGTACAGCTGCTGCTAAAGAGGGAAAGAGGTGATTTTCACTGCTGTGCAGAAAAAACAAAATCTGGGCCAAACAAAAATGGGTCCAAAAGTCAATTTTTGGCCCATTTTTCCTCACAACCATCTGAGTGTTTTTGGCACAGCCTGAGGACACGGAAACATTGTAGTCATCATTATATCCTCTGTGCATGGTTGACTATTCATATCTTATAAAATGAAAACACCAAAGTTTTATGCAACTGAAAAAGTATACAGCCGCATACGTTAGATAAGGCGAGGAGAATACATGAATTATGTACTGTTCATAAATGAATGTGTACATTTGATGAAACAGAGATAAATGAGCACCTTTAGGAATATGTAGAAAAAATGTGTCTGAATGCCAACAGGGGAAGAACAGATAAAGCCCGGTGAATCCAGTATGAAGCTATTTATTTGTTTGTTTGTTTGTTTGTTTGTTTGTTTGTTTGTTTGTTTGTTTGTTCGTTTGTTTGTTTGTTTGTTTGTTTGTACCCCACTTTTCTCCTTAAAAAGAACCCAAGGCAGCTGACATGATTAAAAAACAACCTTTAAAAGTAAAAACTGTAAGTATACAAATAACTAAAAAGGAAAAAAACAAACAAACACAAAAAAAAGATAAAAGAAATTCAAAGCCAGAAGGCACAACGCTCCATTTTAATCCTCTCTCAGATAGTCAATCGGTAAGGCAAAGCCTGGCGTGCTCTGGTCCATGGAGTCATGAAGAGTCAGACACGACTAAACAACTAAATAACGAATAAAGGGAAAGCCTGTCTAAATAAAGTGAGGAAGAAAATTTTGGTAGAAAAATTCTGGAGAAACAGAATGAAATCAAGACTGCAAATATTCGTGCATATGGAGCCAGATCATTTTACTGTCTGAGGAAGAGCACCAAATGGTACCCCAACTTATCTTGGCCAAGAAGCATCAGACCTAAAGCCAGCCAAGTTATTTTGCCCCCTGAGGCACCCATGTTTCCAACACCATTCTGGTGGTAAAATACAACAATAAGAAAATCAATAACCGACAATAAGCATGAGACCCTTGGACCACTCTGACCTTAGGCGGCTGTTTCACTGTGACTAACAAGAGGACCGGTTCTGGTAGATAATGGTTCGGCTGTGTTTTCAGAGTTATTCTTCAGGAATCCACATGAGTCCAGCATGTTGTTCAGGCATCTGCCGCAGAGCCAGAGGTCAGCAGTTCAATTCCCCATTGACAGGGACTGGACTTGATGATCTATGTGGTCCCTTCCAACTCTGCAGTTCCAAGATTATAATAATAGACAGGATGATATGCATTATTGATTTGGGCTCTAATATTTCTTACATTCCACAATGACTACAAAGTTGTTCTTTTGTTGATTGTGATTCTGGGAAGTCACAATTCTGCATAATTCTTTTTGGATAATACACCTCCTTATGTTGTCATAAGAATAATAAAGGAAGCCTCTAGTCTAGACCCTGCAAAAAGGAAAAAGCAGAACATGTTGCTTATATTCCACTCCCATGGCACTTAAAGCACTCTCTGGGTGGTTTACAAGTTAATTATGCAAGCCACACACAGTTCCTCACCCCAGAAATTTACTGACCTCAGAAGGATAGAAAATTGGGTCAAAACCAAGCAAGCAACCTGAGCTAGGGGTTGAACTCAGGTTGTGAGCAGAGGCTTCACTGCAGTATTGCAGTTTAACCACTGTGCCAAGAGGTTCCACAATATGTTTTTTATTGAAAGAAAAATTAAAAAAGAGCAAATACAGGTGTTCCAGACAGGCCCCAAGTCATGGAGATGAAGCATGGAAGCCCACCGCCACTCCAGCATAACCTCCCAGACTATAGATGGACAAGCCAATGATCTCACCAAGCTGGTTACTCACATACTTTTCTTTTGCTGGTGGATATGGAGCTTATGGTTTTTCCTGTTGTGATGTATGGATGTCAGAGCTGGACCATAAAGAAAGCAGGAGGTGGGAAGCTGAGGCTCCAGTACTTTGGCCATCTGATGAGAAGAGAAGACTCATTGGAAAAGTCCCTGATGTTGGGAAAGTGTGAAGGCAAGAGGAGAAGGGGATGACAGAGGATGAGATGGCTGGACAGTGTCTGTGAAGCAACCAACATGAATTTGACACAACTCCGGGAGGCAGTGCAAGATAGGAGGGCCTGGCGTGCTCTGGTCCATGGGGTCACGAAGAGTCGGACACGACTAATCAAATAAATGACGATGATGGAGCTTATAGCTTCTTCTTCTTCTTCTTCTTCCTGTCCTACTAGATGTTCGATGTCACCCTGACCATCTCACCTTTGGATGTGGAAACTCTAAAATGGATTTTTGTTTCTCCTTCCATTGCCAAAGTCTTCTAGCTTTCTGTGTTTTATTATTTCTCCCTCTTTACTCATTGGCATCCTTCTTTATTCACTGATCACTCTTGCATAGAAAGAGAATTTTTCTATGTAAAAGTGTTTAGCCTTGGGAAATGTTTAGCCTTGAGAAAAGAAGACTGAGGGGAGAGAGGAGAGCACTTTTGAAAAAAGTGAAAGGTAGTCATACAGGGGTGTGGGCAGGATCTGTTTTCAATTGTCCCACACTGCAGGACACATCATAATGGGCTCAAGTTATAGGAAGCTGGATTTTGGCTGACTATAAGGAAAAACATTTATTAGAGCAGTATCACAATGGAACCCATGACCTCGGGAGGCGGTGAGCGCTCCAACGCTGGAGGCATAAATGAGACAACCATTTGTCAGCTTAACGAAGAGAAGACGGAGGGAGATGTGATCGCAGTCTTCCAATATCTGAAGGGTTGCCACAGGGAAGAGAGCATGGATTTATTCTCCACTGCACCTGATGGTTGGACAAGAACCAATGGGTGGAAATTCATCAGTGGGAGATCCAACCTGGAAATAAGGAGGAATTTCCTGACGGTGAGAACCATGAAGAAGTGGAACAGCTTGCCTCCTGATGTGATGGGTGCCCCATCGCTGGAGGTTTTCAAAAAAAGATTGGACAGCCATCTGTCCGGGATGGTATGAGGTCTCCTACCTTGGGCAGGGGTTGGACTAGAAGACCTCCAAGGTCCCTTCCAACCCTATGACGATTCTATGATCTGCTTTGATGTAAATTCCTGTATTGAGCAGGGGAGTGGACTTAATGGCCTCATAGGCCCCTTCCAACTCCATTATACTGTGATCCTATGATTCTATGGATGCCCTCTTGAGTTACATTTTTTTTTCTTGGCATCCTGTGCTTAATATAATCTCCCCCCATTCTTCTTTTTAAATTTTTGCACGTGTCACAGCCCAGTGTGCCATGTGGTGCAGTAGAATGAGCCTATTTTAATGGGGCCTTTGAAATAGGGGGCTCAGCTATTTTCATGCAAGTTTGGTGGCCACCCTCATTACCTTCAGCTGCTGCCCGTTCCAGATTTTTCAGGCCATAGACCTTGTTTTGTCTTCAGATCCAGACGTCTGAAGGACTGCGTTGGCCGATGTCCAAGATTCCCGAAGAACCATTTTGTCTAAAAGAAACCTTTGGAGCTTTAAAATATGCCAGAAATGACCTTCCCGGTGTCACATTGCCAGTCAACGTTGGGCAGGTGGACACAAGGGAAAGATTCTTTTTAAGGATGACAACAAGACCGGTTCAATGCCTGCATTAGATATTCAGTCAAAATATATGTGTCCCTGCAGGCTTTTTCACTTCTGCTAATCACTCCACCTTAAAAAAAAAAAGTAGACTGAAACTAGGAAAGGCAGCAAGGAAGTAACCAGAAAAGATCATAAAGTGTAAAGATGTGTAGGTCTGATTGTCATATATAGGTGTGAATGCTGGACAGTTAAGGAAGCTGACCGGGGGGGAGGGAGATTCCTTTGAAAGGTGGTGTTGGAGGAGAGCTTTGTGGGTGCCCTGGGCCACTAGAAAGAAAAACAAGTGAGTTGTAGATCAAATCAAGCCTGAACCAGATCTCTGGAAGTAAAAGTGTTGAAGCTGAGCTGTCCTAATTTGGGCACACCATGAGAAGGCAGGATTATCTGGAAAAGGTGGGAGGCAGCAGGAAAAGAGGCAAACCAAATATGAGATGGGCTGACTTAAGTCTGCAGTAGCTGAGCAGGGCTGTTGAGGACAGGACACTCTGGAGATCACTCATTCTTGGGTCGCCTTAAGTCGGTCACGTAGCAACAACGTTACAAACTCCTTCTCTGCCATTTCTTTCATTGCACAGAGAGAGAGAGAGAGAGAGAGAGAGAGAGAATGTACACACACACACACACACACACACACACACACAGATAGAGAGAGGGAGAGAGAGAGAGACGTGCATGTTCATGTGTGATCATTGGTAAAAAAATAAGCCATATATGTAGGAGCCAGACAAAATATACTCCTGCTTCTTGAATTACCGTTCATGGCAGAGTTCATTTTCAAATAAGAGCTTAGTTTTAGAACTCGCCGTTCTTTTGTGATTGCTCTCAAAGCTAAGGAGAAAACAAGAGTCAAATGTCCTCATCCTTCAGGTGAAGAGATGTCTCACCCAGCCACATGGCAGGAAGAATGATCAGCTGCTGAGATGTTTTACTCAGCGAGGAAAATGAAAAGCCTTTTTGTCAAGCAGTTGTATTAGGGGGGAAAGAGGAGAGTACGTGATTCACAGGTATTTTGCCCCTAAAACAGCCTAAGGTTAGGTGGCCTTTTCTTGAGTCCTCATTCTGCACCCATTTTCATAAGAGTTGTGAGAGCATTCACACAACTGGTCATACAACAGGGAATGTGATGGAGTTGTGTGAGTGTGTGTTATTGACAGGATTTCCCTTACACTCTATGTTCTACCCATACAATACTGACCCTTCCATTTTGCACAAAAGATCTTGTATCTTGTACAAACCCTATTGGCTTTGATTTAAATAAAGATACCACTTCCATGAATTTTGCAAAGTTTGGATTAAAAAAATTGAAATCACTCAATGAGGACAAAAATCTTCTTCAAAAAAAATCTCATCTGTCAGAATGAAATTGCTCAAGAGTTGCACTCTTACACAAAGCAGCAAACATGCAACAGCAGTTGACTTCAGGTATGGTTGAAACACTTCCTGGGAGACATCCCTCACGCTCGGGATGAGTAGGTGGGCCACCTTCCATTGAGTTCATTGTGGCTGTTTTAGGTAATGATGCTTGTCTCAGCAATGGACAGCCTGGAATCACCTCCTGCAATGGTTCTGATGTAATGTTGCTTTGGAGAAATGAGGATTTAACACTCCCAAGCCCAGCCTCCCACTACCAATCTGAGCATCAAGAAAAGAAACAAAGGTGGTTCTAGGTCAGCCAACCAGTACTGGGTCCAGAGGGACCACTTGTCTCCCAGAAGATGCAGCGGGGTACTTTTGTCAATGATGGATGGATGTAAGGCCTCTAGGTGGTCCTCCATCCGAGTACTGCCCATCCATTGACCTTCAGGTCTCTACCACCTGAACTTCTGCCTGCCTTCCAGAGATGTTCTGGATTCTTACCAGAATGGAGATTTGTTGGTTGGTTGGTGGGTTTTATATATATTAGAACGTGTATGTTTTTTCCAGAACATATATATTTTACCCCACCTTTCTCCTTAAAAAAGGACCTAAGCTTGCTTGCATCATTTAAAGACTATAATTAAAGCTAAAAAATAATGAGTATTAAAAAGGTGGCTTACATTATTAAAATACAATATTTAAAGCTAGAAGCAATACATTTACAAATACTAAAAAGGATCAAACAAATACCAGTCTGAGAAACGGTAAGCACAAGTAAAACACGTTTCATTCAGTAAGGCACAACAACCCATTAAAAACTCCCACTCAGCAGCCATTCAATCAGGGAAAACCTGCCCAAAGAGAAAGGTCTTTGCCTGCTTGCGGAATGAGAGTAAAGATGGGGCCAGGCTGGCCTCCAGTGGGAGGGAGTTCCAGAATCTCTGGGAGCAGCAATAGAGAAGGCTCTCTCCTGTGTTCCCACCAAACACACCTGTGAAGATGGCAGGACCAAGCAGAAGGCCTCTCTGGATGATCTTCACACCCAAGTAGACTCATAATGGGAGATACGATGTTTGAAACAGCTTGGAAGCAGGCCATTTTAGGCTTCATAGGTTAAAACCAGCAGCTTTTGTTCAGAAATGGAGCTGCTGTAAGAGGAGGCTTATATGATCCCTGTGAATGTCCACAATCGAGCTGTTGTGTTTTGGACCCGCTGAAATTTCCTGACACTTTCCATTGGCAGCCGAACATTGAGTAATCCAGCTTGGATGCAAGGAGGGAACGTGTCATTGTGGCCAGATCAGACCTATCAACCCATGGTTGCAGATGGCACATACATTGTCTTATTCCAAACCATGTAATCTTATTATTGTCCCATCCCTTCAAAGCTTTGATTTCTTCAGTGGTTCTGAATTGACACCATTCCCCTTATCTTATTTTACATTGCTCCTTAGTTTTATGCCCTCCTGCTTTTCCTTCAAAATAGAAACCAAAGATCATTTTTTTATTATTATTAATAAAGAAAAACAGTAGAGGGAGGGGTTAAAAAAAAGACCCAGGAAAGAATGGGATTTGTCTTTATGAAAGAAAATAGTGTAGATATTTTGCCAAAGAGGACACATAGTGAAAATAGATTAGTTCATTTGAGCAGTGTGTGGGAAATATATATTTCCTGAAGCAGGTGGTGCAGTTAGAGAGACAGGAGGAAGAAAAATGTTATGTACGGAAAGTGTTCTCCAAAATGTGATTTTTCGCATCAGGAGAGAAAACAGTGAAAACCACTTGGCGAGGGAGGACAGGCACAAATTCCAAGTGGGACTTTTAGTTCTGCTGACTTGATTTCAGACACACAGGTATGGGAATACATATATAATCAGAACTGGGTTTAGATTACAAAAAATGGAATGAAAGGGGGGGAAGGTCAGCCCCACAACATTAACGGAGTGACCCAAGTAAGTAAAAGCTCATAAGTTGGAAATATTTACTGCAGGTCCTCAACCTTGATGGATGGTCAACAGAGACATTGAGAGACGGGCGTCATCTTTTCTGGAGTTTTTCTCTGTCTGTGGTCTCTTTATCTCAGATCAAGGAGGGGCATGTGAGAAGCTGGCCCTTACTAGGTAAAGGTAAAGGTAAAGGTAAAGGTTCCCCTTGACAATTTTTGTCCAGTCGTGTTGGACCCTAGGGGGCGGTGCTCATCCCCGTTTCCAAGCCATAGAGCCAGCGTTTGTCCGAAGACAATTTTCCGTGGTCACATGGCCAGTGCGACTTAGACACGGAACGCTGTTACCTTCCCACCGAAGTGGTCCCTATTTATCTACTTGCATTTGCATGCTTTCAAACCGCTAGGTTGATGGGAGCTGGGACAAGCGATGGGAGCTCACTCCGTTGCGTGGATTCGATCTTACGACTGCTTGGTCTTCTGACCCTGCAGCATAGGCTTCTGCGGTTTAGCCCGCAGCGCCACCACGTCCCACTACTGGTGCCATACAAATGCAGGAACACGTGATACCTTTATTGGGCCTCTAAAGAAATGCTGGATAGCTCGGTGGTTAAGGTCTCTGGCTGTGGAGTCAGACGTTGGGAGTTTGATTTTCCCCACTGTGCCTTCTTTATAAAGGTTGGGCTTGATGATCCATAAGGTCCCTTCCAGCTCTGCAATTCAAAGGTTAAAGGTTAAAAGAAAACAAAAAACAGTGAGCTTTCAATGATAATTCATCTTCTTCAGGCTGTGAACCAAGTTCTTGTGGGTGGTTCCAAAAATTGCATGCCTTTATTAAAGTCCCAAAGTCTGATGGCCATTGGTGGAGCTAGGTTAAGCTTCTTAGATGGAGTTGACAGTCTACAAGAAGCCTGGGGAGTTGGAGGAGGTGTGGTGTCAACATGGTGCTCTGATTCTGGAGGACAGGCCAGTGTCCCTTTCTCTCCATCCTTAATGACAAAGAAAAGATTTGTTTTACACAAGAGCTGGTTTTTACTCTGTGGTTTGCTCCGTATTTATAGCATTGCTGCAAGTTTTAACATTGCTGTCTTTTGCGATGTAGAGCAGGGGTCCCCAACCCCTGGTCCGTGACCCGGCAGCGGTCCGCAGCCTAGGCAGGACCGGGCCACGGACACAGATCTCCTGCTCCCCTGTGAGCGCACACCGTGCATGCACGTGAGCATGGCATGCCCCCTGAGAGTGCAACACGTCCCCTAGGAGCACAACATGCCCTTTGCATGCATGCACATGAGCGCGGCACCCCCCATGAGTGCAACACAGCCCCCATTAGCATGACATGCCCCCTGAGAGTGCAACACGCCCCCTACGAGTGCAACATGCCCTTCACATGCATGCGCACGAGTGTGACACCCCCCATGAGTGCAACACGGCCCCCATGAGCACGACACCCCCCATGTGAGCATGCCAAACACCCCCAAACTGGTCCGCAGTTGGGAAAATTTTGGGGACCACTGATATAGTGGTTAGAGTCTTTGACTTGTCTTGTGAAAGTCAGACTCCAGTCCCAGCTAAACCACATGATTTGCTGAGTAAATTTGGGCTGGTCAGTCTCTGCCAGCATGACCTACCTCACAGGGTTGGTTTTTATTAGTAGTAGTAGTAGTATTTTTATGAGGACAAAGTGGAGTAGAAGAGAGCCATGTATGTCATATTGAAGTGTCTGGAGGAATGGGATCATGAGGATAAGAACAACGAGGATGATGGTGACTGTTTGAACTGCTGACCTTGCTATTCTTGTTGTTGATGATGATGATGTTCAGTAATATATCTGTTGTTTTAACTTTCTTGCTTTGTTCTCTCTTCCTCTCTCTCTTTCTCTCTCAGTAGTATGAAATGTAAAAACAAAACAGTGATAACTTGCTTTTTCTCAGGGACATAAAAGAACGTGAATACTGGTGTATGTCACATTGGCACATGTTTATCCTGACCCTAACATGGAATTAAAGTAAATTGAGAGATCTATATATCTCTCCTAGCCTCTGGCTCTGTAGCCAAATTCAGACATTCATAGATAGAATCACACAATAATGAAGTTGGAAGGGGCCTCTAAGGCCATCGAGTCCAACCCCCTGCTCAATGCAGGAATAAAAATAAAAGGATATTTCGACAAAATGTTCCTTTAATATCTCCAACTTTCATGAACAGATCTCTGGTTATTCCCTTTCTATTATTTCCCTCTATTTCTTTGCACTGTTCATTTAAGAAGGCTCTCTTGTCTCTCCTTCCCTTTGCCTTGCTTCGTTTTGAACTCCAAGGCCAAACTTCCCTGTTGTTCCTTTTATCTCTTGGCTCCCTACTTTAGCATTCCAGTCCCCTAGAATGAGAAGAACATCTTTCTTTGGTGTCAGTTCTAGAAGGTGTTGTAAATCTTCATAAAACTGTTCAATTTCAGCCTCTTCAGCATTGGTGGTTGGTGCATAAACTTGGATTACTGTGATGTTGAAAGGTCTGCCTTGGATTTTTATTGAAATCATTCTATCATTTTTGAGATTGTATCCCAGTACAGCTTTTCCCACTCTTTTGTTGACTATGAGGGCTACTCCATTTATTCTATGGAATTCTTGCCCACAATAGCAGATATGATAATCGTCCGAATTGAATTCGCCCATTCCCGTCCATTTTAGTTCACTGATGCCCAGGATGTCAATGTTAATTCCTGCCATCTGTTTGACCACATCCAGCTTCCCAAGGTTCATAGATCTTACATTCCAGGTTCCTATGCAGTATTTTTCTTTTGCAGAATTGGACTTTCCTTTCACTTCCATGCGCATCCACAGCTGAGCATCCTTTCAGCTTTGGCTGAACTACTTCATTAGCTCTGGAGCTATTCGTACTTGTCCTCCACTCTTCCTCAGTAGCATGTTGGATGCCTTCTGACCTGAGGGGCTCATCTTCCAGCGTCATATCTTTTAGCCTTTTGTTTCTGTCCATGGAGATTTTTTTTGGCAAAGATACTGGAGTGGCTTGCCAATTCCTGCTCCAGATTTTAGTCAGAACTCTCCACTATGACCTGTCCGTCTTGGTTGTCCCTGCAATGACATAGCCCATAGCTTCTCCGAATTACTCAAGCCCCTTCACCATGACAAGGCAACAATCCATAAAGGGGCCAAATCTGTTAGCCTATTATTATTTCCTCAACACACAAAGAGTTAGTGATATTGTACATCAATTGGCATCTTATGTTCAACAAGCATGCTTCTGTATGTGCAAAATTACAGATCTCTTTCCTTTTGTCCTTTTTTTTGTTATAACAAAACAGTGCTGTGTTAGAGGATAGAAAGGAAACTTGCAATTCAATGCATGTGAACAGATGCCGACTTCCTATGGAGAACTGGTGAAGTCAAGGGGCAATAAAGGAGCAATTCATTACCAATTCCACATGCACAACCCTTCCAACCAAGAAGCAGCAATACAAAAAGCCTGACTCTGCAAATTGGGAACTTGAATTCAACCCTAAAACCTGGCAGTATCACCTAGCAATTAATTATACAGTGGCTGAAATCGTGGTTGTGCAGCTCTATCTGCATAAAGCTGAGGGTGTCATCGCCTTTTCTTACTAATTAAAAATCTCCTGTTTTCTCCAGGTCCTGAGGCTCCTTGAGGATTCCTTTCATCTTGGGGAAGCCTTTTGGGGCCTCAAACAGGGTATGGCATCTTCAAAGTCCAAAAATCACTGCTACCAGTCTCCTCTCCCGATCTTAAGGGCTCTAAGGGCTTCTCCTGATGAAAGGGAACTATTGGGAGCCCTGAAACCTGGGGTCAGCGAGGAATGGGAAACTTACTTAGCATTCAAGGTACTTGGCTTACGACATCATCAGCCTTACATGCACAAAGGTGCACCAACAGGATTTTAACCAGAATATTTTATCCTCTAAAGTGGGTCTAGTGTGAGGAAGGAACCACGCAGAAAAGGCTGAAATAGAACTAGAAAAAAATAAAAGAGTTTGCATTGTTTCCTCGGTGGTCTACTTTGCTTTATTTTTACCCAGTTCTTGCCCCACACAACTCTCAGAAAGCTAGCCTCTGACAATGCAAGGGGAGTGGAGCAAAAACTTGGAAGACTCTCCCATCATGGCACAATGTCGGTGCAGAGCCATGCTCGACTTAAGGCTCCGGTTGCCAATTTTATGCACCAGACGGCCCCGCGTTTCTTGTGCTTCCAGGGAAACATGCCACATCAAATCAGCCAATGACTAGCTTTGTCTCTTTTATTGTTTCTATGACATGGATCGATATGCCTACGTTGTAACAACCCTCCTCCTGACCCCTGTGAGGTCCGTCTTTGTGAAGCAGTAAAAGAAGCCGAGTAGGAGAGAAAAGAACCCAGAAGTAATTGTGCTTATTGCTGGATGGAGAATAAGAATAACTGCTATTGAGAGGCGGGCTTTGTACAATAGACTCCACTTAATGAAGATCTGATATATGTATATAAAAAAATAATAAGCCAAGGAGAATAGATTTACTGAGCAGCAGTATTCAACAATGCACTGTGTGTGTGTGTGTGTGTGTGTGTGTGTGTGTGTGTGTGTGTGTGTGTGTGTGTGTGTGTGTCCTCGGAGTGCGAGATACACATATTTCATAATGAAGAGTTTGACAGCTGACTCTCATATTTCAGGAACCAGGATGTGGCTTAGCAGCTACTTCTTCTCATTCATATGTTAATACTCTAATCTAAGGGCTGTCCTATGGTCATAGGTGACTATCACAGAATCCACAGTGTGCTCTCTCTTTTGTGCCTTCAAGATCCATGGCTGAAAGTACAGGTATTATGAAGGACTTGAGCCAGCTAGAATGGAAGGCCAGCCTTCTAATCTTCATGCTGGCTTAGCCATACAGAGGGCTTTTATTAAGTCAATCTTGTAGAACTTCACCCAAAATGAATACATGCATTGCTGAAAAGGAGGTCAAAAGAAGACAATGATATGCATAAAATTATTTATTTATTTATTCATTCATTCATTGATTACATTCATATCTGCCCCTAGTGCCAAGGCTTAAAAAAATGTTTTTAAAATTGCTTTTAAAAACTTGGAAATTTCATTCATTTGTTTGTTTATTTGTTTATTCATTTGTTTGCTTGTTCGTTCATTCATTCATTCGTTCGTTTGTTTGTTCGTTCTTTCGTTTGTTCGATCGATCAATTTATATTCTGCCCATCTAGAGTCCAGGCACTACTCTGGGCAGCTAACATTTAAAAACAAACCCCAGCTCCCTGCCCCCATTCACGAGGCATAAATGTTGAGATCCAGAAGAACATTAAACCCCGAATATCTAAAAAGAAAAACAGAAAACCTGGATGGCCAATCAAAACAATAACCGCTTCACGGAATTGCTCGCTCACTTACATGTACAAGTGCAAGATTAGAAACAATGATCACAGTGCAAACAGGTGCAGGTCATCACACTTCAGTTGTGAAGGCTGTGTTCTGTGTCCTTCAACTTGGCTCTGTTGTCCAAATCATGCTGACTAAGGAGGGACATTTTCAAGACCTCCGAGCTTGCTCCTTCTGCTTCATTCAATCAAACTTGGATTCGACAGCCTGTCAAAACAAGGACACCTTCCAAGGGAGGATTGTCCCCTCAGAGGCCTTCAGTTAGAGGACTGCGCTTCCAAAAGAGGCACACCACCACCTTTATTCCCACCTGAGTGCCTGGACTGGAAGAAACCCAAGCCGGAATTAAGATTGCCGGAAGAAATATCAACAACCTCCGATATGCAGATGATACCACTCTGATGGCAGAAAGTGAGGAGGAATTAAAGAACCTTGTAATGAGAGTGAAAGAGAAGAGTGCAAAAAACGGTCTGAAACTCAACATCAAAAAAACTAAGATCATGGCCACTGGTCCCATCACCTCCTGGGAAATAGAAGGGGAAGATATGGAGGCAGTGTCAAATTTTATCTTCCTGGGCTCCATGATCACTGCAGATGGAGACAGCAGCCCTGAAATTAAAAGGCGCCTTCTTCTTGGGAGGAAAGCGATGACAAATCTGGACAGCATCTTGAAAAGCAGAGACATCACCTTGCCAACAAAAGTCCGAATAGTCAAAGCTATGGTTTTTCCTGTCGTGATGTATGGAAGTGAGAGCTGGACCATAAAGAAAGCAGACCGCCGAAGAATTGATGCCTTTGAATTGTGGTGCTGGAGGAGGCTCTTGAGAATCCCCTGGACTGCAAGGAGAACAAACCTATCAATTCTAAAGGAAATCAACCCTGAGTGCTCACTGGAAGGACAGATCCTGAAGCTGAGGCTCCAGTACTTTGGCCATCTAATGAGAAGAAAAGACTCCCTGGAAAAGACCCTGATGTTGGGAAAGTGTGATGGCAAGAGGAGAAGGGGACGACCGAGGATGAGATGGCTGGACAGTGTCTGCGAAGCAACCAACATGAACCTGACACAACTCCGGGAGGCAGTAGAAGACAGGAGGGCCTGGCGTGCTCTGGTCCATGGGGTCACGAAGAGTCGGACACGACTAAACGACTAAACACACGAGTGCCTGCCAAACACAGGTTGATGTTTCAGCCCTTCCCTGATCATCTTCCATACTTTACTTTGAAGGGGTGGAGTCTGGTGAATTGAATTTACTGTGAATAC
The DNA here is from genome assembly GCF_051106095.1 of Pogona vitticeps. Lineage (NCBI taxonomy): Eukaryota > Metazoa > Chordata > Lepidosauria > Squamata > Agamidae > Pogona > Pogona vitticeps. The sequence goes on from NC_135784.1 coordinate 307,964,342, forward strand.
AGTGGTGCCTTGCTTAACGATGATAATCCATTCCAGGAAAATAGCTGTTAAGCGAAAACATCGTAAAGTGAAATTTAAAAACTCATTGAAATGCACTGAAAACCGTTCAATGCATTCCAATGAGCTAAAAACTCACTGTCCAGTGAAGAATCTCCATATGGCGGCCATTTTCGGTGGCTGTATAGTGAGGAATCCCTCCCTCACCACAGCGGGGAGCCATTTTAAGCACCTGGTGGCCATTTTGAAAACCCAACGATCAGCTGTTTTTGATTGTCGTAAAGCAAAAATCAGTTCCCGAAGCAGGGAACCGATCATCACTAAGCGAAATTCCCCCATTCAGACCATTGTTTTGCGATTGCAATTGCGATTGCAAAAACATCATCTTAAAGTGGATTTGTCGTAATGTGGGGTAATCATTAAGCAGGGCACGACTGTATTTGTCATGTCCTTAGAAAAATGTAGCTACATAGTTTTAGGTAAGTACTCTACCTGTAACTTACTACTTCCAAGTGCTGGATTACAAAGGTCGGGCAAGTGGAAGAATTCAAGTCATTGACTCATTTTTCATAAGCAAAGGGACCAAAGCTTATGTAAAGCCCTTGTTTCTTCCTTCCTGTTCTGCGCTAAGGTAAGATTCTGGTAAATTTGTTAGAGAGATGCAACCTTGGAGTGGGTTGTGTGTAGACATGGGCACACACCCCAAAAATGGTGCCTCGTGGCCAGCCATGAACCAGGAACCATCCAAACTGTTTTAAAAAATGATCCATGGACTAATTAATTTTTTTAAAGTTTGTGTCGGGGGGGAGGAGAAACTATGACCTGAACCAATGAACCAGTGATTTTAACAAAAGTCCCCATTTGTTTTTTTTGTTTGTTTGTTTTTTGTTTTTTAGTTCATGCCCATTTCCGGTTGGGTGGAATGGGGACAAAAGCCAGTCCTTCAAAACCTCAGAGTAGAGCAGGCTGGCTCTTGACCTTCCAAAGCCTGAAAAACATCCCGTTGGCATGTCCTAATCATCAAACGTATCAAGGGGAGCCAATCAATGGGGAGTAAACATTTTGGTTTGTAGCAAATCCCAGGCAGTGTATAATGAAACGCCTTCCCTATAAAAGAGTGGACAAAAGTACATCGCTATTAAAGACATAGATTTATTGACTTATTGATGTTCTTAAAAGGTCTCCGCTCTAAAAGGAGGCTATATGTAAATAAGAGCATTGGAAACGCAAAGGACAAATGCAAAAGGAGCTTGGAAATGGCATAATTTCCAGAGCTGCCTTTCAGCCTTCTTAATTATTATTTTTTTTACTTGTATTGGTCTCTGGCAGCAAATGAGAGCAAGAGTTTCCCCTGATTGAGAAGTCCATGTCTATAATTGCAGGCTCAGTCAATTGGCTTCCGGTTCATTAACATTTGTAATCTGGGAGAACCGCTAACCATTTTGATTTATTTTTGCTGGAAAGGGTTTTCTCTTCATCCACGGTAAGAGAACAATTTTGGCATGTCTACTCTGAGGTCCGTCTGAAGCCTACATGGGAGTCTTTCCTCTGAGGTGGCTGAGCACGGGACCCCCAGCCTTGGAATGGATCGTAGAATCATAGCATACTGGAGTTGGAAGGGGCTTATAAGGCCATTGAGTCCAACTAACTCCCTGCTCAATGCAGGCATACAGATCAAAGCACATCTGACAGATAGCTGTCTGGTTTTCTCTTGAATGCCTCCAGCGTTGGAGAACACACCAGCTCCTGAGGTCATTGTTTCCATTGAAACATGAAATTTGGCTTCATGTAGCTTGAGCTCATTATGATGTGTCCCTGCACTCTGAGATGATTGAGAACATATCCTGCCCCTCCTATGTATGATTACTTTTCAGGTCCTTGAAAAGTGCTATCATATCTCCCCTTCTTTTTTCAAGGCTAAACATAGTTCTTTTAGTCTTTCCTCACATGCCTTGGTTTCCAGCCCCTGGATCATCCTTGTTGCCCTCCTTGTTCCAATTTGTCACCATCCTTCTTTAAAGTGTTGTATACAGAACTGGACAAGTACTATAGATGAGACCCAAGAAGTGCTGAACAGAGAGAGGGCAAATAGAGTTTAAGGCCGTCAGTGGCTACCATTCAGGAGTACTCTAGAGCAGTGGTTCTTAACGTGGGCGATAATGCCCCCCAGGGGGCTATTTCATTTTTCAGGGGGGCGGTAGAACAAAAAAGGGGCGGCAAGGGGGTGCTGAAGCAGAAGGGGGCGGTAGAGGGGCGCTGGAGCAAGCCAAACCTGTGAAGATGGCTGCAGCCTTTTTACAGTGTGCATGAATATATATTTTCCTCCAGTCTTAATTTAGTTTCAGAGTTTTCGTCTTGAAATTTTTAGTTCCTGCATTGTGGTTTGTTTTTATGCCCTTTTTATATTTCTTTTTGTGTCTTAAAATTTGCTTGCAACTAAATCATTAAATATTACTTTTTGGGGGCATTTCATTTTCTTGGAATTGAATTTTGTTTTCAGGGGTCATTGGATTTAAGTGTCTTAAATAAATAAATAAATAAATAAATAAATAAATAAATAAATAAATAAATAAATAAATAAATAAATAAATAAATAAATAAATAAATAAATAAATAAGATATCATGACCGTGGGGAGGGGGGTGATGATAACTTCCTCAATGGCTCAAGGGGGCATTTCTTTCAAAAAGGTTAAGAACCACTGCTCTAGAGCAGAGGTTCTTAACCTTTGTTACTCGGATGCTTTTGAACTGCAACTCCCAGAAACCCCAGCCAGCACAGTTGGTGGTGAAGGCTTCTGGGAGTTGCAGTCCAAAACTCCTGAGTAACCCAAGGTTACTCTTAACCTTAGGTTACTCAGGAGTTTTGGACTGCAACTCCCAGAAGCCTTCACCACTAGCTGTCCTGACTGGGGTTTCTGGAATTGCAGTTCAAAAGCATCCAAGTAACAAAGGTTAAGAACCACTGCTCTAGAGCAGTGGTTCCCAGTCTTGGGTCCCCAGATGTTCTTGGACAGCAATTCCCAGAAATCCTGGCTAGAACAGCTAGTAGTGAAGGCTTCTGGGAGTTTTAGTCCAATAACAGCTCAGGGCACAAGGTTGGGGACCTTGCCACCCCAATCCCAGAATAAAGACGCGAGACAATAAATTGGATTAAATGTGGGCCACACTTTATTTAAATAATAAATTCAGAAGAATAGCCTTTCGGCCAGTAAAAGAATACTGGTTAACTGTGGGGTATTCCCATACCCCTTGATCAATAAATGGGTGAGTCCCTGGCCCCCAAGTTCCAGCGATCTTGAGACCGCAGGATCCTGGCTAGCCACTAATAAACACCCCCAGACCTCAAGCCATCTTTAACTGATGACTGTTTGTCCGGAAGTGGCCCAGCGCATCCTCCCCCTACAGGCACTGTAATCACACGATCCGCAATGCCGGGAGGTCAGATACGCTGTTGGCTTACCTGATTTACAAATTGGGACACAGCGAAATACCCGTTATTTCCACACTACCAGTGCAACCTAATTAACTTCTACCAAAAGCCAACAAACCGTTTTCCAGTGTGGTATAAGCTAAAAATCCCCCCATCCATGGCCAATCAGGATGAAGGTCAAAAATTCCTATCCAGCCCCAAAATAGGCAACCGGAAAACTTACACTAGAATTGGGGGGGGGGGTGCCCGAAACGAAGAGGATGACGCGTGGTGGAGCAGTCCCTTAAATAGGCTAGTTGCTCCACCCCAAGCACGTTAATAGGATAGCTGTCAGGGTCGCTACTAACCTTTATCTTGCTAAGGTAAAGGCTGCTAGTAGATCATACCTCGCTAACCGGATAAGCGAGGCGTCCAACCAGCAGGCGGAGTTATTCCGTATAGTACGCAACCTATCCGGAGTTGGTCCGGGTGATGGGCCTCCCCCTAGTTTTTCGCCGGACCAATTTGCAGCATTTTTTAAATCAAAAGTGGAGGCCATCCGCCGGGACCTCTCTCCTTTTTTGAGTACAGTGAGTCGAGCTGAGATGTCCAGCGCTCCGTCTTGCCCGGTGATTTTGGACACCTTCCAGCCTGTTACGCCTGATACTGTCTCCAGGGCGCTTGATCGCTGTCGTGCCACCACCTCCTCTTTGGACCCTTGCCCGGCCTGGCTAATCAAAGCAGCCAGGCCGTTAACAACGGAGTGGGCCACGGCTATTATAAATGGGTCTCTCCTTGAGGGCAGATTTCCATCTGCCCTGAAGGACACACTCATTAGGCCCATTAGGAAGAAACCTAGTTTGGCGGCGGACGAAATTGGCAACTACAGGCCCGTCGCCAATGTTTCCTTCCTTAGCAAGGTAGTCGAGAGGGTGGTGGCCGACCAGCTTCAGGCGCTCTTGGAAGAAACAGATGCCCTGGATCCATTCCAGTCGGGCTTCAGGCCGCGCCACGGCACAGAAACGGCTTTGGTCGCCCTGTGTGATGACCTATTGAGGGAGGCCGACAGGGGTAAAGTGTCCCTGTTGGTCCTCCTCGACATCTCAGCGGCCTTTGATACCATTGACCACGGTATCTTCCTGGGGAGGCTCTCCGAGTTGGGAATAGGTGGCCTGGCATTGTCCTGGCTCCGTTCCTTCTTGGAGGACCGTCCCCAGAGAGTCCAGCTTGGGGAGAGGGTCTCGGCCCCGTGGAGCCTCAATTGTGGGGTTCCACAGGGGTCGATTATCTCCCCAATGCTATTCAACATCTATATGAGGCCGCTGGGTGGGGTCATCAGGGGGTGTGGTGCTTCGTGTCACCAGTATGCGGACGACACGCAGCTCTACATCTCCTTTTTGCCAACTGCAGGAGAAGCCGTCCTGTGCCTCCAGCGCTGCCTGGGGACTATACTGGAATGGATGCAGGAGAACGGGCTCAGGCTGAACCCGGACAAGACGGAAGTGCTGAGGGTGGAGGGTGGAGGGTGGGCCCCCCCACAGTCGGGGATTTGGGTAACTCCCTCTCTTTTGGAGGGGTGACTCTCCCTGCTAGGGATGGGGTACGCAGCTTGGGGATCCATCTGGACCCGGTGCTCTCCATGGAGTCACAGGTGGCATCGGTGGTCCGCACCGCCTTTTTTCACCTTAGGCGGATAGCCCAGCTGCGGCCCTACCTGGAAGTGGGGCCGCTCACCATCTTAGTACATGCGCTCGTAATCTCAAGATTAGACCACTGTAATGCGCTCTACGTGGGGCTTCCTTTGAAGCTGCTGCGGAAATTACAGGTGGTGCAGAATGCGGCGGCCAGATTACTTAGTGGAGTGAAAAAATTCCAACATATTTCGCCCACTCTGGCCGCATTGCATTGGCTGCCCATCAGGTTCCGCATCGACTTCAAAGTGCTAATGCTTACGTATAAAGCCCTAAACGGTTTAGGGCCTCGATACTTGGCAGAGCGCCTTCTCCCACCAAGCTCTACCCGGGTCACACGGGCGAGCCAGGAGGTGAGGCTGAGGAGCCTAACGCCGAGGGAGGCCCGGAAAGAGAAAACAAGAAATAGGGCCTTCTCGGCGGTGGCTCCTCGCCTGTGGAATAACTTACCTCCTGACATTCGCGGAGCTCCCTCGCTGGGCACTTTCAAGAATCTATTAAAGACCTGGATGTTTCGGCAGGCCTTCTCATAAGACTATTGTCTTTTTTCTTTTACCTGTCTTGTAATTTGTTGTTTTATTCTTATTGTATTTTAACTTTGTTGTAAGCCGCCTAGAGTAGTCTTCGCGACTAGATAGGCGGGATATAAAATTTTATAAAAAACAAACAAACAAAAAAAAACACGTTACATGCTCCGTGGTCATTCCAGGGTGGGCGGCAAAACCAGCTTGCGCGCTCAAAGTCCCTGGACTTAGCGGTGAGCTGCAACATTGCTCCAGATGACCTCCACTATCAGAGGCAGGGTGTCTTTTTACATGAGTTGCAGGAAAATGCAAGAAGAGGACAACTGCATTGAGATGCTTACCTGCAAGACCTTATCTCCTGAGGTGGGCTTCCAAATGAGAACTGGTTGGCCCATCAGCAAAGAATTACAATAAATACAGAACAATGTGGATCATTGGTGAGATCTACTATGGATTGTCTTCTGTTGTCAGAAGAAAAAAGGATTTACCAAAAATTTGGAGCCTGAAGAAAAATTTGATGTACAGTGCGGTCTCGACTTACGAACTTAATCCGTATTGGAAGGCAGTTCTCAGGTCGAAAAGTTCTTAAGTCGAATCTTCATTTCCCATAGGAATGCATTGAAAACCATTTAATCCGTATCTGCTCTTTTCGTCCATAGAAACTAATGGGAAGCTGCTATTCCGCCTTTTGCCACTAGAGGGGGGTATTTGTTTCTTTTTTTCCTTTTAACCTAAGATGACTTAGCTTTTAAAAAAAGGGAAAAAAAGAGATTTCGTAACTCGAATCTATGTTCGTAAGTCGAGTCCATATATTCCTATGAGAGCGGTTCATAAGTCGAAATGTTCGTATGTCGAGCCGTTCGTAAGTCGAGACCCCACTGTATATAAAGGAGGAGGATGTTGGCATCATTCACATGTCATAGAATCATACAATAATTGGGCAAAATATAGAAAGCATTAGAAAGGCAAGGAGAAATAGTTCCTCTGTCATAGAATCCTAGAATAATCGAGGTGGAAACCTTGGAATAATGGAAAGGGCGTATAAGGCCATCGAGTCTAACCCCTTGCTCAAAGCAAATCCAAATTGAAATATATCTGAAAGATGATTTTTCTCTTGAATGCCTCCAGCATTGGAGCACTCACCACATCCTGTGGTCATGGGTTCCCTTGTCATACTGCTCTAACAGTTAAGAATTTTTTCCTGGTATTGAGGTCATCATCAGGTCCTAGGAGGTTGTTTGTTGGTTTGATATTCTGTCCTATTCATACAGTACACTATTCAGGGCAGTTAACACAAGATGGAATCAAACAAACTACAGCAAACAAAGGAACAAAGACAATTGTAAAAGTAAAAGTTGAATCATACTAAAATACAAACCCAGGATAGCACAACATTTCATAATAAAATGGCTGGGAGAAGCCCCCCCCCCAAAAAAAAAATTCACATGAGGTTGCAATGAAAAGCCTTAAGTAGAATCTGGTTCCCACCGGGTTGGGGCTACAGCTGAGAAGGCCCAGCTTCTGGGTGATTTTTTTTTTTTGCGTCCTTTGTTGTGGCCACTTGGAGGAGCATTGCCTGGGAGGATGTGGTGGCACAGGTAAATGATTTTCCCCCAATAATACAGGTAACAAAAATAAAGGGCAGAGTCATCTGATAAAAAAAGAGACAATGGTTTTTCAAGGAATTTCTTCTCGCATCCCTTTCTGCCTCTCAGTTGAGTTGCTATGAATTCCTGATTTACTCTAATGTTGGATACTAACAGTTCCTGATCAGCAATACCACAACAAACTCCTGGTCTTGTTTTGACAGAGAGAATACAGCTTCTCCATGTTCTGCTTCCAAACGTGTAGTCTGTTTTTGATTTCTATATTGACAATCTGGTGATGTCTACATTTGCAGGCATCAGTTGCTGGAAGCATATATTTAGAATAATTTAGTCTTTCCTGAATTGTCTTAGTATGAGCTGGTTTCCTCATTTCCACCCATTAACCAAGGTGTACTTGTGCATTTTAGAATTGTACACAGAAGTCCTCCATATATCATCAAATAGATAAAGGCAAAGGTTCCCCTTGACAGTTTGTCCAGTCGTGTCCAGCTCTAGGGGGTGGTGCTCATCTCCGTTTCCAACTAATACAGCTAGTGTTTGTCCGAAGAAAATCTTCCGTGGTCACGTGGCCTGCGCGACTATACACGGAACACCAATACCTTCCCACAATGATGGTACCTATTTATCTACTTGCATTTTGCATTTTGCATGCTTTTGAACTGCTAGGTTGGCAAGAGCTGGGACAAGCGACAGGGGCTCACTCCATCACATGGATTTGATCTTACAACTGCAGGTCTTCTGACCTTGCAGCACAGAGGCTTCTGCGGTTTAACCCGCAGCGCCACCACGTCCCTCATACCGTCAAATACATTGGCCAAAATCCTGTTGTTTATTATGTATACTTATATGCTTATATACTGCATATATAAGCAGGGCACTTCTTAAAATTTTTGCTAGCTTAAGTAAAATGTTGTCAATTACAGCAGTTTATTACTGCTGGTCAAGGTGTTGGTTCTTGAATTCCTTGCTACATGCACAGTCACACAGCTGGCATGCAATGAAGAATACTCCTTAACCAGCAAACCTCAGTTCCCACTGTGATTTACACCAGTGTTCATGTACTGGCAAACAGAAATTAAAGGATGCTGACCAGTAGCCAAAAGTCAGCTGTTAGTCCCAACCAAAGTAGACCCACTGAATTGGAGAGACTTATGTAAACATTTGCAGTAGTGATGTATGGAAGTGAGAGCTGAACCATAAAGAAGGCTGACTGCCAAATAATTGATGCTTTTGAATTGTGGTTTTGGAGGAGACTCTTGAGTGTCCCCTGGACTTCAAGGAGAACAAACCTATCAATTCTGAAGGAAATCAACCCTGAGTGCTCCCTGGAAGGACAGATCCTGAAGCTGAGGTTCCAAAACTCTGGCCATCTCATGAGAAGCGAAGACTCCCTGGAAAGGACCCTGATGTTGGGAAAGAGTGAAGGCAAGAGGAGAAGGGGATGACAGAGGATGAGATGGTTGGACAGTGTCATCAAAGTGACCATCGTGAATTTGACCCAACTCTGGGAGGTGGTGGAAGACAGGAGGGGCTGGTGTGCTCTGGTCCATGGGGTCACATAGAGTTGGACATGACTTAATGACTAAACAACATGTAAGCATTGGCTTCTCATTCTTCAGTTGGTCTACTTTAGCTGAGACTAACAATTTTAAGCCTTGAATTCTCTTTTCGGAATGGCATATACATTTCAAGTTGCACATTCATTTTCAGGAGGTACAAAAGGGGAGAACTGATAGAAATGAAAATAAAACTGCTGGTCTAAGTTTCTTAGCCATCCTTGCACTTCCCACGCAAACAAGGCAATGTCAGAAGGAGACTTGAGATAAAACAAACACCATAACCTCGACGTTTGCTACCTCTTTAATGCACCTTTTGTGGGATCACAAAGAAGCCGTTTCAGTTGAACTCAAGAAATTGTTCCAAGTTTAGCTACAAAAGGAGGAAAAACATAATTAAAGTATGTGTGTATATATATACTTAAAGAAATCTCATTAGAGGATTCCATAGAAAGGGAACAAAACAAGATGCACATTGTTTTCTGTTTAGATTTGCAGAGACGACTTGAAATAATGGGACTTAAACAACCTGCTGGAGCATGATGTTCCTGAAATTGATTTTTTCTGATTGTTGTTAAAAGCAGCATGCGTCACCAGGTTTTTGCAGAAATCGGCACAGTGGACCTCATCAAGCAAGGTCACTCTCTGGTGGATGATTAGCTACAATTGTTCACAGTAAGAATGGCCCTTGTTTCTAGACCTTTTGAATTGAACAATGTCCTGGGGACCCATGTGCTCTAACACAGAAGGTTAGATTTTTGTTGTTGTTGTTGTTGTTGTTGTTGTTGTTGTTGTTGTTCTTGTTCTTGTTCTTGTTCTTGTTCTTGTTCTTGTTCTTGTTCTTGTTCTTGTTCTTGTTCTTGTTCTTGTTGTTCCTATGATCCCTCTGCTGCACAAAGAGGAGATTGCAACAGGTTGAAAACATGGTGGCCAGACTGGCAGCTGGTGTGAGCAAATTCAATCACGCTTTCCTAGTCTTCGCTCACTACCTGTTGCACCCCGGGACAGATTCAAGGTTCTGATGATCATCTATAGAGCCCATCATGGGTTGGGACCATGTTACCTGTCGGAGCATCTTTTCCTAAGGTCATCTTCCTGTTCCACTAGGTCCTACCAGGCAATTCTCCTCCAAGTAGCCACTCCAAAGGAGGCTAGGAAATCACCCACCAGAGGCAGGGCCTTCTTTGTCATGGCACCAATCCCCAGTGGAGCTCCACCTGGCTCTCTCCCTCCCAACAATTCAAAGCCTTTTGAAAACATTGTTTTACAGATAGTACTTTTTTTGTAACCCTGCCCAATGTGCTTTTCCAGCTGCTCTTCTATTTATAGGCTTTGCTTGCCACGTTTACTCTTGAAATATATGCCTCTTAAGAACTTTCTGGGTCTTGTGTTCGTTTACTTGCTTTATTTAATATACAGTGGTGCCTCGCTTAGCAACATTAATTCGTTCCAGTGAAATCGTTGTAGAGCGAAAATGTCGTAAAGCGAAATAAAAAAGCCCATTGAAATGCATTGAAAACCGTTAAATGTGTTCCAAAGGGGTGAAAACTCACCGTCCAGTGAAGATCCTCCATAGGGGCGGCCATTTTCGGGTGCCTGTAAAGTGAAAAATGGCTCCTAAACACAGTGAAGAGCCATTTTGTACACCCGGTGGCCATTTTGAAACCCGATAATCATCTGTTTTTGATCGTTGTAAAGCGAAAATCGGTTCCTGAAGCAGGGAACCGATTATTGCAAAGCGGAAGAAAACCATTCAAACCATCATTTTGCGATCGCAAAAGCTATCGCAAAAACATCGTCATCAAGCGGATTGGTCGTTAAACGGGGTAATCATAAAGCGGGGTACGACTGTATGTTATTGCAAAATTGATGCTTTTGAATTGTGGTTTTGGAGGAGACTCTTTAGAGTCTCCTGGACTGCAAGGAGATCAAACCTATCCGTTCTGAAGAAAATCAACCCTGAGTGCTCACTGGAAGGACAGATCCTGAAGCTGAGGCTCCAATACTTTGGCCATCTCATGAGAAGAGAAGACTCCCTGGAAAAGACCCTGATGTTGGGAAAGTGTGAAGGCAAGAGGAGAAGGGGACGACAGAGGATGAGATGGTTGGACAGGGTCACCGAAGCAGCCAACATGAATTTGACCAAACTCTGGGAGGCAGTGGAAGACAAGAGGGCCGGGCATGCTCTGGTCCATGGGGTCACGAAGAGTCGGACATGATTTAACGACTAAACAACACCAAAAACCCCATGTGTATATGAATCAAGGACATATCAATCTACCAGTTTTCTTTCCTTCTGCATTTTAATGTCTACCAAGCTTTTCTCTTTCCCGTCTTGCTTCTGGAAGAAAGTTGAAGCTTTTGGTAAACAGCAACAAGCAAAAGGGAAGGGAAGGAAAGAGAAGAACACAGAGAGACATATACACACAACACAAATACCCAGGAGGGGGACACACACAAAAAGTGTCCACTTCTTCTGCAGTGGATGAAAGGAAAGCTTCATGCTGGTTTCTGAGGGAGATCCTCTCCATGTGAAGGTTTTGCTCCCTCTTCCTGGATACCATGATGTCCTTTCGCCCCCGGCCCATCTTTGAAGTCCTTTGCTTTCTCCTCTCCCTTTCTTTAACCTCCCCCAGCCTGTTCCCACCCCAGTTTTGAAGTGGTAGTGGCAGAATTGGGAGCAGGAGCAGTAGGAGGGTGAGCGGCAGCAGCATCAACAGTGGTGCCATGTCGGGGAACAACGATGATGGCTTATTTATGCAAATATGGCAGGAACATTACAGGTTACTTTAATATTATAAAAGGAAATCATAGAAAAGTGAAGTTGGAAGGGGCCTACAAGGCCATCAAGTCCAACCCCCTCCTTAGTGTAGGAATATAATCAAAGCATATCTGACAGGTGATTATCTAAGTTTTTCTTGAATGCCTCCAGTTTTGGAAGAAAAAGTATAATGGACAAGAGTGGAAATGGTTGGTAGAAAAATAACATGGTGGCTGAAATCTAGTAGTATGTTGTAACTAGAATAGGCCCAGTGAATCAGGAAGAACTAAGTGAGTCAACACCTAATGTAAGTTCCATAGATTCATTGGGCCAACTGCATTTGTGGCCTGCTAATGGATTTCAGCCACTATGTCCATGCCACTAGTTTAGATGTTGTTCATGGAAGAGTTTGCAAAATTCAGAGGGCAGAGATTCAGAACCAATGGTCAATAGTCATGTTACTTAGTAGAAGCCTAGGGTCTCCAGATGTTACACAGAGGAGGGCTGCTGTTTAAATCAGTAGTCTTCAACCTTGGGCCTCCAGATGTTCTTGGACTTCAACTCCCAGAAATCCTGGCCAGCAGAGGTGGTGGTGACGGCTTCTGGGAGTTGCAATCTAAGAACATCTGGAGGCCCAAGGTTGGGGACCACTGGTTTAAATGACCTAGTGGTTGGCTTTCTAGAAACATCTTACAACTGGGAATGAGATTTGGGGTTATGGTTTTTCTGACATGTTCTGCTGGGGAGAGGCAACAGAGGGACTTCAGAGTGGTGGAATGAATTCATGGCCAGTTTGTAGACTCTCCAAAAGTAGCAGGTTGAAGTGATTGAGACCACAAGGTTGGACATTTATCAGAACCAGTACGGTATATGGCAGTGGTTCCCAAACTTGGGCCTACAGATGTTCTTGGACTAAAGCACCCTGAAGTCTTCACCACTTGCTGTGCTGGCCAGGATTTCTGGGAGTTGCTGCCCTGGAACATCTGGGGAGCAAAGGTTGGGGACTACTGCTCTCGACAACAACCCGGCCCCGTCAGGTGGTCTTTCCACTCAATGGATTGCTTCTGGGATGAACGAAGAAGACCAGAATCCCACTAAAAAGACTGCCTGCTTTCCGCCAGTGGTCCTTGTAGCTCTCATTAAGAATTCTTGCCCTAGATACTTAACCTGGGTCACACAGAAGAGGAAGCAATGAAGCCCCCACTCAAAAACACCGAACATTCAATTATGTCAACTTTCTGGTTTCTTGCTTTTGAGGCCTCAGCAGGCGTTGGGAATGCTGGCGCCGCTTCACATCCATCTCAACAACCATGAGGGAAAAGCTTTTGTTTGTTTGCTTTGTGCAAAACAAGAAAAGCTCAGCTTTCTGTGAAGCTACTGTACCTTCTCTACCGAGTACTGTATTCTGCAGGTCTCCAGACTTCCTATGATATCATGAAAAAACATGCCTATTTTCTGAATCCAAAACTGACATTTCCTTGCCTGATCCTTGCTCTTTGTTCTCCTGAAGAATACAGATGGTTGACTTTCCCCTGACAATGGCCCTGATTGAGGAAACTCTATCCTTGACATAGAAGTGGGGGATTTGGTTATTGTCTCATAAATCTATGGAATTAGCCGCGGTTTATGGTCATTGGGCAGCGCTCCACCGGCAGGCAATTGACTGCATCCCAGAAATAACATTTCCCATTGTGTTGGCTTCTCATTATGCACTCTGGTAAGGGAGGATAAGGGGCCTCTTTTTTCCTATGGACACTTTCCCATATTTTCAGTTTTATATTACAGTATCAAAGTAGGAATAAAAAGGAGGGCCAAGAGACACCTCCAGCCATCAGCTGCTATATGCCTCGCCCTGGACCATACATTGGGCTCCATCCTAGATAATGAGTAGGGAAACTCAGAGGAAAACGGCCAGCGATGTTGGATGTAGAACAATAAGATACAATCCTCAACCTGATCCAGAGCCTGTAACTCAAAACAAAACCACCTTTGCTGATTCTGGAGTTCCCAATAACCTGATCATCTTCCCAGTGGTGTCAGGGGATAAGCCAGGAGGGTATTAGACACTGGGTCAGGAGCTTAGACCTGTGAAACTACTTGTTTCTAGGAAAATTCAGCCTCTCAAGGGTAACTCCATTTAGAAGACATAGACGGTCTCATATGGTTTAGGACCCTGACATTTGTCAGAACATCTCTCCCACAAAACAGCTACCCGTCCCACTCTCCATTCTTAAAAATAGTGACACCTACTTTTTCTTTCCTGGGCTCCACGATCCCTGCAGATGGTGACAGCAGACACAAAATTAAAAGACGCCTGCTTCTTGGGAGGAAAGCGATGACAAACCTAGACAGCATCTTAAAAAGCAGAGACCTCACCTTGCCAACAAAGGTCTGCATAGTCAAAGCTATGGTTTTTCCAGCAGTGATGTATGGAAGTGAGAGCTGGACCATAAAGAAGGCTGACCGCCAAAGTATTGATGCTTTTGAATTGTGGTGCTGGAGGAGGCTCTTAAGAGTCCCCTGGATTGCAAAGAGAATAAACCTCTCCGTTCTGAAGGAAATCAACCCTGAGTGCTCCCTGGAAGGACAGATCCTGAAGCTGAGGCTCCAGTACTTTGGCCATCTCATGAGAAGAGAAGACTCCCTGGAAAAGACCCTGATGTTAGGAAAGTGTGAGGGCAAGAGGAGAAGGAGATGACAGAGATGGCTTTGTTGTCAATATATGAGAACGTGGAATATGACAAAATGATTAAAGAATTGATAACTAATCTAATAACAGCAGCTAGATTGATTATTGCTAGACAGTGGAAATTAAAGACTGAATTACAAATTGAAGAATGGTATAAAGAAATATGGAGTATAGCATTAAATGATAAATTAACTTGTAATTTAAAGATGAAGAAAGGAGAGTTGAAAAAGAACAATTTTTATGTAATATGGGGCAAATTTTTGGAATATGTGTTAATAAGGGGAAAAGGGAGAGCTCCAAATCAAGAATCTATGCAGTTCTGGAGAGGAGGACAATAGAAGAAGAAGAATGAGAAGAAGAAGAAAAAGAAGAATATGGCAAGAGGTCCCGTATATGGTGGTGGGGAACACTGTTATTGTGTTGTAAGTGTATATGTTTTATGTATATGATTTGTTTTTGTTATAGTTATAAATAAATAAAGTTAGGATGTAAAAAAAAAAGAGAAGGAGATGACAGAGGACGAGATGGTTGGACAGTGTCATTGAAGTGACCAACATGAATTTGACCCAGCTCCGAGAGGCAGTGGAAGACAGGAGGGCCTGGCGTGCTCTAGTCTGTGGGGTCATGAAGAGTTGGACACGACTTAACAACTAAACAACAACAACAAGGGAGGCCAAAGGAATTAACACCAGGAAGTTTTTTTTTTCCAGCCGTGGCCCCTTCCCTTTGAGACAAACTTTCAACAGAGGTTCATCAGGCACCTTCCCTCTCAGTTTTAAAGAAATGAGTAAAAACAGTACTATTTGCTCCTCATCTTAGAACTGCAGAGCTGGAAGCGACCCTCTGGATCATCAAGTCGGCCCCCTGTCAAAGAGACACCATGGGGAATCAAACTCCCAACCCTTTGGCTGTCGAACCCACTGACCTGCCCAGGAATTCTTTAAAGCCATCTTTTATTAGTGCTTTTGCACATGAGATGTTCAAATCTGTTTTAAAGTGTTCCATTCTATTTAAGGATGGACTTTTGCTAGGGATAGGATTTTATCTGTTTTAGGGTGTTTGTCGTAACATATTTTGTCTTATGCAGTGTTTGTGATTCAACGTGTTATGAACCGGCCAGAGAGTTAAAGCAGCGTGGGACACTATACAAGTTGAAATAAATGAACAAACAAACAAACGAATGAATGACCGACTGACCGACCGACCGACCGATCGACCGACCGACCGAACAAACGAACGAACGAACGAACAAACAAACAAACAAACAAACAAACAAACAAACAAACAAACAAACAAACAAACAAACAAACAAACAAGTAGTTTAGCTCTTGAGGAAAGAAGCTTCTCTCTTAGAGCTCTCTAAGAATGCTGTGTTACTCCCATGTAACTGGGTGTGTCCCCATTTAAGATTAGAACAGACACCCCTATAGTTAATATTTATGGATACATTTCTTGAAGGGAAATTGCTGGTGCCCTCAGTTTTTCCAGCCTAGGATTAAGAGAGAGAATCTAGACTCAGAAATTGGCAAGGAGAACAAACTATCCTTTGAACAGTGGTTCCACTTCCAAGTAAGTTGCACGCACTCGTCGGTACAGAGACTGGTTTAAACGTCTTCATTAAACTCAATTGATAGTGCCAAGCAGGGCAGACCTATTGCATCAATGACAACCTTGTAAGTGAGCACTTATGTTGAATTCTATTCAGCTGATGAATAAAATCAAAGATGACTAACAATTAGATTTTGGCCGCAGATTTTATCTTGTGATTTGATGCAACTCATACACTAAACTTCTCTCTTTCTCCTTTTCTTTTCCTTTCTTTGAACACTTCCATGGGGTAAGAAGGCAAAGCATAGCTTCCGCAACTCATTGCCCGCTCCTCTATTTTTTCACCTGTCTCTCTGCATTTTCTCCGAGACAACTCTGAAAGAAATAATGGGCATCCACTTCATCATTTTGATGCCAGGGAATGAGGTGGACTGTATTTGGTTGGAACGTAATGTCAGAAAGATACTGGGAATGAAACAGCTGGATAGTCTGTTATTCCCCCAAAAATATATTTAGCCAAGTTGCTTTTTCAGGATGATTTCTCTTCTTTCCATCTCTTTTCTGAGTCATGCATCATCAGATAAGAGCTTAAAAAGGGCTGGAATGATCCTTCACTTCCTGCTGCTGTGGACCACTTTCTGTCAAAGAAAGAGAATGAGGGATATTTTTTAAAAAGTGGATTTATAAAAGGCACACCTAGAAAACAGTAATTTTGTGTTCTGTGTCACTGCGAATGGAAAACACAGCTCCAATTTGTCATACATCAGCATGGATTTGACCTTCTTATTTTATATCTGAACTTAAACCTGCAGTGCTCACGATTGTGTGTGGGCTTTGTTATTCTGCATGATAGAAAGATTTGAGCGGGGGAGGTAAAAAGGGATTTATTGTGTTGTTGCCTGCCATCAAGTCAGAACAGACTTATAGCAGCCTTAATCGGGCCTTCAAAGTAACTGAGATTTTTAAGGAATCGTTTTACCAGTTCCACAAGTGTGATAGGTTTCCATGCCTGAGCAGGGATTCAAACCCAGATCTCCTGATTCCTAGTCCATCACTCTATCTAATGCACCACACTGGGCATTTATTTACTTTTGGCTAATATAAAAAATGTAGGGAATAATTTTTTCCAGCCCTGTACAATACTACCCTTCTAGCTGCTGTTACCTCCCTCCCTTGGAACAGGCCTACATAGTAATATGATTTCTTTTTATCACCACCAGACTTACAATTAGAGATGGGAACTTCGTATTCATATCCCATGGCATATGAATACAGTGGTGCCTCACTTGACAATGTTAATTCGTTCCAGCGAAATCACAAAAGCGATTGCAAAAATGACAACGTAATGCAGATTCGTTGTAGAGTGGGGTAATTGTCCAGCGGGGCACAACTGTACAAAGTGCGGCATCACAGGTGCTATGGAGGTCCATTTTGTCCCCCCACAACCAGCTTGGTCCACTCACTGGGCTCCATGCAGTGTGAACTTCCATTGGCAGAGACATTACGCCAATCACGGAAGTAGCCCGACCAGCTCCATCTCGCCTCTCTGTTCAGCCGACAACTCTGGCGAGAAGGCGGGATGGTGAGTCTCCCTGCTCAGTTGTTCAGCCCTTGGCTGCGTGGGAAGGCGAGGCAGAGCCAGTCCGGCTACTTCCACAATTGGCAGAATGTCACTGCCGATTGACATGTGCGCTGTAAGGAATCCTGTGATTGGACCAGGCTGGTTCTGAGGGAGGGAATAGACCTCCACAGCACCTGTGGTGCCACACTTTGTATTTGTATCTCCAGGGATATGGACATAAAGCTCCCATCTCTACTTACAATGTAGAGATGCAACTCTCATAAATCCCCACAAAATTGTTCTCCTTATTCACAAGAAGGCAATCTGGTTTGGGGGGGGCTCCAGGTGAGATTTCCTGAATTGGCGAAAAACACTGTATATCTGGGTGTTGCAGCTGGGTCGAACTCTTGCTGTCTTGCATGGACATTTAAGGATTACAAGCATGGGATGGGGGGGGGGTCATGCCTGGCTGAACAATCAACCAGTCATTGATATATAATGTGTACTTCGCTTCTCAAAAGGATAGGGCTGACAATGCTTTTCACAAGGTTGCCAGATACAGAATCGGACCTGTTTCTGTACAATATACAAGGGGGCCTTTGGGCCAAAATTTTTGGCTGTGGGGGCAGGCTTGGGGCATATAAATAATTCCATGCCTTGGCGGGAAGTGCGAGGGGAAGAGTTTGAGTGTGAGTTCATGGAGGACACAAGTTGCGAAAAACATCCCATCTCCCTGTTTGATGGAGCCAGCAGGGCTGGGGGGGTGGGAAGTGGCCTTTTGTTAAGGGGACCTCCCGGGCAGCAGTTCACCTAGGGTGATGAGGCTCAGTGGGCTGAGGCAGATAGTGCCCCCTATCACGGGGCACCTGAACACATGCTGGGTGGAAGACAGCACAATTCAGTAACAGGAACTCGCCCAGCTTCAGAATTCGGAGGTAAAGCCTACACCGGATTTGGATAAATATTGTACTACGTTAGCCCCCCTTGTAGATGGGGGATTTAGTTAAATAGTTAATAAAGCTGTGGGGTGAGTTTTAACCCAACAACCTGTGTTGTCTCTTTATTTCTGGACTGGGTGGGCAAAGGAAGGTCACCTCACCTTGGGTTCTGAGGAAAACAATGAATCTGAAATAAAGCAAGGCAACTGAAAATTCCTAAAAACAAGGTCAAGGAAGGGAAGCTAGCTCATAAGTGTTTGCCCAGTTTGAGACCCTGTCTAGACACTCTGGTTACAGAAAAGTAGCAATGGAGCAGCTTCCTCTCTGAACAAGGAGCAAGTAGACTATCAAAGCCACAAAGCCTAGGGCTTTCTCCCTGGTAAACCATATTTGGACATCTCTGTATTAGGTGCAACTCCCAGACTGGCAAATTATGAGATTTGTAGTCCCAAAATACAGTGTTTTTGTTTGGTTTTGATTTGATTTGGTTGCATTCATGGTGAAGATTTAGGGTGGGTTTAGTAATCACAACTAGGAAAATATTGCAGTGTAATTTTGGAAGGAAGGAAGGAACAAACAAACAAACGAACAAATGAACAAACGAACAAACAAATGAAGGAAATCTGAGAAGGCTTTACGGACAATGTCTTCCCATCTCTGGAATTAATATTTCTTTTTGACAAGTAAGGTACAGTAATACCCCTTATGCAAATGACTCTTCAAAGTCATTTTCATGTTACTGTTTCTCACACTTAATTTTTAACGCTGCAATTCTGGAGCCTTTAATTGGGCATCCTTCCACACACGTACATACAAACATACCCCCTTTCTGCTTGTTTTACTCCTTTCTCTTTGGTTGCTTCCAAAATGGGAAATCAGTTGCTCCTTCACAAAGGAGAGCTCTAGAGATTTTGCATATCCTTGTCTACTTGATTGAGTGCCAGGAACAAGTTCCTTCCAATTATAGCTTCCATTGTGAGAATAAAATATTTGATGCTTCTTTTAGTTGATGGTCATTATGGTGGCAGCATGACCATCCTAGAGGTATGGGACTGCTGGAACTGGGTCACATGTGACTGGCCTTCACACCATTCCAGAAGATTCCTGAAGGTACTTTCTGCTCTCATCTGTTGCACCCAATATTTAGAGGAGCTGTCCATCTGCCATTTTGATTTGCTGTCCTCCATTTTCTGTTGTTAACGCTGCTCCAATGTTCCCATGGTTCAAAGATGGACAAAGGACATACAAGCTGCATCATGTTTTGGGAACATGAGGGGAGCTAGAGGCAGATACCGCTTATCATATGCCACTAACACACTTATTTACTGCAGTTGTGCATACCTGAGCTTATCATGGTAGGATACAGGTAGAGGAGCAGTTCACATGCCGCTGTCATTGTTCAAATAATAATATATTGCCCAGATGCAGCTTATTAGTGTATAGAAGGAGAATGAGGACCTTAGACCTTCAGAGCTGGAAGGGACTCTATGGATCATCAAATCTAGCCCGTTAAGAAGGCACAGTGGGGAATCAAACTTCTGACCTCTGACTCTGCAGCCAAGACTTTATTTTATTTTATTTATTATTCACTTTATACCCCACCCCTCTAGACAGAGTCTACTTGGGGCGGCTTACAAAGAAGAATAAAACATTAAAAATATAATCAAATAAAAACCATCAATATATTAATCCACTGACCTCTCCAGCAGTTCAAACAGCCAAAAGTGTATAAAGATTGTTTGCTTGACTTAGTGGGTGCTTGCATTTCTTGCTCTGGCTTGTGTGCCGTGCTGTTGCCCGTTCCAAACCTGTCTGTTGTAAGCTACCCTGTAAACTTGTCTCCTTTTAAATAAGCTTGGAGTTTGTCTGTCATTTCCTGGGGATCGTCTCAAATTTTGCTCCCCTGGCCAGGGAGGGTTACAACATCACTTCTATTATACCTCTCAGCTGGATGAAGTACTTTATAAACTTTGTGCTCTGCTTTCATAGAACTAGGGATGTCATGGTGCTGCAGGTTAAACAACAGAAGCCTCTGTGCTGTGAGGTCAGAAGCCCAGCCGTCGTAAGATTGAATCCATGCAACAGAGTGAGCTCCCGTTGCTTGTCCCAGCTCCTGCCAACCTAGCCATTCGAAAGCATGTAAATGCAAGTAGATAAATAGGTACCACCTCGGTGGGAAGGTCACGGCATTCTGTGTCTAGTCTTGCTGGCCACGTGACCACAGAAAATGTCTTCAGACAAATGCTGGCTCTATGGCTTGGAAACGGGGATGAGCACCCTGCCCTAGAGTCAAACACATTGAATTTCCCCTTTCATCACCATGATCTTCATAGGAATGTGTCCCTTGCCCAAGGTACAGACACCTCAGTCCTTTCTGAAGTGGAAGAGCACAGAGATAAATAAGCCTTTTTTTATCACAGGGTACATATTTTATGGACGGGGAGGGACACAAGACCTAGAATGCTCCTCCCCCGCAAAGGAAGAGATCCACCATGGAAACCACACTGTCTCCTTGTCCCGTTTGATTCAATCTTGGTTGCATCTCAACTTCTCTGGCTTTTAATTGGTAGGTGTGTCGGCTTTAGCAGTGTGTGTCAGTGGCCCTCTTTTTTTTATTGCTGTTGGTTTTATCTGCAGTCACCAGCTTCCGATTCTGAGAACTGTGATGTGCCTTTAGCTGTGCAGATGCAGTAAGAGATAATGGAATCATTGCTTCCTCTGCCTCTTTTTCCCCTGTCTTTACTCAGGGCCAGTATGTTGGCAACTGAGAGTAGAGAGGAGAAGTCTGTGATTCATTAAAAAGTTACTTTTCTAGGCTATAGCTTCCAGTGGTCACCTTAAAAAATAAGTTCCTCAACTTGTATTTGCAATTATTGTTGTTGCTGTACGTATTTGGAGGCCCTACGAATGGACACCGTTAGATCCCTGATCTCCAACAGAGCACTATTCAAACCAGCAAAGTCATATACTGAAATCTTAAGGCACAGTGTCCCCCTTTGCTCTAGGTTCTAACCATTTTTATAGTGTTTTACCTCATGCTTGGATGACGCCCATCAGCCAATCCCTGAAAGCTTCTCCCCGGAAGCTTCCAGAAGTTGAGCAGTTCTGTATGTGTCCCCTTTGATTTCCCAGTGGAACCCAGCTGTGAATTATAGCCCACTTAGAGCTCCCATTTTTGATGGTTCCGAGTGACGTTGAGGCACTTGCCTCTGGATAACCAGAGGTGGTCCTCTCCTGGGAACCTTCTGGAACAGCTAAAACCAACCTCTCTCCTATTAACCTTCTAGGCACCTCCAAGATGGATCATATCTAACTCTTAACAGTAGTATCATAATCCACACTGAGATGTTGTTAGGGCTTTCAGATCTCCTTCACAATGTCTCAAAACCATGCTAGACCTCATGAAACAGCTTGCCCTATCACATGTAGTGGAAGGTTCCTGTTCCACTGCCTGCCTTGAATAAAGTATCTCTGCTAGTCTGGTCAGCTTGGTACAAGGAATACAGAGAAGGTGTGTGGTTCTCATGGTTGTTGTGGGTTTTTCAGGCTCTTTGGCTGTGTTCTGAAGGCCTTCAGTGACTTCAGAACATGGCCAAAGAGCCTGAGAAACCCACAACAACCATTAGATCCCACCCGTGAAAGCCTTCGCGAATACATTGTGTGGTTTTCCTTTGTTTAACCTATTGAAATGTCTTATATCAGCCCTGGCTACAACTGGCCACAGGAGAAAGTGGTGGGTTAAATGAATTGGTTGCTTAATATTGACAGCTGTTTCTCTTCACAAAATTGACACTGCATTTTTTTTAAAAAAAGCATATTTCCATTGTACAGGAAATCTGAGCAATTACTTTTGGAAAACTGCCAGAGACATGTTGTCAGTTTCAAAAATACATTTCAATCTGAATTTAATATTTCTTTAAGCTTAAATGGGAAATAAACTCTAGCTCATTTCATTCCCTCTGCTGTGTAGACATCTATAGCTTAACGCTGGTGTTCCACTGTTTTCCACTCAAAGAGTGCTTTGTCTGGAGTCCTTTGGACAGTGTTGGATGCCTTAATTTGGGAAGTGTTCAGCCAGATCAGAACGGAAGGATATGATGTCAACAGTGAAAGATCTATGTTTCCATGAATCTGCCTTTAGGACTCTCATATGAGGGAATAGGTAAAGGTAAAGGTTCCCCTTGACAATTTTTTTTGTCCAATCGTGTTCAACTCTAGGGGGCAATGCTCATCCCCGTTTCCAAGCCATTCCCTATTTATCTACTTGTATTTACATGCTTTCGAACCGCTAGGTTGGCAGTTGCTGGGACAAGCAATGGACGCTCACTCTGTTGCGTGGATTCGATCTTACGACTGCTGGTCTTCTGACCCTGCAGCACAGAGGCTTCTGCGGTTTAGCCTGCAGCGCCACCATGTCCCCATATGAGGGAACAGAACCATATAAAATATAGTGGAATCAACTCAGGGGATGGGGTTCAGTGACTCAGACCCAACTCATGACATGGAACCAGCCTGCTCCTCCCTTTTTTCTGATGAAGACAACTGCCTACAGCTGACATGGGTAACTTCTTAACTGTTACAAGAGTACAACAATGGAACCAATTATATCAGGAGGTGGTGAGTGCTCCAATGCTGGAGGCCTTCAAGAGAAATTTAGACAACCCTCTGTCAAAGCTGCTTGGAGTTGGATTCCTTCCTTGAGCAAGGGATTGGACTCGATGGCCTCATAGGTCCCTTCAGCTCCAGGATTCTGTGATTTGATTCTTTCTAGGGTCCTAGTTTTGATTCTTTCTAGGATCCTACAAAGGCACCAACTCGGTCAAAACAGTTGCTAATTTTTTTACGAAACAGGAAGTGACAAGAAGCTCATTTCTCATTATTGTCGCTATTGTTGTTACAAAATGGAAAGGAGAGAAACTATGGGTGTGGGTGATAGGAATGAAACCTCACCCACACCCACAACTACACTGAGAGAGATTCACCACTCCTCCATTTTGGAGCCATGTTTAAATATTCAACAGTGAACAAGAGGGCTGAGAGCCACTGATATGGCCAAGAATGGGCCATGAGTTTTCCCAGTTGTGACCTATGGGGCTGATGGGCTTCCCATTCCTGGATACCATCATCATCACCTGGATAGCCCTTTGGCTGGAATGCTGTGTCTCCTGCATAAAACACTGGTGGTGGACTCAATAGCTGACAACTTCTCCTTCCAGCTAGCGGTGTCTGTTTTCTCATTTCAATCAAATCTGTCTTGGGATTAGATTGCTTAATATGTCAAGTCCATCAACAGTTCCTGTCTGAAATCACAAAAGGAAGCTAAACCTTGCTGAGAAACATTTGCAATTCTGGGATGTGGGGGAAGAAGAGAAGATTCACAGATCTTTAGGATCTTAGAGGCTGTGTTTAAATATGCAAAGCATATGAGACACATTTATATTTAAAAGACAGCTCTGAAGGTAATCGTTGTTGTTGTTTTTAACATTTGCATTATAAAAATGTATTTATGTGGAAACAGATCTAACACCGCACACATTTTAAAAAGCTGCCTCCCAATACATCTACCTGGCAGAACAGCTGTTCAGGTCCCTTGTGTAAATAATTAAAAGTTTTTAATGGAGCTGCATTTACACATATTTACCAAATAGACTGGAACAAAAATGAGTATACTGTAAATTAATTGTCACGGTTGGTTGTGGCAGTTTTGCTTCCAGGATAGGATCGTCGGCAGTTCCCTTTGGCGAAAGGAAACCAGAAAACTTGGTCTGTTTTTGAAAAGTTGGGGGAAAAAACTTTGCAAGTTTATGTGACCGTTTTGCTTTTTCTTTAAAAGGGTATACAATGTTTATATTGAAGGACAGATCCTGAAGCTGAGGCTCCAATCCTTTGGCCATCTCATGAGAAGAGAAGACTCCCTGGAAAAGACCCTGATGTTGGGAAAGTGTGAGCGCAAGAGGAGAAGGGAACGACAGAGGACGAAATGATTGGACACCGTCGTCGAAGTGACCAACATGAATTCGTTACCAAACTCCGGGAGGCAGTGGAAGACAGGAGGGCCTGGCATGCTCTGGTCCGTGGGGTCACAAAGAGTCAGACATGACTTAATGACTAAACAACAACACAAGGGTTATATTCCAGTTTCCTGGATAAAATCATCCCCAAGTGCTGTTTTTTACCTAAGGTAAAGATAAAGGTTCCCCTTGACCATTTTTTGTCCAGTCATGTTCGACTCTAGGGGGCGGTGCTCATCCCCGTTTCCAAGCCATAGAGCCAGCGTTTTGTCCGAAGACAATCTTCCGTGGTCACATGGCCAGTGCGACTTAGACACGGAACGCTGTTACCTTCCCACTGAGGTGGTCCCTATTTATCTACTTGCATTTGCATGCTTTTGAACCGCTAGGTTGGGACAAGCAACGGGAGCTCACTCCATCACGTGGATTCGATCTTACGACTGCTTGGTCTTCTGACCCTGCAGCACAGCCTTCTGCGGTTTAGCCCGCAGCGCCACCACGTCCCTACTGTTTTTTAGCACCTACATGGTGCTAAATAACTTGGGGCCAGATGGTCTGCAGGACAGTTAATTTCCATATACATCTCCCCTGTACAACAGGCACACATGGTCAACATGTAAGAGAAGGAATTGTTGTTTTTCTCTTCTTGGGCTGTGGCACTTCATTCCATGGGAGACCAGGCTGACCCCCTTCATGTTATTCTTCCACTGACAGGCAAGTGCCTTTATTTTTTTCAGTAAGAAGGGATGCCGGTAAGTCTTTGGGTCTGAGTATGAATCTTTGGTACCAAGTCCCAACTCCCAAGCCTCAAGTCTATTAAACACAAGTTTTTTTCCCCCCAGGAAAAAAAGGAGGGTGGTAGATTTCGAGCCATGAGTTTTTCAATGAGTCATTCAATTTTTTTCAATGAGTCGTTGAAAAAGAAAAGAAAAAAAAGTTGAGTCTGATTCGAGTCACTGGTGCAAATTAAGTCCTACTTGATAAGAGAGTTCTGCAACTCAACTTGCTGTCCCTTTCATTAACAGGCTGCTAAGTTAATGGTTTTTGCAGTAGAGCTGAATTTTAAAAATCATCTTTAAAAATGTGCTTTCGGATTCTTTCAAAATTTTATGTACTGTTTTAATGTGTAATAGGTTATTCCCCCCCCCTGCCCCCAATGCAGTTTATTGTATGCCTAGCTGTTGTAATATTTGGCTTCTTAAAATGCCTTGTAAGCTGTCTTGAGTCCCTTTGTTGGGAGAATGGTAGGGTATAAATTTAAATGAAGTACAATTAAGTTCAGTTCTGGGACTTGAGCAGCAGTCCATAAAAGCAATGTTTCTGGGCTCTGCAAATATCCATATTTCTCTCTCTTTACAATATCTTGGCAGAATCTGATGAAAACTTGCTGGTCCAGTCTACAAATTCAGCCTGATGCACTTGAGACAGACGGATGCCTGCAGGGTGTTCCAACCCATTTTGTGGGAAGATGGATTTTTTTCCCCCAACTCCACCCTTCAGTTTTGGTAGAGGATTTGTATGAAAATGACATGCATCAGAGAGCTTCAGCTAAATAAGTAATCTGCAAAATGCCAAAGGGATAGATCTATGGGTCAGGGAATTATAATGAAAGAAATAGTGTGTGTCTTCATATTTCTTTTCCACTTCATTGATGCCAGTTCCTGGGAGCCTGGCTTGGTGCTGCAGTTGCTGCTGCCCTCGTACACAGCCAAAACATTCAGTGAAGCCCTAGAGCCACCCTTGAATCAGCAGCAGCTTGTGGCAACTATTACAGAGAGGATGCAAATCCACTCTGGGTTTTGATCAGCACTTCACAGCAGTTATCCTTGGTGCTAAACATATTTGTGAGATAGGACTGAGCACCTTGGAAAGCTCAGTAAAGGGCAGAGTAAAAACTGGACTGGATTCACTGCCCTTCTGAAACTGGGCACATCAATTTCTTACCTGTTAGACCAATATGGCAATGGAACCAATAACCTTAGGAGGTGGTGAGCGTCCCACACTGGAGACATTCGAGAGAAACATGGCCAACTATCTTGGGCAACCATCTGTCTGATTTACTTTGATTTGGATTCTTGCTTTCAGCAGGGAGTTGGACTTGATAGCTTTAGAGGCCCCTTCCATCTCAACTATTCTATGATTCTATGAACCATCACCAGCCTGATGATGAGTCCATTTAGTAGGTGACGTTTTTCTCTGGCTGGAAGCTAAAGCTGTCAGCCACATGGGTACAGCCCTCCTCTTCCTCAACTCCCCAAGGTTTCCCCATTTTTAAAGAGATTGGAGATAGGTGGAGGTAGACATGCACAAGAATGTCATTAGATTTGATAATGTGACCTCGAACACCAAAATCATACTCTGAAATTTGTTGCAAAAGGAAATGCATGCTTGAAAATCTTAATAATACTAATTGTGTGGCATCGGGACAATTCTGACTTATAATGACCCTTTTCTGGGTTTTCCCAGTAGAGAGCATTCAGAAGTGGTTTACCCTTCTCTTCCCCTGGGGTCTCTTGGGAACACTGTGCAGGTTGACGGAGGCCACACAGGCTAACTCTTCTGAGATGGACGTGAGGAACTATGTTCCCAAACTCTGAGTCTGCAGCCAGAGACCTAACTTACTGAAATGCTTACCGGGGATGTTCAAGAAATACTAGGGTCAGAAAACAATGTAATACTGTATTTTAGAATAGAAATAGCTAAAATTTATAGCCTTGAATAATAGGGAGCAACATGCCTTTGCTGATATGAAAAATTGTGAAATTTAGGCAAGACAGAGAAATAAATTTATAGGTTAGGGAAAAAAGGGGTTAAAATGTGCAAAATGTCAGTACAGAAAGAAAACACAATGAAAAAAAGGTAAGGAAGATAATGAAGCTGAGATTCAGAGAGACGCCAACAAAATAAAAAATGCGAGATGTTTGCATCTTTAGTTTGAGACTGTCTGATTAGTTTCTACATCGTCTTAGGTAGATTTATGACTTTGGCAACAATCTCCTTTGTGCTAAGCTACTTTAGGGGGAAAAAACCTTATTTATGTTAAGCCACTTTCAGGAAGCAAAAAAATGATGAAACTGAGGCTGTCATACCTTGGGAGGTTATGAGAAGTCAAGATTCGTTGTTCAGCTTCCAAGAGATCTGAGGGTTTGTGGGTGGCATGGTAGTGATTTCGTATTATTTAGAAAATAATGGTTGGGGACATTATGGAGAAGGCTCTGCTCCCAGTGCCTGTCAGGTAAACTCAACTTAAATGCAGGCCAGTGAATGAGGCTTCCAGCCCCAGTCCTAAAATACAGGCAAATGGTGGGGATTGTTTTACCTTGTGCAATAGTTTTGCCCCATTGAGTTGCATGTGTACAATTGTCAGACGGTAACACATTTCCTTCGAGCTGAGCCCCTGATTTATTTACATTTGCTAAACAGAAAAAAAACAAACATTGATATCTAATACTTCTGGGTCTCAGTGGCTGATAGAAGGCATCAAGATCTAGGAAGCCAAAAGAGAAAATCAGCTGTAATTTAATTAATGGAACCACCTACACTCCCGTAAGCAAGGGTTGGGAAATTCCTGCACACCCTTAACGGCTCTTGTTGAGTTATGAAGAATGTTGTACCTTAGATTGTGAGAGAATCACTGAGCCCCTTTACACTGAAAGGCGAAGGAGTTTTTGATTTGATTGCAATAAATATGTAGCAAAGCAAATGGGCCGAGTGGAGGCGAGAAAGACTGCCATGCTTGGTGATCCATAATCACATGAATACTTTATGTCTGTATTTGTCAATATATTAATGCAATATTTTATGGCATGCATTATTTATCCTGGCTGTTAAATGTTTTATTCAAGCTTTTTACAACTTTTTTTTTCTTGAAGTTGATTCTGACACATGTCGATTCCGGAGAGACCTTTGTCTAATTTTAGAACAATGAGGAGGTGTTAACATCACATTAAAAGAGACTTATGCTGTCAGTTGGGAGCAGGCAAACAGAAACAGTGATTTTTTTTCCTTCTCTCTTGCTCCTGCTCTCTTTCCCAGTCTCTCCCCACCTTCTTCCCATTACTTTGAAGAAGAAGAAAAGATTAAACTCCAAAGTGATGGAGTTTTGATCATGCCGTGCATATGCCTGTATCTTTATGAAACATCGCTTAACACCTTATGAAAGTCCGCTTTCTTGGAGAAATAGACTAGAGCTGCTTTCTGCCTTATCTTCTATGGGCTGTAATGCCACCGCAGGAGATCATAACGAAGATGATTCTAACGAAGATGATTCTAAAATAGAGAGGTCCGTTTCAGTGAAGAGGCTGTATCAGTTGCTCGGGAGGCACCACCAAGGATTTGAATGTGCCATCATGTTATGGTGATCCTTTTTTGGGGGATTTTCCAGGAAAAAGGAACACAGAAGAGGTTTCCCATTCCCTTCTTTTGGACACACCTTGGGGCTGTGCAGCTGGCCCAAGGCCACGCAGGCAGGCTCTTCTCCAAAAAGCCGCAGTCAGGAATCGAACTCTCAGCCTCTGCCTCTGCAGGCAGAGACCTAACTCACTGAGCTAACCAGCCTAACCCAGCACAATTTGACAGGGAGCTCATTGGAATATCTAATTGTGGAAGCCAGCAGGTATCATGTCACCATATCACTCCCACTCTGGCTGCCTTGCATTGGCTGCCCGTTTGCTTCTGCATTGATTTCAAAGTTTTAATGATTACATACAAAGCCCTAAATGGTTTAGGACCTCAATACTTGGCGGAATGCCTCCTCCCACCTAGATCTACCCATATCACTCCTTCTATCCAGGAGGGGCAACTGAGGAGCCTAATGCTGAGGGAGGTACGGAAAGAAACTGGGCCTTCTCGGCAGTGGCTCCCCGTCTGTGGAATAATCTTCCCTCCGAGATCCGCTTGGCCCCTTCGCTGGGCAGCTTCAAAAGCCAACTGAAGACCTGGCTGTTCAGACTGGCCTTCCTTCCGGGCACCACATAAGATCTTCTGATTTCCATCTTGAATGATTGTTAATCTCTGTAAATGATGGCATAACTATTTTCTATGTCAATTGTGTTTATATTCTTTGTTGTGAGCCGCCCAGAGTAGACTGTGTCTAGATATATAAGCCCAACAAACAAACAAACAAACAAACAAACAAACAAACACACACACACACACACACACACACACACACACACACACACACACACAAACAAACAAACAAACAAACAAATAAAATATATATGTGTGTACATGTGAATACAAGAATGATCGATGTGTTATTTACACAATAGTACATTGTAACCAATCAGATTTGGTCTGGTGTTAGCCAGTGGGTGTTTGAAGAGGTTAGCTGCCAGAGAGAAGACAAAGTGACAGTCAGAATGAGGCTTATTCTATTTGTTCTGTTTGTCTGTTAGTGTGAGGTTTTTCTGTTGAGAAGTAGTGTTTTTCAGCAGGACCAACAGAAGACAAGCTATTTATTTGACCAATTATAGTATCTCAAAAAAGCGAATCCAAGTCTTCTTGTCTTAAGACTATACACCAGAGGAAGTCAAATCATAGCTTCCTAACTGAAGCTGTCTAATTTGGGCCAGGTTGTATGAGGTCCAGATTGAAGTCACATGGCCAGGTTTGGTTCCAGAAAAGAGATGGACAGGAACCGCTGCTTCAGTGATTCAGCACAATTCATTTCCCGACTAAACAGAGGAGATTTGTGTCCAGAGCACAGCCTAGATCAGACAAGCACTATGTGAAATCTAACAGCTCTACTCCATTTTTAGGGTCCATCATGTATATCAGAAAAGGAAAAAGAAAAAAATAGTGAACACTATCACTGTTTACACACTGTCCAACCATCTCGTCCTCCATCGTCCGCTTCTCCTCTTGCCTTCACACTTTCCCAACATCAGGGTCTTTTCCGGGGAGTCTTCTCTTCTCATGAGATGGCCAAATTATTGGTACCTCAGCTTCAGGATCTGTCCTACCAGGGAGCACTCAGGGTTGATTTTCTTCAGAACAGATAGGTTTGTTCTCCTTGCAGTCTAGGGGACTCTCAAGAATTTCCTCCAGCACCACAGTTCAAAAGCATCAATTCATCAGCGGTCAGCCTTCTTTATGATCCAGCTCTCAATTGACTGATTAACTGATACTAAATATTTATTTTGTAGCTTTCAACAATTGAGCATATTTAATTTTCAGTGTGATTTTTAATAGCTATACTTTTTAAAATTTTAGAAGTATTGAAGGTCTGCCTCTCCTGCCCCATTTGCTTGAAATGTTGTGAGGAGAGATGGAGATATTTGTATTTGTATACGAATATCCCCGTGCAGCTGGGGACATGTCCACCGCTGGCTCCACTCATCTTTCCAATCACTCCTGTTCTCTTCCGGGTCATCTAGCCACTCCTGGCAGAGGAAGGGAGCAAGAGTTTCCCTGCAAGGCTGTCGAGTGGCGGCGCTCTGGAGCGATTGGAAGGAAGAGAGGGGCTGCAGGCAGGTGCGTAAGTGGAGAGTCCAGCCCGAGGGGTCAGACCCTCATTCACTTCAGCTGCAGTGGGATATTCATATTTGTATATTAACACGAAAACCCCCATCTCTAGTTGCGAGCCACTTGGGGTATCATTTTGTAAACAAGCAGAATCCAAAAAGGAGATAGCGGTCAGAATAGCTACCTGGGGATTGTTCTTTTTGTGGAACAAGTTCATGAGGAAACGAATTTATCTGCTCACATCTGCTGCTAGTATGACCCTGTTTTCATAGTGCTTACAAGTTGGAGGCAACCTGACGGGATGTAACAACAATATAATTCACCCCATATGTATCCTCCATCTTATTGGCTCATATTTTATTTGCCAACCCCATTCTATATCATATGGTCTTAGGGATGTGGTGGCTTAGGGATGTGGTGGCGCTGTGGGCTAAACCGCAGAAGCCTGTGCTGCAGGGTCAGAAAACCAGCAGTCGTAAGATCGAATCCACGCAATGGTGGGAGCTCCCGTCACTTTGTCCCAGCTCCTCGCCAACCTAGCAGTTCAAAAGCATGCAAATGCAAGTAGATAAATATTTATCTACTTAAATATCTGCTTAAATATTATCTGCTTAAATATTTTGCCTTAGGAATGGACCTCAACAGATGGGAAACCCTGACCTCTGAGTGTTCATCCTGGAGGCATGCATTGCATCACGGCCTCTCCCAATTTGAAGAGACCCTTATCCAGCAGGCCGAGGCAAAGAGGAAGTCACAAAAGCAGCAAAACCAGGGAGCTGGACAGGGGACAGACTGAATTTGTCTTCAGTGTGGAAGGGACTGTCACTCTCGAATCGGCCTCCTCAGCCACACTAGGCGCTGTTCCAAGTCCTCCATACAGAGCACGGTACCATAGTCTTTCGAGACTGAAGGATGCCTAACTAACTAACCACCTCAGTGGGAAGGTAAAACAGCGTTCCCTAGTCACGCTGGCCACGTGACAACAGAAACTGTCTTTGGACAAGCGCTGGCTCTACGGTTTGAAAACAGGATGAGCACCACCCCCTAAAGTCGGACACAACTGGACGGAAAATGTCAAGGGGAACCTTTACCTTTACTTTTAAGAGATATTAATTTTTTATTAATTTTTTTACCAGGCATGTATTCTGCTTTCTCATTCACCATGCTCATTCATTTTGATGGCAGAAAAGGTGCTTAAATATTTTGTTTGGAACCAAAGGAAAACTTCAGTGAAATTCTTGGAGGTGAGCTTAAATGTTTCACTAATTTCAAGGTGACTGAGATGATGGGTATGAAGGTGAGTTTTTCTAGTTGTTTGCTGTACAGTCTTTGCCATCTTCTTATGCTTTATAGGAGAGGAAAGCATCAGTGGCCAAGCAGATGCAGTTGGACTACAACTCCCATCAGCCTTTATCAAAAGAAGTGGCATGGTGGAGTTGGTGCACCTTCATACCATCCTGTTCCCCTTTCTTTGCCAGCAGAGTATGAGCACGGTACTCATCTCACAATAGGGTGAAACCATGGCGCTCCCACTGAGGGTGTCTCTGCATATGGGAAGCGCCATAGCACTGCCTTCTGATCACTTTCCTCTCCAAACGATTGCTCTGCTCCCTTCCTTCCCAGATGAGTTATGCGAAAGAGAAGTCGCACAGCAACCAAGAAAGCACAGGGATGGATGCTTTAGTAGATTTGGCCTGACGATCGCTTAACTAAGGGCAAGTGAGGGAACTTTACTCATAAGGTAGGGCAAATGAGGGCATTTTGAACATATACATCTCCAGGATGGTCAAGAAGGAAAAAAGGAAGCATTTTTTGCATTGCCACAAATAAAATATTCATGCAAAATTGGTGAGCAGTTATAGCTCTCATCCAGCCTGCTTACCTTGGTAATCTTCAGCCCTTCTCTTGCCTGGGGGTTGCTTTATTTGATTGTCTCCCTGCCTGTTTGTCTTGGAGTAAGGAATTTGAAATCACATTATATCGTGGCCTTTAAAGACCTCACCAGGCTCAAGGTTCCTCCACAATGTGGATTTCCCACGTCCATTTTTCCACATTATTTTTATTATTATTATTATTATTTAAGGCTCATAAAGTGGGTTGCTGCATTTCTCCAAGACAGATGAGGAAAATGGCTCCATGGGGACTCTTCAGCCCCACTGCTTCACAGTAAAGCAACATATGGAGGCAACCCCCCAGGCGCTGACACGAGCGCTGGTGCTTCAGGTAACTCATTTAGCTTTGGTGTCATTTTACAATAAATATACCATCTACCGACACAAATTAGACAGCTATTGAGATTAATTCAGAGGCTCTATCGGCAACATCTTAAATCAAAAATCAGTCTTTATTAGCATGCTCAGCGCTGCCGTGCGCGCTTCCCTCCCCCTCCTCCCTGCCGTCTCTGCCACAAGAATAAATGAGGCCCTTTGGTTGACACAGCATATCAAGTGTTTTATAATGGTCTAATTGTAGCTAATGGTTTGTGCAGCTAATTAAGGCCCTATGAATTACAATAATCACTCAGCCTCATCTTCTAAGCCAGATAGTTCTATTCAACCATTCCTTCGGTGAGGGGAAGATAGAGAGAAGAAAAACAGATCGCATAATGAACCTTTTGGCTCATTAGACCACAAAGAAATTGATAGAATGGATTATTATTATTATTATTATTATTATTATTATTATTATTATTATTATTATTATTATTATTATTATTATTATTATTATTATTATTATTATTATTATTATTATTATTATTATTATTATTCCCTAGTTCCCATCTTGTCGCAACTTTCCTTTGTATTAAGGTGCCTATCTCACCTGTCTGTTTCCATGTGTATCCTGCATCAGAAATCCGCCTGTGAGAATCAAGCCCTCCCTGGTGCCTGAGGGTTCTGCATATGGAAGCAAATCAAAACCAAAGAAGAAGAAGAATGCCGTATTTGAAGATGCTTATGGTGGGATGTTCAATGATGATTCCCTTGTTAGGTTACCTTATTGGCCAGCAGCAGTGCTGCTACAATAATGTGGATAGAAGCCATACTCTGCTTTTTCTCCATGGTACCATTCCATGAGTTTACAGGTGGAAGAATGTTAGTTTGGCCTCTCATGAGCTGAGATGATACAAATGTAGATATTCACCAGAGTCTGAAGAACAAGTGAGTGGTCAAAGGTCCAGCCGGGGCCTCTCCATAAATCAAAGCCTTACCAGGAGATAGGGAGGAAGTAAAGGTGTAGGGAACAATTTGGGTCAGGTCAGCAGAAATGGAAAAGGAACCACTAAAATGTATCCCCGAAGGCTTTCACGGTGGGGATCTAATGGTTGTTGCGGGTTTTTCGGGCTCTTTGGCTGTGTTCTGAAGGCTGTTCTTCCTAAAGTTTCGCCAGTCTCTGTGGCCGGCATCTTCAGAGGACAGCACTCTGAAGATGCTGGCCACAGAGACTGGCAAAACGTTAGGAAGAACAACTTTCAGAACACGGCCAAAGAACCCGAAAAACCCACAACAACCATTAGAGCCACTAAAAGCCACAAGAAAGGAACGAGGCAAGCCAGAAAACAGATGTTACCCTCATCAGTGTGTAGATATTTGGAATCCTTTCTTATCTGTCTGCAGTGTGGGTAACTCCCTTCCACCAGCTGCCGTTACTCTTCTAATCTTGACAGCTGGAACATCTTTAAGAATGATGACTCCATCTCAGGTGTATCCTTTGAGGTACTAGTGTACTCCGGGACTCTTCCTCCTTGTAGGCTTCTTTCCCACCAGGAAGAGTCCTTTCCTGAGTGTCCAGGCATTGCCTACTGGGATCTGAATATCATCGCTTGAAGTGTCCAGCTCGGACATGTTCTCCAGAGGAGACGTTTCCAGGTAAGGCAGACACACACAAGATCTACACAAGGCCATTAAAGTTATCAAAATTTTGAACTCAACACAATTTTGAAGATTTCTGCATGGCCCATTTGGGATTTTCTCAGCTGTTCTCTGACTGGATACTGACAGAGACAGTACAAAATATGCATGCAATGTTTGATGGCCACCCTTGTATTTCTGTAGCAGGTTGTTTGGACTGAGCCTAAAGAGTTCTACAGGAATTTTAGAAGTCTCAAACTTGCCTTTAAGCACAAAAGGAAATATGTGGTTTGCAACAGTTTCATTTGAGATCGGAAGTGAGCATCAAGTTTCTTCTCATAAGGACCAGGAGTCTGATCTTCTGCACTTCCTTGACACCAGAAGAGAACCTTTTGGATGATACACTAAGAGTTACAGCCAAGTTCCAGTACATTAGCTAAAAGACTCTGTATTCAGATGTAGCGAAGAAACATAACACAGAAGTCTATGTTCCCAGACTCAATGGCACAAGCAAGAATATCACAACAGAAGATGGAGGTAGATTTTTTTTCTCTTGTGCTAGCCATTCTAATATAAATATAATATAAATTCCTGAGATGGGCCAAGAAATTGGAGCCACATATTAAATATTTGTGGTGAAATCTCACTGACTTCTTTATTCTTGGTAAGACAAGTTGTCTCAACACATAGAGACAGCCTGAGGATACATGAGTGACCTTTACAAAATTTCTCAGCTCCAGTGTGAGAAAGACAGCGAGCACTTTCCCCGGAGACTTCTGAGATAAATGCAAAGTGTTTTTGCAAAACTAGTATCCTTTTCTTTCTATGGAACCAAGTACACACCGACATGGACACAAATATAAATTTTAAAAATTAATTTGTTATGTAATTTTCAATAATAGGACAACAACAAATAAAGAAAATGTCACTAGCGTAAGAACGTAAAAACATTCTTGAAGGCTTTCACGGCCAGGATCTGATGGTGGTTGGAGGTTTTTCGGGCTGTTTGGACTGAACATGGACGAACAGCCCGAAAACCTATAACAAGCAACTTAAAAACAATTATTTAAAAATAAAATATCAGCTTCATGGTCCCACCACCCTCAGAACTAGTTTGCATGTTTATTTTGCTTTATGTTTTGTAAACAGACATGGGGACAAATAATAATAAAAAATCATGATATTCGTCAAAAATTGCTGATTCATCAAATATTTGTCCCTATTTATTTGTCAATTCTGAAGACCCCAATGAATACAAAGCGAAAATATTTACCCATTTTTATTCGTCCCCCATAGCCAGAGAGGAGAGACTAGGCTGCCTTCCCTCTCCACTTATGGACCCACTGATCAGCTGTTTGGTGGGCCCATAGGCAGAGAGGGAAGGGCTAGACTGCTGGAACGCTTCATTTGTGTTCAATATTCCTTTTCTAATCCAGATTTCACAAGTTAGGTTATCATTAATGACCGTATTCCACATTTCTTTATACCTTTCCTCCATATTGATTATTGTTCTTCCAATTCTTTGCAAATATCAACCTTGCCGCAGTTACTGTAAGAATAATACATTCTTTTTCTTCCTCTTTTAGTTGATTATTATGACCCATATTCAACAAAGCTCTCACTGGAGACATCATTACACCAATACTCATAATTTCTGTAATCTCTTTAGAAATCTTTGGGGTGCACACACATACATAAGAGCTGGCTGATTGATAAAAAAAGATGCAAATAACTTCACCTGATGCTTCAATTATTAAAAGGCAGCTGTTGTCACAATTTTCTTCAACATGTTCAATTTAACAAGAACAACAAAATATTCTCAGAAATGTGAAAACTCTTCTTGAGTTTGTGGGAAGATTATTTATTTATTTATTTATTTATTTTTTGCATTTCTTCATTCTTGAAAAACCAGCATATATTCAATCATTATCATCTCAGAACTGCAGAGCTGGAAGAGAACGTTGGATCTCTTTCATTTTTATATATCTATTGTTCTATCTATGTGATAAACGACCTCTGAGTATTCTCTACCTAGAAAACCCTGGAAAGGGTCACCATAAATCAGAATGGACTTGACTACACCTCCATAGCCCATGATGATGTCTGTGTGGGCTATAGAGGTGTAGCTGCTCTCTTGCTCCATGTTTAGGCATGAAGAAACCGGAAGGAAGATTTGGCAACTAAGACTTCATGTCCTTACTATCAGTTGACCATCCTTGGTAGATCAGTACAGAGTGGACAAGAATCCCAAATGTTCCAGTCCACCCCGGGCATTTTGCAAAACAAGTCATACTTGCCCAAAGCTGACTATCAATGGCCTGCATTGAATGTGTGTCAGGAGCATTTGATGATAATGCATCGAAGAAACAAGTGGATTTCACCAAAGGATAATATTTATACTGGGATGCTACAGGTGGCAACCTCAAGGGAGGTCCAGAAACCATTCACTCCAAACCAGGCCTTTTCTGTGGTGGCCACCTTGGTATGCAATTTCCTGCCATCAGAGGTGTGACTGGCTCCTTCCAACCTTGGTTTTACAACATGAGCTGTAGCTGTTCTCACAAAGCTTTCATAGCCTTGCCCCAGATTAATTTTGCTTTTTGATTATTATTATTTTTGAATGAGTGATGAGTGAACCTTTCTCTGCCAGCCAGCTATTATTTTTGTAATTTTATATTGTCTTTTTTAAAATTACCATATTTTGGGGGTGGTGTCATGTTCTGTATGAATTTTATTGTTGCTCCTCTAATTATTACATTATGTTATTCCAACTGTGATTTGTTAGCCACCCAGAATAGTGGCTTCGCCACTAGCAGGATGTGATAACAATGTAATTAAATAAATAAATAAATATTATATTTCATTTATCTCCCACCTTTCTCCCAGGAAAAGGGCTCAAGCTGGCATCCATCATCTCAAAGATACATGTTTAAAAGCACAATGAATGAACATATTAATATTAAAATGCAAATACACCTAAGCAGTGTTAAAAAAAACATCTTTAGTGAAAACCAGTTTAAACACTTGATCAAGAAATAACAACACCCGCCTTAAAAACTACATGTCTGCAGCTGCACTCAGAGATCAAGGGCCGGCTTTCAACTGTTGTTGGAAGAACTGAAAGAGAATTCCATGGACTGGGAGCAATTCCCAAGCACATCCTCACTCAATTTCTCACTATATATGCCTGCAATGGCTATGAGACAGAGAGAATAGGTCCCACCCTAAGGATCTCAGAGTCTGGTGATGGTGCAATTATATGGGGAAAGACAGTCCTTTAAATAGCCTGGATCCAAGCCATATAGGGCTTTATAGGTCAGAATTAGAGTTTTGAATTAGGTGCAGAAAGAGGCTGACAAACAGTGACATTGTTGTAATAAGGAAGCTATATGATTCCTGCAACCAGCTCCACTCAGCAATGGCTGCATCTGATCTGCCCTCAATCTGTATCAAGATATGCCACAGATGAGAATTATCGTTGTGTTTGTGGGAGGATCTTTTGGGAGGGGGTTTTGGGCAATAACTCTCAGAAACCTACAGACAAGGTAAATAAGCATGCTTACTGTGATATCCAATTATTTAACAACAACAACAACAACAACAACAACAACAACTCTGGTTTATGAGTGTGGGATATTGTGCTTCTTTATCCACAATTCAAAAAAACCAGAAAATGGCCTGATATTGCTACACAATATTGTGCCCATGTTGGCAGCAGGAAAAAGGATGTCAAGCTTTGCATAGTAAAGGGCAGCCTAAATGTTGACAACACCAATGGTAGCAGTCAGAATGGTCTATAGGATACCTTCTTGTGTTTACTACCATTCATAAAGTGACACCACACAAAGGGAAATCCAGAAGTGGATTCACTTTTTCATTAGTTAACCACATCTCAACCAAACACAAATCAATTGTCAGGACTGTTTTTCAATGTATGTTAATGGTGGAGAGCAGAAAAGGGTATCCTGTAGACCATCTTGACCTCTGCCGTTGGCGTCCAGTTTCAAAGTTGCCTTATGGAATGCTGAGTTGGACTGTTGCACAACATTTACTATATCAATATGTCATGAAGCAATAATTAGAGTTCTATCTAACAACAACAACCGCACCATGCGTTCATCATCCTAATCCCAGCATGGCTACCTTCCACTGGCAGAGACCACAACATCTGATCTCCCCAGAGAAGATTGGGTGGCATCAAAGTTATTGCTGAACTTGCCCAATGAGCCTAGGTTTTAAAAGCCTATATGCTCCCCTGAAAACAGCCCTTGATTCCCACCTGGAAGCCCCACCAGAAAGGCCACAGCTAGGATGAGATCTGGCAGAAGCAATCAAGAGCTTAGTTCCTCAGTCCGCTGGCTGAATTAAGAAAAGAAATAAATTAGAAAGGAAGGGAAGATTTCTCACTTTCCCTCTGCAGGACCTGAAAAAAACCCAACCGCTTGCAGTGGGAAAGCAACCCTCTAATCCTACATGGAGAAATTCCAGCCAACTCTTATTGCTTTGAAGTAAAACGTAATAAATCTTAGATCTCCAGGAGGGGGGCAAAAGCAGTATGCTGCCAGTGTCAATAATATTTACAAACACAAATGAAGGATTTTTCCCATCCTGCTGCTGCAATATAGTCACATAAAACGAGTGTCTCAAACAAGGAGAAAGTGCTCACTTTGGGAAAGTCACCGTTTTCAGACACGCCGGTGCCTACCTTGGATAAGGTTATAGCTCTGTAATTCAAACGCTTAATTGTCACTGGAGGACTCAGCCTTGTATCTTGCCATATATCCCCAAGGGTGAGAGGAACTGGTTTATCTACGTACTGACGGGGCACTCAGACGGGAGAAAATATCTCAGTGGCATTGCACATGCTTTGCATGTAAGCTAACGGCCCCCTGCTCAAGACCCAGCAACTCCAGTTTGTTTGTTTGTTTGTTTGTTTGTCTGTCTATCTATCTATCTATCTATCTATCTATCTATCTATCTATCTATCTATCTATCTATCTATCTATCTATCTATCTATCTATCTATCTATCTATCTATCTATCTATCTATCTATCTATCTATCTATCTGATTTATATACCGGCCATCTAGAACATGTCTACTCTGGGTGGTTTGTTGTTTAGTCGTTTAGTCGTGTCCGACTCTTTGTGACCCCATGGACCAGAACACACCAGGCCCTCCTGTCTTCCACTGCCTCCTGGAGTTGGGTCAAATTCATGTTGGTCGCTTCGGTGACCCTGTCCAGCCATCTCGTCCTCTGTTGTCCCCTTCTCCTCTTGCCCTCACACTTTCCCAACATCAGGGTCTTTTCCAGGCCGATTTCTCTTCTCATGAGAGGGCCAAAGTACTGGAGCCTCAGCTTCAGGATTTGTCCTTCCAGTGAGCACTCAGGCTTGATTTCATTTAGAATGGATCGGTTTGTTCTTGCAGTCCAGGGGACTCTCAAGAGCCTCCTCCAGCACCACAATTCAAAAGCATCCATTCTTTGGCAGTCAGTCCTCTTTATGGTCCAGCTCTCACTTCCATACATCACTACTGGAAAAACCGCAGCTTTGACTATGCGGACCTTTGTCAGCAAGGTGATGTCTCTGCTTCTTAAGATGCTGTCTAGGTTTGTCATCGCTTTCCTCCCAAGAAGCAGGCGTCTTTTAATTTCATGGCTGCTGTCACCATCTCGGTGGTTTACATATAATATAAAAATAAACTGGTAAAATCTCAATTAATCACAAAGACCAAGATGGAGAAAGGAATAGAAAAAGAAAAAGAAGAAAGCGAGAGGGGAAAAAAAGGAAAAGGAAGATAGACTAGGTAATGTTAAAGCCATAAGATGTTTCAGAGAGAGAGGCTAAAATGCAAAGTTCTACACCTAGAGGAAAAAAAAGAAACACCCAGTTATAAGGTAGGGAGTACTTTGCTCAGGAATACTACGAGTGAGAAGGAATTGTTGTAGAGCAAAAACTGAATATGAGCCAAAAGTGTGATAGAACTGCAAAAAGGGCAAATGCTATTTTAGGATGTATTGACAGAAGTAAAGTCTCCCAATCCCATGAGGTACTAATCCTCCTCTATTTGACACTAGTTAAGTCTCGTCTAGAGTACTGTAAATAATGTGGTTTGGTGTTTGCATGTTTGGTGCTAACAGTTCTGGACACCACACTTTAAGAAGGATGCCAACAAACTGGAGCAAGTACAGAGGAAGCCAGCGAGGATGATCAGGGGACTGGAAACCAAGCCTTAGGAGGAAAGGCTGAAAGAACTGGGCTTATTTAGCCTTGAGAGAAGAAGACTAAGGAGAGATAGGATAGCACTTGTCAAATATTTGAAAGATAGTCAAACAGAAGAGGGGCAGGATCTGTTCTTGATCATCCCAGAGTGCAGGAGACGTAATAGTGGGCTCAAGCTATAGGAAACCAGATTTTGGTTGGATATCAGGAAAAAGTTCTTAACTGTTAGTGCAGTACAACAATGGAACGAATGACCTCGGGAGATGATGTGCACTCCAACACATGTAGGCATCCAAGGGAAAAGTGGACAACCATCTGTCAGATCTAATTTGATTTGGATTCCTACACTGAGCAGGGGGGTTGGATTTGATGGCCTTTTAGGTCCCATCCAAATCCATGATTCTATGATTCCACAATTATTTGGATCCCTTCCTTCTGAGGCGAATACAGTGGTGGTCACCTTTGTATCTTTCTTTATTTTTTTTCCCCTGCCTGCAGGATGCTCTGGGGGACATACAGACCATCAAAACTGCCAAACATACTCTCTCTCTCTCTCTCTCTCACACACACACACACACACACACAGAGAGAGAGAGAGAGAGAGAGACAGAGAGACAGAGAGAGAGAGAGAGAGAGAGAGAGAGAGAGAGAGAGAGAGAGAGAGAGGCTAGAATCTGGCTGGCATAACAACACAGATGTAAATGGGGATGATGTCACTTGCCTGTAATGTCAGTCTTTAATTTAATGTAATCAGTGGCGATTTTTTAATATTAAAATTTCCCCACCATTGTTCCAAGGTTCCCAAAAGTTCTCCCGTGTCAAAATGGATCCTTAGGGAGCCTCAGAATCTGTGTGGATGGGGTTGATAGGAATTTTTCAATGAAATGAAATTAAAGAATCACTTTGCGGGCTGGTGACCTCCTAATCATGAATGTTTCCATAGTTATGTAAGAAGGTTTTAGCCAAGGAAACCTGAAGCAGTTCAAATAGCCTTAGAATTTTCAAAAGAATCACTAATCTTGCAGCTTTCTAAGAAGTGTCATTCCCCCTTTATATCAGGAAAAGAGGAATCCAGGGAAAAGTTTGGGAGCACATAATATCATCATAATCCGAGTACTGCCGGAC
Organism: Pogona vitticeps; assembly: GCF_051106095.1. NCBI lineage: Eukaryota > Metazoa > Chordata > Lepidosauria > Squamata > Agamidae > Pogona > Pogona vitticeps. The sequence goes on from NC_135784.1 coordinate 308,006,299, forward strand.
TGGAAGAGGCTCTGTGGATTATCAAGTTCAGCCCCTGTCAAGGAGGCCCAGTGGTGAATCAAACTCCCAATCTGTGGAGTTGGATATCCAAAACACTTGAGTCTTTCTATCATATTTTCCTAAGAGCCTGGATTTACGTGGATAGTTTTGTTTTTCAGGTGCCTCCTGCTTTCACACATAGAAACTTCTTTGACTTTTACTTCTCCAGTATCGGAGCTCTGACATGGATTAGCCAAAAGGATTATGTGTTGGAGCATCTCATGGGTGGATAGGGACAGCTTTGAATCCAACTGAACTACGAGGGGGTGCTGATAAGTATTGAGCCTCAGGAAAAAAAATTGAGCTAGGAAGCTAGAAATTGCAGGGTGCATTGGCCATTTTTTCAATGGTGCAAAAAATCAACTACCTGTGATTTTAATTTATCTTTCATGTTCAGGTCCAAAATGACCTCCAGAAAAGTTAAATGTAGAAAAGCGAGGACCATAATCAAGTTCCTGTTTCTCCAAGGGAAAGGTGCAAAGCAGATCCATGATGAAATGTCACAAACTATGGGTGATAGTGGCCCTTCATATGCAACAGTTAAATGTTAGGTTGTCAATTATAAAACTGGCCATTTTGGTGTTGAAAGTGAGAAATCCAGTGGAAGGCCTGTTTCTGTCTCTGTGCTTGAAAATGTGAAAGGCATCCATGACATGTTTATGGAGGACTGTCGAATATCAGCCAAAAGTATTGATATATATCTGAGAATATCACATGAGAGAGTTAGTGCCATTATCAACAACGACTTGGAAATGAGAAAGTTGGCAGCAAAGTGGATCCCCAAACTTTTGACAACTGAGCAAAATAGGAAATGTGTGGAGTCATCGGTGGCTGTTTTGGAACATTTTGCAAGAAATGAGTCAGATTTCCTGGACAAACTGGTAATTTGTGATGAGATATGGATCTACTGTTCTGATCCTGAGACAAAGGGACAGTCTAATGAATGGAGGCACAGTGGTTTCCCCAGGCCAAAGAAGTTCTGAGTGCAAAGGTTGGTGCAGAAGCAAATGGCAACAGTTTTTTGACATAAGAAAGGAGTTCTGCTGGTGGACGACCTCCAACAGGGTTCAACCATCAATGCAAAATCTTACTGTACTTTATTGACAAAGTTCAAGCAAAACATCAAGGGAAAACATTGAGGAAAGCACTCCAAAGGTGTCATCCTGTTGTATGACAATGCCTCATTACACACTGCAGTTGAAACAATGGCAAAACTGATGTCCTTAGGCTTTCAAGTGATGCCCCATCCACCCTATTCTTTTGACCTGGCTCCTTCTGACTATTATCTGTTCCCCAAAATTAAAAAAAAAAAAAAACACCTAAAGGGACAACGATTTGGGAATGTTCTGGAGGCGACTAATGCTGCAAATGAGTGGTTACACCAGCAGTCGAAAGATTTTTATTTGCAGGATTTAAGAAGCTGCAGGACAGATGTCGCAAGTGCATTGACTTCCTGGGGGAATATGTAGAATAGTGTGGCAGTTACAGCTTCTTAGCTCAGTTTTTTTCTGGGAAAGATTCAGTACTTATCAGCACACCCTCATAAGCCCTGCAGGTCTTCAAACATGGTTCTAGAGTGAGCATGGATACTTACCCTCTTGTGGGTGAAGGCAGCAAAGAAAATCCCTCCCTTTCTTTTCTCACTTCTTGACAGCTTTGGAGTTTTTGTAGAGAGCATGGCTGACTGTGTTGACATAGTATGTTCGGTGCACGTTCTCCTTAAACCCAATGAATTAACGGTGTACAGAACACGATTGGATCCAGAATCCTTCGCCTGCTCTTCTACTGGCCTCTAACAAATGCTGCTGCAGGCTTCAATTGAGCTCTGCCCCGTTAATGAGGAAAAGCCTGTTAAATAACCAACTCTGCTAAGTAAACCTTTTGCAATGAAGGTGTGCCAAAGAGTTGTCATATTATATCAGAGAAGACAGCAATCATTCCTTTATCCTCTGATTCTTCTGTCTGTAAGCAACCAAGATTTAATATTTGTTTTATTTATGACTTTTTAAGATTCAGAGAGATAAGAGTTCCTCCATGCTCAAGACAGCTGCTTATCTTAGATAAGGTTCGCCTTGACATTTTTAGTCCAGTCGTGTCCGACTTTAGGGGGCGGTGCTCATCCCGTTTTCAAGCCATAGAGCCAGCGCTTGTCCGAAGACAGTTTCTGTTGCCACGTGGCCAGTGTGACTAGGGAACACCATTTTACCTTCCCACCCAGGTTGTACCTATTTATCTACTCGCATTTGCATGCTTTCGAACTGCTAGGTTGGCGAGGAGCTGGGACAAAGCGACAGGAGTTCACTCCGTTGCGTGGATTCGATCTTACAACTGCTGGTCTTCTGACCCTGCAGCACAGGCAGATTGAAGCAGAGTTCTAGTGCTGGCCAACCAAACTGTTTTCCATGGCCATGCAATTATCTGGTTAGTGTGTTGTTAAACACTGAAGCGAACTGTTTTACTGTGAGAAAGGTTCCCGTTTTGAGAAGACCACACAGGAAGGCTAATTCTGTGATCATGAGAAGTGTACCAAATTTACAAAGAAGAGGTGGCTTAATTTTGACATCTGTGTATATAATTGTAATTATCTGTCCTCGTATTGATTCCAGCTTCCCCTGATCCTCTTGTTGTTTTCTAGATACAAAGGTTCTCAAACATTACCTGTAGCTACATCTAAGACACATGTGTGGTATCACACACATGGCAGGGCAGATTACTCCATCATCCACAAGTGTTTCAGATAATCTTGGTCAGTTCCTCTCCTGGAAGGCATGTTGGGGATTTTAACTTCCGATCTGTGGCTCTGCAGCTGGCTGCTAAAACTCACTGAGCTATAAAAGCCAAGAATTGCCCAAACTAATAATTTTCAATGTAGATCAATACAACAGAAGGTGTTACATGGTGAACAGCTCTTTAAGTACATCTGTTGTCATTCTTTGAGGAGTTCTAAATAGGAAAAGGAAACTCTCAATAATCTGAATTTGTAATTTGCTAATAACATATTAAAACTGCACTGTACTAGTGGCCTTGTTGTCATTTTTAGAAAGAACCACTGTCTGTCGGCAAAAAAACAGTAGAATGTGAAAAAGGTACAAAGAACCACCAATGAGAACTTTCATTAGGTATTACCAGCATATCTTTCCCACAAAAGGACCAGAATCCTATTGTGCGACTTTATGCCACTCTACTTAGATGACGTCACCAGCCATGGATATTTTTTTAAATCAACAGCAATTAATTTTTGGACACTAAAGAGTTCCCTTTCCTGTTATGCATTTCCCAAAGTCTCTCAAAGAATGAAACGGATCCCTAGAGATCCCTGGAAACTGGGGGCTGCATGGAGTGGGAATCGTTCTGCAGTGTGAGGTTGGTAATAGGATTCTTTATTGGAAAGCACTCCAACTCTGGAGGCTTTCAAGAGAAAATTGGACCACCTTCTGCCAGATCTGCTTCTTGGATTCCTGCTTCGAGCAGGGGGTTGGACTCGATGGCCTTATAGTTGCCTTCTAACTCCATGATTCTCTGATTCCATACATAACTAGTGAGGGAGTGACTTGAGATGGCAAGTGTAATTCATCCTTTTAAACAACAACTTTCTAAGCACAGTATTGTATAGTAGATGGGTTGGTAGTTTTATCACCACACTCAGACTCTGTTGAAATCATAAATGTCTTTCTTTCTTTCTTTCTTTCTTTCTTTCTTTCTTTCTTTCTTTCTTTCTTTCTTTCTTTCTTTCTTTCTTTCTTTCTTTCTTTCTTTCTTTCTTTCTTTCTTTCTTTCTTTCTTTCTTTCTTCCTTCCTTCCTTCCTTCCTTCCTTCCTTCCTTCCTTCCTTCCTTCCTTCCTTCCTTCCTTCCTTCCTTCCTTCCTTCCTTTTCTTTAAAATATTTTTATCCTGCCTTTCTCTTTAAAAAGAACCAAAGGTGGCTTACATCAGTGAAAGGACAAATGAACATGCTAACTGTAAACTTTCTCACTGATGGGTAGTATTACATTTTGTATTTTTAGGAGTAGGTCCTGGGCTTTGGGAGGTCATATTGCAAACCCCCCTCTCTCTCTTCTGTGTGGGGGGGGGAGAGAAGAATCCATGCATATTTAGTATGTGTGCACACTTGAATAACAGCAAAAAGCCTCTTTTAAAAAAAATACAGCTGTTTATTTTCCTCCTCTTCAAATCATGCATTTCTAAGAAATCGACAGGGACTCTAAGAAGTGGTGTGGGATTCCGCATTAGATATTTCTGTAGAATTTGTTCCCCCATTTGAATTTCCTTGGATGAGTCGGTGGCAGTTTACTGGTGCATTATCACCTTTCTGAAAAATTTGGCTCTTTCCCCCAGATCATTCTTCCTTCCCTAAAAAATCCCTTGGCTTTTTGCCATAGGAGGAACTTTTCAGTGTGCCTCAAAATTTGCTTCAGGAAAAAGGAACATATTTTTTAAAAAAATCATGGTCAGTGGTATTCTGAAGGTATAGAATTTAGAAGTGAGGTGTAATCCCAGAAAGCCCACCATAAAATAAGTGGGTTATATTTCAAGGTGCTGCTGTACTTTGGTTTTAATTTTCTTGCTGAAAGAGACTGAAACTGGGTGCAATCCGAGGGCTGCAAAGGTGGACCATGGATTGCACTGGAAAAGGTCACTTGAATCGGAGCAGCCTCCCTTTCAGTGAGCCTTCCACCTGCTGGGGAATTGGTCCAGCCTGACCCCTAAAAGAAGCAGCACTACAGATGGACTTCAAAGGTCCACCTTGAGCACAGATCGGCGCCCATCTAGAGTGCATTTCCTCATGTGTCATATGGTTTCTGTGTCACATGATGCATGCGGAAGTTGTCCAAATGGCAGTCCATTCTCCCACAAGATTGTCTCTGCAGCTAACTTTTCTGAGACTTAATTGTGCAGATGTCTCTAAGCTGTGCTATGGGTCACAGAGATCTGTGAATTGCTCTACAAACAGACTTCATACGTGTCTCCTCAACTAGTGGGAGGACGACAACTTCATTGCCATTTCCCACAACTGCACATAGCAGCATAGTCCTTGACACAGTGAATGTAGTTACTTCAATGCATTCTTGGATCAAAAAAAAATGCACGGAGGAATCCAGATTTTGAGAAGATTTTGTTTCTTTCTTTGTCTGAAATGTGTATTTAAGCACATACAGTGGACCCTCTACTTAAGGAATTAATCCGTATTGGAACGGTGGCTGCAAGTCGAAAAGTCTGTAAGTCGAATCTCCATTGACCTACAATGCACTGAAAACCGATTAATCCCATAACCAGTGGTTTTTATTCTATTTTTATTCCATTTTGGTTTTTTTCTGTAAGTCGATTCTCTGGCTGCAAGTTGAATCTAAATTTTGCAGCCAGAGAAGTCTGTAACTCGAAAAGTCTGTAAGTCGAACCGTCTGTAAGTCAAGGGTCCATTGTACTCAAATTAGGAGTGGTCACTAGAGATGAACATGGACTACTGGTTTCGCGGTTCTTGTTGGTCCGACCTCCTCCTCTTCCTCTTCTGGGCACCCACTCAGAGGGAGAGTCCTGGCTTGGCATTGCTCAACAACTACTGTTTATCTAAAGAATGATCTGCTGTGAACTGCCAAACACATTTTAGAACTACCAGAACCAGAAGATGCTTGATCATTTTGCCCACACCTACTGCACACTCTTAATAAATCTGCCTCTCAATCAAATAAATTCTTTGCAATCTGATTTATCCTGAAATGAATGAGCCCACAGAGGCCTCATTGGAACATTCAGACTTTGGATATAGGCTAGATATTAATAAATTTTGGTTTCTGTTATGTTATCAGACAGCAGCTTAGGCCTCTGGCTGTGGAGATAGAGGCTGGGAGTTCGATTCCCCCACTGGGCCTCCTTGAGAGGGGCTGGTCTTGATGATCCATAGGGTCCCTTCCAGCTCTGCCGTTCTAAGATGACGATTACATAAAAGAGCCTTGCCTTTCTCCACACAAAGTAACAAAGCTGTTACGTTAGGCTTCACAGCCTCTTGTGTTTGCTCCCCTTGACTTTCCCTTGGCACTCAAATTATCCATCAGGAATCACATTTTCTAATGAGCATCCTTTGATGTCTTGTTCTTCATCTTCATCTTAAGTACTTTTTCCTTTGCCAAGGTGACCCAAAGAAGTGGAAGCACTCAAATGATTGTTCATTTGGAGGGCCTTTCTTACGGACAGTGTAATAATCTTGTCTTGACAGTGAGCCGGCCTGGGGTTAGCTTCCTTCTATCTTTGTCCTTTCCCCCTTCGAATCCCATTTTTTTTCCCGTCTGTCCTTGCCAGAATACAAATCACAGAGATGTTCTCTGTCGTCCTGAAAGGCGCACACACTCTTTATTTTGTGTGTCTCTGTTGAGCTATAGTAATCAAGGAGAGTCCTTTTCAGTGGTAAACATGACTATGTAGAGAATGGAGTCAGTTTCTTAGCTTAGGTCCCCAAAATACCTTGGGGTTTTCCATTCTTTCTATGGCATTCAATACATTTTTTGCAATGTCTGGGGATATACTTGAAATGTCTGATTTGGCTGCAATGGCACATACCTTACATCCAACTTAGATTACTGTTACAGACTCTACATAGGGCTGCCTTTGAATATGGTTCAGAAATTTCAGTTAGTTCAAAATGTAGCAGTCAGACTACTGACTATGACCACTTATAATATCCCCGGTACAATAATTGTGCTGTCTAACGGCGCATTTCCAGGCCCAATTGAAAGTATTCTCAAAGGCTTTCACCGCCGGGATCTGATGGTTGTTGGCCATATTCTGGAAGTTTTACTTCCTAACATTTCACCAGTCTCTTTGGCCAGCATCTATCAATTATCCCGCACACTACACCAGAACACAGAGTTCTAACTCCTGTCCTCTGTCCTCTGAAGATGCTGGCCATAGAGACTAGCAAAACATCAGGAAGAAAAACCTCCAGAATACGGCCAAACAGTGTGAAAAACCTACAACAACCAACAAATTGAAAGTATTGGTCATTACCTATAAAGCCTTATGTGGTTTTCTCCCAGGCTATTTGAAGGACTGTTGTCATTAAGTCATGTCTGACTCTTCATGACCCCATGTACCAGAGCACGCCAGGCCCTCCTGTCTTCCACTGCCTCCAGGAGTTGGGTCAAATTCATGTTGGTCGCTTTGGTGACCTTATCCAACCACCTCATCCTCTGTCATCCCCTTCTCCTCTTGCCCTCACTCTTTCCCAACATCAAGGTCTTTTCGAAGGAGTCTTCTCTTCTCCTGAGATGGCCAAAGTCTTGGAGCCTCAGCTTCAGGATCTGTCCTTCTAGTGAGCATTCAGGGTTGATTTCCTTTAGAATTGATAGGTTTGTTCTCTTTGCAGTCCAGGGGACTCTCAAGTGCCTCCTCCATCACCACAATTCAAAAGCATCAGTTCTTTGGTGGTCAGCCTTCTTTATGGTTCATATCTCACTTCCATACATAGCTACTGGAAAAACCAAAACTTTGACTATGCGGACCTTTATCAGCAAGGCGATGTCTCTGCTTTTTAAGATGCTGTCTACGTTTGTCATCACTTTCCTACCAAGAAACAGGTGTCTTTTAATTTTGTGGCTGCTGTCACCATCTGCAGTGAACATGGAGCCCAAGAAAGAAAAATCTGTCACTGCCTCCATATCTTCCCTTTCTATTTTCCAGGAGGTCACGGGACCAGTGGACATTATCTTAGTTTTTTGATGTTGAGCTTCAGACCATTTTTTGCACTCTCCTCTTTCACTCTCATTACAAGGTTCCTTAATTCCTCCTCACTTTCTGCCATCAGAGTGGTATCATCTGCATATCGGAGGTTGTTGATATTTCTTCCGGCAATCTTAATTCTGGCTTGGGATTCCTCCAGTCCTGCCTTTCGCATGATGTATTCTGCGTATAAGTTAAATAAGCAGGGGGACAATATACAGCCTTGTCGCACTCCATTCTCAACTCTGAGAGTGGTCCGTTTGGACCAGATAGGCGGGGTATAAATCAAATAAATAAATAAATAAATAAATAAACTAATCAGTTGTTCCATATCCAGTTCTAACTGTTGCTTCCTGTCCCACATATAGGTTTCTCAGTAGATAGATAAGGTGGTGAGGCACTCCCATTTCTTTAAGGACTTGCCATAGTTTGCTGTGGTCCACACAGTCAAAGGCTTTTGCATAGTCAATGAAGCAAAAATAGATGTTTTTCTGGAACTCTCTGGCTTTCTCCATAATCCAGTGCATGTTAGCAACTTGGTCCCTAGTTCCTCTGCCCCTTCAGAATCCAGCTTGTACTTCTGGGAGTTCTCGGTCCACATACTGCTGAAGCCTACCTTGTAGGATTTTGAGCATAACCTTGCTAGCATGTGAAATGAGTGCAATTGTACGGTAGCTGGAACATTCTTTGGCACTGCCTTTCTTTGGGATTGGGACACAGACTGATCTTTTCCAATCCTCTGGACAGTGCTGAATTTTCCAGACTTGCTGGTATAATGAGTGTAGCACCTTAACAGCATCATCTTTTAAATTTTAAATAGTTCATCTGGAATGCCATCACCTCCACTGGCCTTGTTGTTAGCCTTGCTTTCTAAGGCCCACTTTGGAAGTTTGCATTCAATTTTCTGTAACTTTCCTTATCTCCCTTGCATTTTGTTTCCCTTCTCCTCTCTGCTATTTCTAAGGCCTTGTTGGACAGCCACTTCACTTTCTTGCATTTCCTTTTCTTTGGGATGTTTTTTGTTGCTGCCTCCTGTACAATATCATGAGCCTCCATCCATAGTTCTTCAGGCACTCTGTCCACCAAATCTAGTTCCTTAAAGCTCTTCTTCACTTTCATGGCTGATCGGGGATTCAAACCTGGTTCTTCAGAGTCCTAGTCCATCACTCTCTCCACTACAACACACAGTGCGAAAGGTAGCTCAGGATGTTTTAGAGCCAATATGCATGCACAAAGCTTATAGCCAGGTTTGAATCCCCGATCAGGCATGGAAACTGACAGGAGGAGTGGAACTGGTCAAACCACTCCTTAAATACCTCACTTACCTTGAGAGCCCAATTATTACCAGTTCTGACTTAATGACACAGAACACTGTGTTCTGAGAAACATTTGCCCTCAGCGTTTCTCAGACGTTAATGCTGAGCAGTGATCTTCACATTCTCCTCAAAAATCATGGTAGTCAAAAGCCAGTGAAATCCCTCCCATGTTTTACTGACTGGATAATTTTGCTGATGGCAACTCTGAGCAAATAACTATCGAACAATTCAGACAGGAAAAATGGAAAGACGAAATAGAGGCCCCGAGCCTGCGAGGTACGGTTTTACAAGAAACATCACCCACAGAATATTCCGTTCTGAATGGGGAGAAAGATGATTCACCCCACACCAACCCTCCATCCTTCAATTAAATGAATGCCTCTCCTGCTATGTTTCAGCTAATCGGGTTACGAAGAAAGAGGACTTTCTATCTCCCCAGAAGACAAGCACCTTACAAATCGTTCTTTTCAGCATGAAAATAAAGATTTAAAAGAACCAAGCATTCATAGTGAATTTCAAGAAAATGTGATTTTTTTCCCTGTCACCCTCCCCGTTTGTTCATGCTTTCCCCTGTGACTTTGAAGTTTCAAAAGGTTATATTTGTTTCACCCACTCACTAATGGTTCTGTAACGGTAACTATAATTGATTGTAAAGGGTGGTTGTGTTGTGGGGTTTTTTGCCCCATTCTTTATGGATTCAGATGCTACAGATTAGCAGCTCAGAGGATTATCAGGCAAACACAGTCAGAATTGAAGAATTATCAGTGGATAATCTTGTACCATTTCAAACTTTCTGCTATTAGCTATCATCCAATCATTCACTCCAGGAGACCGTTATATATTGGCTCAGTGTCCCCGCATTGTTATAGCTTTCCCTTCCTTCTCTCCTCAAATGTAGTTTCATGCACGGTAGGGCCTTTGCAGAAACTGAATTATAAACCTCCATTGTAAAACAAAACTGATTTCCTTTTATTTTATTATTAATTCTCTTTATTTAAACCAAGGTCAAGGTTGAAGAAATGCACCCCCCCCCAACACACAAGTTATTATTAGGATAATGAAAAGTTATTTATAACTTTTCTTCCATTGGCTTCTCTAGATATTCCCGTGTTGCCTTGGACTCATTTTGTCTAGTCGGCTTTCTGAGAATGTTATTACTCTGCTAAGCTGGTAATAAATAATCGTAGTGCGTCCAATGACTTCGCCACAAGAAGGTGCAATTCATACTAGAACATGCATATTAACTAAAGGCTGTTGGGAAAACCTAGATAGTATTAAGCAGCACTTGTTCCATGGTTACTCTTAGGTAGCGTATGAGACTGGCCTCTTTTCGAATTCCCATCAAATAGTTGGTAAAGGTAAAGGTAAAGGTTCCCCTTGACAATTTTTGTCCAGTCGTGTTCGACTCTAGGGGGCGGTGCTCATCCCCGTTTCCAAGCCATAGAGCCAGCGTTTTGTCCGAAGACAATCTTCTGTGGTCACATGGCCAGTGCGACTTAGACACGGAACGCTGTTACCTTCCCACCGAAGTGGTCCCTATTTATCTACTTGCATTTGCATGCTTTCAAACTGCTAGGTTGGCAGGAGCTGGGACAAGTGACGGGAGCTCACTCCGTTGTGTGGATTCGATCTTACGACTGCTTGGTCTTCTGACCCTGCAGCACAGGCTTCTGCGGTTTAGCCCGCAGCGTCACCACGTCCCTTGTCAAATAGTTGCCCAAAGTAAAATACAGCATTCCCCAAAAAGTACTTCACGTTCTTCCCGACCAAAATCCTGTTGCTTAGTGTAGTAAATTTGCACTAGAGTAGGCCCACTGAATCAGTGAGGATTTAGTGAGTCAGTTCCTCCACATGTTTCATTTATATCAATGGCTTGTTTTTCTTATGTTCTGTCAAATTGCCTCCAACATGTGGCAACCCCATGAATGAGCCTGCCTGGGTGTGAAGATCATCAGGAGAGGCCTTTCTCTCAATACTATCACCTTCACAGGTAAGTTTAGTGGGGACACAGGAGAGAGCCTTCTCTGGAACTCCCTCTTAGGCTGGCCCCATCTTTGCTGTCCCTCCACAAGCAGGCAAAAACCTTTCTCTTCAGGCAAGCTTTCCCTTAAAGAATGGCTGCCTAAGTAGGGCTTTTTAATTGGATTGTTGTACTCTTCTGCTTTGAATGTGGGTTTGGTGTTCCTTTTGTTTACCACTCAAGTGATGTTTTTTTAAAAATCCTTTTTAAGTATTTGCATTTTTATTGTTTTTAGCTTTAAATAATAATTTTTAATTATGTAAGCTTCCTTGGGTCCTTTTTAAGGATATAGATGGGGTAAAAATATTTTAAATCCATCCACCCATCCATCCATCCATCCATCCATCCATCCATCCATCCATCAAGAGTGGCCTTTAACATGGTACAAATAGGATTACTCTACGCAAAAGCCTTTGACTGTGAGGACCACAGCAAACTATGGCAAGTTCTTAAAGAAATGGGAGTGCCTGACCACCTTATCTATCTCCTGAGAAATCTGTATGTGGGACTGGAAGCACCAGTTAGAACTGGATATGTAACAACTGATTAGTTCAAAATTGGGAAAGGAGTATGACAAGGCTGTATGTTGTCTCCCTGCTTGTCTGCCCTAAAGTTGGGTCATAAGAAAATTTCTGCCCTAAAGTTGGGCACCTGGAATGTTCGGACAATGACCCCTGGCTTTTCTGATGACATGCAGGAAATAGACGACGTGCGCATGACAGCTGTCATCGACATGGAACCGAGTAGATTGCAGATGGACATTGTTGCACTGCAAGAGACAAAATTGCCAGACATATCTCAAAGAAAAAGTCTCGTTCATCTGGCAGGGAAAAACATTGAATGAGACCAGGGAATATCGTGTTGGCTTTGCGGTCAGAAATACTATACTGAGATCCGTTGTTCCACCTACTGTGTGGAGTGAAAGAATCCTGTCCCTGCAGCTCCACTCATCAGCAGGACTGGTCACCCTTATTAGTGCATATGCACCAACACTGTCATCCACAACAGATGTCAAAGACAAATTCTACGACGATCTGGAAGCTACTATCAAAAAAGTCCCTGAGGGAGACTTTAATGATAGAGTTGGTTCTGATCACAACACTTGGCCCATTCATCTAGGCCATTTTTGCATTGGGAAGATGAACGAAAATGGCCAACACTTCCTGGAGTTTTGCTGTTATGGTCTGTGAGTCAGCAACACGTTCTGTAATACGAAGCTACAACACAGATATTCCTGGAGACATCCAAGATCCAAGCATTGGCATCAGCTCAATTTGATCCTCACTAGAGGTTCTAGCCTTCCTAGTATTACGATCACACACAGTTACCAGAGTGCTGATTGCAATACCGACCACTGCCTGGTGTGTAGTAGAGTAAAACTGTAAACACAGAGATTGTATCACACGAAAAAGGAAGGAATACCACATATTGACATCAGCAAGATTTGTCATCAGAGAAAGGTGGAGGAATTTGCGCAAGTACTTGAGGAAACCCTTCCAGGATAAAAATGCACCTGAACAATGGGAACATTTCAAGAATGCTGTTTATAATACAGCCTTGTCCATATTTGGCAAGAAGACCAAAAGACAGCAGACTAATTTGAAGCCCATTCAGAGGAGTTGATGCCAGCCATTGAGGATAAGAGGAGAGCTTTAGCAGTATACAAAGTCTGTCCTAGTGAGTACAACTTGCAGGCTCTTTGAGATGCTCATAGCAAAGTCCAACAGCCTGCCAGTAGATGTTCCAATGATTATTGGCTTCAGCTCTGTTCTCAGATACAGATAGCAGTGGACACAGGTAACATCAAGGGAACGTATGATGGTATCAAGCAGGCTTTACTTCCAATACAGAAGAAATCTGCTCCCTTGAAGCCTGCTACAGGTGTGCTCATCCAGGACCGAGCACAGCAGATGGACCGCTGGGTGCAGCACTACTCTGAGCTATATTCCAGAGAGAATGTAGTAACTGAAGAGGCATTAAATAACATCGAGTGCCTGCCTGTCTTGGAAGAGTTGGACAGTGAACCAACTTTAGCAGAAATAAAAGTGGCCTTGGATTCCCTCGCCTCCGGCAAGGCACCTGGAAAGGATAACATCCCTGTCGATGTGCTGAAGTGCTGTAAAGAGATCATCACCACCAAACTGTATGAATTATTTCATCTTTGCTGGAGGGAAGGTGGAGTACCACAGGACATGAAGGATGCAAACATTGTCACATTGTATAAGAACAAAGGCGACAGGGGCGACTGCAATAACTACCATGGCATCTCTCTTCTCAGTATTGTAGGGAAGCTGCTTGCCCGTGTTGTGCTGAAGAGACTCCAGGTGCTTGCAGACAGAGTCTATCCAGAATCACAGTGTGGATTTTGAGCTAATAGATCCACCACTGACATGGTATTGTCCCTCCGACAGCTGCAGGAGAAATGCAGGGAACAAGAGCAGCCACTCTGTGGCCCTCATAGATCTCACAAAGGCCTTTGATTTGGTTAGCAGGGATGGTCTTTTTAAAATACTTCCCAAGATTGGATGTCCACCTTGTCTCCTTAACATCATCAGGTCCTTTCATGAGGATATGATGGGCCCTGTAGTTTTTGATGGCACAACATCAGATCCCTTTGACATCCAAAGCGAAGTGAAACAGGGCTGTGTCCCCATGCTGACCCTGTTTCGGATCTTTTTTGCTATCATGCTAAAGCAGGCCTTTGGAACTGCAACAGAAGGTGTCTGTCTCCGGACTAGATCAGATGGAAAGCTCTTTAATCTCTCTAGATTGATAGCAAAGACCAAAGACCAACTGAAATGCATGCAGGACTTCCTCTTTGCTGATGATGCAGCCATTGTTGCCCACTTTGCTGAAAACCTCCAACAACTCATGAATCGTTTTAGCCAAGACTTTGGACTAACAATCAGCCTGAAGAAAACACAAATCATGGGCCAGGATGTGGACTCACCTCCCTCTATTACCATCTCCAGTCAAGAATTGGAAATTGTTCATGACTTTGTGTACCTTGGCTCAACCATCTCTGACACACTCTCTCTAGAAGTTGAGCTGGATAAATGCATTGGGAAAGCAGCTACCATGTTCTCTAGACTCACAAAGAGAGTATGGCTCAATAAGAAGCTGACGGCATATACCAGGATCCAGGTCTATAGAGCCTGCGTCCTCAGCACACTCCTGTACTGCAGTGACTCCTGGACACTCTGTGCACAGCAGGAGAGGAAGCTGAACATGTTCCATATGTGTTGTCTCCGATGCATTTTTTGTATCACCTGGCAGGACAAAGTTCCAAATAGAGTAGTCCTAGATCGAGCTGGAATTTTTAGCCATCTGTACATAACTGAAACAGTGATGTCTACATTGGCTTGGGCATGTCATGAGAATGGTGGATGGTCGGATTCCAAAAAATATCTCTTGTATGGAGAATTAGTTCAGGGAAATTGTCGCAGAGGGAGACCACAACTGTGATACAAGGATATCTGCAAGTGGGATCTGAAGGCCTTAGGAATGGACCGCAACAGATGGGAAACTTTAACATCTGAGAGTTCAGCCTGGAGGCAGGTGGTGCATCACGGCCTCTCCCAGTTTGAAGAGACCCTTGTCCAACAGGCTGAGGCAAAGAGGCAGTCCCGAAAGTAGAAAAATTAGGGGGCTGGACAGGGGACAGATTGTATTTCTCTTCAGTGTGGAAGGGACTGTCACTCTCGAATTGGCCTTCTCAGCCACACTAGACGCTGTTACATGTCCTCCATAGAGAGCACATCTCTCTCGATACTGAAGGATGTCTAATCAGCTTATTTAACTTTTATACAGAATACATCATGTGAAAGGCTGGGCTGGATGAATCCCAAGGTGGAATTAAGATTGCTGTAAGAAATATCAACAACCTCAGATATGCAGATGATACCACTCTGATGGCAGAAAGTGAGGAGGAATTAAATAACCTCTTAATGAGGGTGAAAGAGGAGAGGGCCAAAATGGTCTGAAGTTCAATATCCAAAAAACTAAGATCATGGCCACTTGTCCCATCACCTCACTGGAAGGACAGGTCCTGAAGCTGAGACTTCAGTATTTTTCCCCATCTCATGAGAAGACTCCCTGGAAAAGACCCTGATGTTGGGAAAGTGTGAAGGCAAGAGGAGAAGGGGGGATGACAGAGGATGAGGTGGCTGGACAGTGTCATGGAAGTGACCAATGTGAATTTGACCCAACTCCGGGAGGCAGTGGAAGACAGGAGGGCCTGGTGTGCTCTGGCCCATGGGATCACAAAGAGTCAGACATGACTTAATGACTAAACAAAAATCTACAACTTAATAGAATCAGAACTAGAGTCAACCCTGTTGAATCAATGGGATTTAAGGAGAAGTTGGCTCACCAAATCCCCACCGATTCAATGGGCCTACTCTGGTGCAACTGGCTACACTAAGCAACAAGATGTTGGCCACTATTGTAAAAACCAGATAGGACTTGTTAAAAAGCTTGTTAGACACATCCATTCAGCATAATATCCATGAAGGCAAATGACTTTTCCAGAATATTGCAGTGGCGGATCTTCACTGATTGCTAATTCCTCACTAATTAACTTCTAATAACATATAACCATCCTGTGTTTACACTTCATTCACTTCTTGTGTTAAACTGGAGTTTGTGAGTTTCGATACTTGACTGAAGGATAAGAATAGGAATTTTTAAATCTAAGAGGCAAGCTGTGTTAAGATTGTTAACATAAAATACGCGATGTATGTTATCACTTTAATCTGTAATTGTAAGTAATCATAATGAATTGTTTGAACTAGTTAATGAGAAGTGAATGACATATAAAAACATGATGGTTACACGTTAGTAGAAGTTAGTTAGTGAGGAATGAGCTGTTAGCTAGGATTCAAACAGTGGAATACTCTGGGAATTTAATTTGCTTTCACGGATATTTTGCTGAGATGATGAATCCGTACCTTCAAGAAGTTGTATACGGTGTGTACCTTCAGTTTGTGTGTGTGTGTGTGTGTGTGTGTGTGTGTGTGTGTGTGTGTGTGTGTGTGTGTTGTGGATATCCTGTATTGATTTTGTCCCTTTGTTCATTGCTGAAGGAAAATATACCCAAGGACAAAATCTGGAAGAATTGAGAGATATTTAAAAAAGGTTTTCATTAAAAGAAAGAAGAAAAGAGCAGCATTTCAAAGGTATCTTCACACCTCCGCAGTTTGCCACTAGCAAATGAGTCAGCAGCAGTTTCTGAGATCTGTTGTCGTATAAGACACCTGAGAATTTGAAGCAAAATAAAACATTCTGAGGGGACAGCCTTTCCCACAGCAACTTTGAATGTCCCCAGTTGTTACTGGAGCCAAACTTAAAAGAATCAAATCTGTCTCCTGGGGTAAAATATTTGACAGATTTTGAGGGAGACAGCGCAGTGGTTAAAACGCTGTACTGCAGCTAAAACTGTGCTCACGACCTGGGGTTCAAATCCCAGGTAGCCGGCTCAAGGTTGACTCAGCCTTCCATCCTTCCGAGGTCGGTAAAATGAGTACCCAGCTCTCTGGGGGGGGGGGCAATGTGTAGCCTGTATAATTAAAAGTTGTAAACCGCCCGGAGAGTGCTTGTAGCGCTGTGGGGCGGTATATAAATCCAATAAATAAATGAATATAAATAAAATAAAACAAGTGAAATGTCTGATTCTCCTGGTGGGGGAAAAATAATATTCAATGAATTTTATTATGAATTTGTTTTAAATAGAATACAGTGGACCCTCTACTTATGGAATTAATCCATATTGGAACGGTGGCTGCAAGTCGAAAAGTCTGTAGGTCAAGTCTCCATTGACCTACAATGCATCGAAAACCGATTAATCCCGTAACTGGCCGTTTTTGTTCCATTTTTGTTCCATTTTTTTTTTCTGGTCTGTAGATCGATTCTCTGGCTGCAAGTCGAACCTAAATTTTGCAGCCAGAGAAGTCTGTAACTCGAAAAGTCTGTAAGTCGAGCCGTCTGTAAGTCGAGGGTCCACTGTATCTACTGTGAATTTTGTTGTGGCTGTAAGCACTAAGATCTCTCGGGTAACCCAGGTTACCGTGATTGAGGGGAAATGGTGGTTTCCAGGTGGTTAGGAAGTACTTCATTCGATGTTCCCAAATAATCTAGAAATTGATGCTACAATGTCTTACAGAGGTCTACAGCAAATGGATTTTACAATAAAATCTTGATGTTTGTTTATCCAGAGGTAAGTCCTATGAAGTCTAGAGAGTCTTGTCCCCAGGTGAATTTTCAAAGATTTGAAAGGTAGGCATACAGAGGAAGGGCAGGATCTCAAAGTGCTGGCCACATAATAGTGGGCTAGAGGAAGCCCAATTTCAGCTAATTTTTTTTTTAAAAAAAATCTCTTAACTGTTACAGCAGTACGACAATGGGACCCATGACCTCGGGAGGTGGTGGGTGCTGCAATGCTGGAAGGATTTGAGAGAAAAATTAGACAAATATCTGTCAGATCTGCTTTGATCTGCTCTAGCTGCCTAGAGTGGTTGCTAAACCAGATAGGCGGGATATAAACTGAATAAATAAATAAATAAATAAATAAAAATTTGATTTGGATTCCTTCATTGAACAGGAGGTTGAAGTCAATGGTCTTATAGACCCCCTTCCTACTCAATTATTTGGTGATTCCGTGATCTCATGTTTGAGTTTTTTAGACTCCCAGTTATTTCTGCCCCAAATATGGGGCGCATATGTACAAGACGTTTTGGTCAATATTTCAAAAAAAAAAAAAAACTGAAGTGAAATTCTCAGCCAGTGGCGAGACAGGTTTTTCCAGTGATAAGAGGATCGTGTTGCCCCTGTCTGACACATGTGTTAAAAAAGAAGTACCACAGGGCAAAGTGGGGAGGAAAGACGGACATGCCAATTCAATGCTAACTTTTCGGAAACAAGCACTGCTAAGTTTTCTGCATGGATGGGAGCATCTGTGAGCTTAGTTTCCTCTCTCCCATTTGAATTCTTTAAATTTCACTTGCTTGCTGTCAGATGCATGAAGAAACGGGTGGATTTTGGTTAGGTCCTCATCGGAAACAAAGCGAAATGAAATTGTCCCCAACCATGCTTTATCCCCAGCCTCTCCATCGCTGTATGATCCAGCTACATTGGGTGCTGCCGAGGAGGGGGTTAATCTCCACCACACTTTGCTTACTCCTTGTGGCAGCCTTGAGGACGCAGAGCTGTTGCTATTAAATATTTTCACATGTAGGTTTTCCATTTGCTTTGAATTACTGAAATACACTAAGGATATCTCTCCAAGGACTCAACGCGACAGTGTAATAGGCTGCCGCTAATAGCTTGAAACTGTACAGCAATCTCGTTCTAAAATACAACACAAATCTTTATCTAAGAGCCCGAACACCTCACTCTGGCGTTCACCAACAATGTTTTCACATTTCCTCTTGCGTTGCCGAGGATAAAGGGGGTGGCAGGGCGGTGGCAGCAAGCCGCTACAAGAGAAACGAGGACGCTTTCCGGGCAACATGCCAATTTGAGAAGTCTGTTCACTCCACTTCGCTGTCACTTGTCGTGGTTAAACAAAACACAGAAAGAGTGGGGGGGGGGGAGAGAGAGAAATTGGCTTCAGTGTAAATGTCAACATTCTGATTAAAGCAAACATGGCGCATTCACAACTCTTGACAAAAAAAAATTAAATTGAATTATGAAGAAGATGCAAATGAGCCTGTGTGATTAAGAGGATGTAGGCTTTTGAATAATCTTCATGTATTTATTAACATCCATGTCGTCGAACAGGGAAGTTGCAAGAATACTGGCCTATTGGACACAAGCTGAACTTGGACTGTTCTTGTGCTTTTGGTGAGCTTGTTTGCTGTAGCCAAGAGGTCTTTGTGCAAATTCCCCACCGAACTCTGCAAATTCACTCAATGAATCATGACCCTGTTGATTCCTCTCAGCTTATGCTAATGCACATGGTTGCTTTGGCAAAACCCTGGCATATGCAACATTGAGTTCATTTCAAGAAGGGTATAGGATGCAATTGTGACAGAGCTAATGATGACAGAAATGGGTGTTCATCAGCTGAGATGAGGACCCCACTTGCCTTCCCTCAGTTCATTTATTTTTATAAGTTACACACAGAGAAACACCATGTTATAGGAATGGACGTTATGGAAACAAATCATTTCCCCCTCGCCCAGGAAATAATTCTGTAGACACTCTAGAATACAGACATTATCTTCCTGCTCTCAGCCTACTAGTCAGACCAGAACAACTGTAGTTCGGGGAGTAAAAAGTCAGTGATGGTGGCAAGTCTTTGGGTCCTACGTCCCAAGACCCAAGTCTTTGATCCAGGTCCTGAGTCCCAAGCCTCAAGTCTGAGTCTCAAGTCCCTATTGAAACAATAGGGATTTGATTCGTTTTCTGGATTGTAATTACCAGAATCCCCCTAGCCAGCACAGGGGATTCTGGGGCTTATCCTGTGATCCCCTCATCACTGCTCTCCATGGTGGAAGCAGTGGTGATGCCATCTTCCTCCTCCTCCTCCTCTTCCCTCGGAGTGACTGGCAAAATGGTGATGGCCCGGCAGTGGCTCCTGGCCAAAGGTCTTGCCTGATGCATTCACGGAAGCTGCCGGGCTGCCATGCAGCAAGTAAGATAAATGCCTGAGGACCCCAGATAGCTTCCTGTGACCCAAGTGAGTTTAGTGTTGTCTGGGCAACAAGGATGCTCTAGGCTGCCTCAAGGCCCATTTTTCTGGAGCCTAGAAATGGATGGAGGGCTCCCCATTGCAGCTTTGGCTTGGAAAAAAAAAGGATCAAGTTGCAAGTTGAATCTGAGTTTTTTTTAATTAAGTCAAGTCTGAGTCGAGTTGCAGGATGACTTACGTCAGACTCAAAAGTGAGTTGCAACGCTCATGTCCAGTGATATGCAAGTCTATGCCCCAAGAATGTAAAACGCTTGTCTCAGCAACATTCCCATGAAGAGTGCGGGAAGAAGATGAGGAAAAAAAAGAAGAAGAAAAAGGTGAAAATTCTGGTGTCTTCTTTCTCCAAAGCCCACCTCCATGGATTGTCCAAACAGGAAACGAAGAAACTATGGAGGTCCCAAGGCTCAGATCCAACACAGGAAGTCAGGAGTGGTTGGCCAGGCAGCTATGGAACACTAGAAGTGATTGATGTGTCTTCATCTCATCTGCTGTCCATCAGCTGAGGTCACTGCCTGGCCCCAGCTAAAAAATGGGAAGGTCCTGGGGGCCAGTTTTATGGGAAATGAAAGAGAAATCCAAGGAAGTTATTGGTAATTTGTTTGTTTGTTTACTTATTTATTTATTTAGATTTCTATCCTGCTCATCTAGACCAAAGGTCTACTCTTTTAGCTAGCTGACTGAACAGCTTTGTTTTCCTTTAAAACACAGGTGAGTATATTATGGTCATCTGGAGTCCAGTTATTTTACCCCTAAAATATATCAGAAGGTGCACCGTGCCCAAAAGTACAGGAGGGAGGGAAGGAAGGAAGGAAGGAAGGAAGGAAGGAAGGAAGGAAGGAAGGAAGGAAGGAAGGAAGGAAGGAAGGAAGGAAGGAAGCAGTGACACTTCCAATTCTAGGTTTTATTTGTTAAGAGAATTGGAGGATTCACTGTAAGACCCTTAATTTTAGAAACCAATGGGACAAAAAACCATATTTTTGACCACAAAATATATAAATTTTTGCAGGTAGGATTAGAGTCCCCCCTTCTTGGATGCACACCTTAATGTGATAGGGTGGCTTGGGTGTGTCAGAGAAGTTGAGAACAATGATAATATCAAGGGAAGTAATTGATCGTTCCAATGGGGACAGACCGGAGAAACATCTGGAGGGCAGCTACTGAGTAGCAGTGGAAGCCAAAGAGGACACTGGTGGAGAATCTTCTACAGACAATGGTGGAGACACTCAAGTTAATTTTTATTAGTACTGAGCAGAACAAGGCAATGATAAACTACTGCTGAACCTTTCTTACTTTGAAAACGCTATGATAAGACAGCCCAAAATGAAAATGGGACATTTTCAGTTAGACAACCATAAAGTTTTCTGCTCTGGAAATGATAAATTTGGAAGTACTGGAGTGACTCAAATTCTGAGGCAAGATGTAGCACAGGCAGTTAGAGGCTGTAATGAACATTCTGACCAAATAATATCTGTAAGGCTTCTAGGAAAACCTATACACATAATTATAGGTTCTAAAAGAATCCTAGTGCGAAAATATAATTTTAAAAATGTTAGTGATGACTCTAGGGGGTGGTGCTCATCTCCGTTTGCAACCCATAGAGCTAGCGTTTGTCCATAGACAATCTTCCGTGGTCATATGGCCAGTGCGACTAGATACGGAATGCCGTTTCTTCCCACCGTGGTGGCACCTATTTACAGTCTCTACTCACATTTTTGCATTTTTGCATGCTTTCAAATCACTAGGTTGGGGGAGCTGGGACAAGTGAGGGGGCTCACTCCATCACGTGGATTCGATCTTAGACAGCTGTTCTTCTGACCCTGCAATACAGAGGCTTCTGTGGTTTAACCCACAGCACCACCACGTCCTCTCTGCTCCATAAAAATGGAAAACCATGTTCATTGTTAGAGGTGAGCATGAACCACCAATTCTGTGGTTCATGCTGGTCATTTATACCTCTGTCACTAATAGCATGGGCACCTTATTACACTTACCTGTTATCAGATCAGGATCACTTAATAGCTTTGGCTGAGCCATGTATCACCATGCAAGTAATTTTTTCCCCCAAGAACTATTTCTCACTAGTTTAAGGAGAAGAGATTCTAAAAATTATTCTATTTAGGGTTGAGGGGATTGAGAATCTGTTTTGATCTACTTTTGTTGGGTGTGCTATATCTGTTCAGATCTTTGTTACATTTCTTTCTTTTCAATTTCCCCACTCTATCTCTTGCTTTTGTAAGTCAGATTTCAATACAAATGGGAAACAATGTTCATTGTTAGATGCTGTTCCAAGTCCTCCATACAGAGCATGTTACCATAATCTTTCGAGACTGAAGGATGCCTAACTAACTAACTAACTAACTAACTAACTAACAAATAAATAAATAAATAAATAAATAAATAAATAAATAAATAAATAAATAAATAAATAAATAAATAAATAAATAAATAAATAAATGGGGAGGGGAATCTGTTTTTCATAATCACGATTCAGTGAAAAACAGCATAATTTGAGGTCCTAATATAGTATACTAGCTGATGGAGGGGAAAGTATCCTAATATCAAAGAGCAACATATTTACTGGGGACTTTTTTTTTTTTTTTTTTTTGGTCTCTGCTGCTCATGCCTGTTATGCTTTGTTTTCTTTTGTTTTAATCCATCACAGAGCAAGCAGGTGAAACTCAAGGACAAAACTCTGCAATTCTTTAAGTGTCATCTTCATAAAATATCTAACCTGTAGGTCTAGTTGTGCTTGGATTCTGCAAGAAACGGTGACTCTGGAGGGCTGAAATATCCAACGTTGCTGCACAAAGGTTCCCATTTTCAAGGAAATGCTTGGAAAAACAATTGCAAGCAAACAAAATGACAGATGTTTGTGATCAGCTCCTGTTTATAGGGGGAAGGGTTGTGCCAGAAGACATCACACAGAGTGGGGTCCTCAGGCCAGTGACAGAACCCTTGATCCAGGAGGCATATTTCCAACCAGGGACCTTATAATCCACTGAAATACACGTGGCTGCCTTTATCTGTGGCTCCTGCTTTCCTCCTGTTTACAAGATTTCTTAGGACATTTGGAAAAAATGAGATTGCATAGTATAATAATGCCTCCTTTTTATTTCATTGCATTGTATTTTACAAGAGCAAACATTTAAAGGAGACAAATAAAATTGACTTGACTGCTTCTTGGAAAGAGTCGCAAAAGGAAGATGCTTCCCAAACATATCAAGTACATTAAGTGCCATGCACGAATGAAGCAAAATCCGGATCTAAGGAGAAATATCGACATCAACATTGCTTCATTTTCTATGCAGCGAAACAATCACAATAATACTAATAATCCTAAACACATAAGAAAAAGCCGTTATGCATCCTTTTGTCTGTCATCAAATGCAGGGAGGAGGTGAAGGGAAGGTTTATCCTCCAAAGTGAGGAAAACAACAAGAAAGAAAGACAGGAGCACACTAAATATTTTCCTCCAGAAAGGCATGCATTCCAACTTCACTCATCTCAAGACCATTAAAACTAATTTTGTATAACAATGGCTGAAATCCAATAGGTAGTTGCAAAACGTCAACGAACTCTACCCAGCCACAAGGACCAGTGATCACTACACACAAAAGACCAGCTAAAGAGACCCATCAATCACAGTGACAGATAATCTCTCCTCCTTATCACAACAAAAACACACTGATCACCATAATCACCCATCTCCTGAAAAGGACAAAAGCTGATCTCACAGCCATAAATACTCAACTCCCAAACAAATTGCACCAGAGCACAGAGCACTACTCCTGTCCTCTGAAGATGCCAGCCAGAAACTGGCGAAACATCAGGAACAACCTTGAAAACATGCATGTGCAGGTGGCGGCATGGGGCTCAAGTGTGTGCGCTTGTTCGTGCATGCGCATGAGCGTGGGGGTGCCCCGCCTTCCCCAGCTGGTCCGTAGACTGGAGAAGGTTGGGGAACACTGATCTAGGAGAAGGAAAAGTCTGATTTTGAACCCCCACTGAGGCTCCACCATTGGTTTCCATGCCGTGAGGGAACAGGCCGGGTAGGTGGGACTTGTCAGCCCTGAAAGGCAGCCCATCCAGGAGAAGGAAAACTCTTGACTTCAAACCTCCACTGCCTTGTGGCTCTATCCACCGATGGAAAAGGTTTCAGGAGTTAACCTCGAGGCAAAATCCGGAGCCGGAGTCCCGGAG
Organism: Pogona vitticeps; assembly: GCF_051106095.1. Taxonomy (NCBI): domain Eukaryota; kingdom Metazoa; phylum Chordata; class Lepidosauria; order Squamata; family Agamidae; genus Pogona; species Pogona vitticeps. The sequence goes on from NC_135784.1 coordinate 308,030,273, forward strand.
GCAGTTTGTGTCATTCTGGCAACTCCTGCGACGTCGCTGGAACCAGTTGTATTGGCTCTTGCCTTTCCATTGGACTATTTCAGCAACGTGGAGAGGGGGGATTTGCTGCTTGGGTAACAGCCTATCTTCCATATTATTTTATTCAGGCTTCGTACCCTGGAGAGGACACTCAAGCTTTGCATACAGCATCAAAACACTAGACGCTGTTCCAAGTCCTCCATACAGAGCATGTTACCATAGTCTCCCGAGACTCAAGGATGCCTATGGTGGCTGGAGGAGACTCTTGAGAGTCCCCTGGACTGCAAAGAGAACAAACCTATCCATTTTGAATGAAATCAACCCTGAGTGCTCACTGGAAGGACAGATCCTGAAGCTGAGCCTCCAAGACTTTGGCCATCTCATGAGAAGAGAAGAGAAGTCTTCGTGGAAAAGACCCTGATGTTGGGAAAGTGTGAAAGCAAGAGGAGAAGGGTCATTTCACTTGAGTTTTTGTTTTGTTTTGTTTGGCACTTATGAATCTGTCCTGCCTCTACCGCCTAACACTACTGCACTGAGCATTTATAAGACTGAGCATTTCATCCTTCTGTTAGCTGCCTTACTTTTAGAGGTTATATTGTTTGTTGTTTACATGCATTTTAATTGGATTTATTGTGGACTTTTGCTGCCCAGAGTAGTGGCTCTGTCACTAATTGGGTGGGATAAAATAAAACAAAACAAAAAATGAAATGAAATAACTCAGTCATTGCAGTTTCATTGGGGCTTCAGCTGTGAATATCTTTCAGAGTCTTTCTTCTGCTGCAGTAACTGGTGCAAAGCATTTTTGGCTCAACCTCCACATTTTTAACCCTGAAAATGCCTGAGCAAGCTTCAAGACTTTGGACCTTACCAGCCCAAGCAGGACTGGGCCTTGTTGAATTGTCCTGTGTCTACTCAGGTAACATACCAGTATCGCTGCTTTTCTCACCGGGATACTTTTGTCCATGTTTGACACACACCCTAGTAGTGCTTGACAGAAGGTCTCCAATGAGCAGCAATTTGAACCTACTTCTTCATCCTTCTCCAGCCTGCCTTTCCAGCCAGGACATCACATGGCTTAAGAATCTGATCAATTCTTAAAGTGGGCATCAATAACTCTTTGCATGAGGATCATGTGAGGATCCTTGAAAACAGCGAAAAGCTTTTGGGAACCTCAAAGATCAGCACATTTTATTTGCCATCAACTTTGGTGGAGTTTCCTTTTTTCGAGATGCATTTAGATGATTGTCTTAGGAGGGCAACATCTTGTTTCTGCTGTTTGCTGCCACTGTCTAATACAGCTGCCCCCCTTGGAAATTTCTATGAAAAGAAACTTGTCAGGAGATGAAGATAACCCTACCAGACACTATTATTTTTTTTAGCTGAAGTGGAAACGTCTGCCAAAATAATAGGAAAAGTTTCACTCATTTTGAGTCTGAACTTTTGAACAAAAACAACTTTGCTGGCCCAAGATAGCTTTTCAATAAACCTTAAGGGAAGCCACTAAGCAATGCTCACTTTTCTGCTGAATTTCAGAAGAAACCCTCTATAACAATATGATCTATTACGGTTTCTCAAAGCTGCAAGTCCCCTCGGTGGAGTCATTAAGAACAACACTTGACACAAAGTGGTAAAAAATAGACATTGGGGGATAGAGCTGGAGAAGAACGAGAAGGATGGGTCCTCTCCGTCAGTGGCTTCTTTCTCCACATTTAATATCACATGGCAAAGGGGATGAAGGTGAGGAGAACGTATTTGTGGGAATGAAGGCTTTATTAAGAAGAAGGTGCTTTAACGAAAGGAGCATTCACACATAAGGACGATCTCTGGTGCAGACGTCCCGCTTATGCTTTGAGTGAGACGAAAAGATGCATATTCAAGCTGAGCTGAGATGTTTTTATGGTTCAGTGGGATGTTAATCAAAAGAGAACCTAGGAAGGGCTCTTTCTTTTGACAGGGAGAAGCTGCTGAAAGTTCTGCTGGAGGCTTCGTCTTTTCATCCCCGCTTGCCTCTGCTTCTCCGAGCAGCCCCCAAGAGACGTTTTGTTGGAAGTGGGTGAAAGGAATATGCTATAGTGAGTTCTGCTAGTTCTCTTGGCAGCTTTTGCCAGCATTAGCTGCAATGTCATTTCCAAGGGTTGGTCTAAGATGGCACTTAAAAGCATTGCTTAATTGTAGTTCTTACCTTTTCCTCCTAGAACGGTGAGTTCAAAAGGTGAGACTTGTGTTCCGTGTCATGGTCTTTGTTTTATGCGGTCTCTCCATCTTGTTTCAAGGACTCCATCTTGTCCTTCATGCTGTTTACCATGTACATAATACCAGTGGGACACGTTGCCTAGAAGCTGGTGCTCATGACCACCAATGTTGTCATCCCAGGGGTACTTGATAAGGACACAAGACAGGGCCTCCTCTGTGGCTGCTCCCAATTGTAGAATCCTTTCGCTCATATGGTTAGGTTACTCCCCAATGTTTTCATCATTTTGCCAACAGCTAAAGATTTGCCTCTTTAGGTAAAGGTAAATGTAAAGGTTCCCCTTGACAATATTTGTCCAGTCGTGTTCGCCTCTAGGGGGCGTTGCTCATCCCCGTTTCCAAGCCATAGAGCCAGCCTTTGTCCGAAGATGATCTTCCGTGGTCACATGGCCAGTGCAACGTAGACACGGAACGCTGTTACATTCCTACCGCGGTGGTCCCTATTTATCTACTCGCGTTTGCATGCTTTCGAGCCGAGCAGAGCGATTAAGGGTAAGGTTTAATTAAATGTCATTAATTCCTGGGGCTGGCATATAACAGACATGACCTGATATCACATGACAACAATATATTCTTGTGAGCTGTATTTATCAACCAGTCAATCAATCTTTATTATATGGTCATAGACCTTATAAATCTATATTTATAGGTACTGTCTGAAACTGCTAAGTTTGCTGATATGCATCAACAAGGCTGCCAATTTTTTTTTCAGGTACTCTCTTGTTGTTGATTTCTGGGTTTTTTATGTTAATTCCCAAACAATTAAAAAACAACAACAACCAGTAAAGCAAACTCTCTAAAAAATCAACTTAAAACTTAACAAAACCACAATTATCATCCCTGTGCAACCTCCCACTCTCAGGACTAGTTAACATTTATATTTATATTTTATACTGCCCCATTTCTCTCCAAAAAATACATTGATTCTTCTCCAGGGCTATACCCTTTGTGTTTCTGAAACGTATATGTATACCAAAATTAAATTCCATATATCCTTAAAAATCACTAAATTTCAATATTCCTTTTCTAACCTTAGTTTCATTCAGTATCATTCGTTATCATTGGTAGCCATATTCCACACTTCTTTATACCATTCTTCCATATTAAATTAGTTATTCTTTGCAAAATGTCAGCCTTGCCACAGTAACCATAATAATAATTAGGCTCTTTTCCTCTTTCTTCAATTGACTATTATTAACCAGATTCAACACACCAATCATTGGAGACGTTTGTAAATCAATGCATGTTATTTTTGCAATCTCCTTAAAAATCATTACTGTTCCTTCCTTCTTATTTCACAAGTCCATACATAAATCGTTGCCTCTTTATTTTCCACCTCTCCAGCACAAGGAGGATGTGTTCTTATTGAACATATTCAATTTCCTTGTTGTTTTTGACTTATAGGAACTGTAGGAATTGATGATCTCCAGCCTGTCATGACTTTAACAGCTCTTCTAGGTCTTCCAAAGTCAAGGCCATGGATTGCTTTATTGAGTTAATCCATCGCATGTCTACTTTTCTCCTTCTGCCTTCTACTTTATTGCTCTCTTTAGGTTTTTGTTATCTGGAGAGCCATAATGGACACCTTCCCTTCAAAATGTACCACTATCCCACACTGTTTGTCAATATAGACACAGAGACAGACCCCATGTTGATATCCATGCATCCAATACATAGTGCAATTTTCAGAACGTTTGATGTCTTCCCATTGATGTACATGAAGAGGGGGGGCACACTAGCCCCATCCTCTTCCTCATTGCTTTCCCCAGCTGAAAAGTGACAAGCCTAACGAGAAGAGCTTCTTTTAGTTGTGAAGGCTTTCTATGGAAGGCAGAATAAGGGGAAAACTGGGTTCTGGTCCACATGGAGAACCTTGGTGAAGCAGTCTGTCATCTTCAGACTCATCATTATCTTCCAAAGAAAAGAACATATTTTAATTGATTGATTGGCCAATTTGATTGTATTTTATACCATCATTTCCCAGGGAAGGGACCCAAGACAGGTCACAAATGATTTTAAAATAACTAAAAACTGCCAACCTAGCAGTTCAAAAGCATGTAAAAAGGTGAGTAGATAAACAGGTACGACCTCAGTGGGAAGGTAACGGCCCTCCATGTCTAGTCGCACTGGCCACATGACCATGGAAACTGGCTTCAGACAAACTGGCTCTACAGTTTGGAGACGGGGATGAGCACCACGCCCTAGAGTCGGACAAACACAGTATGTGATGGTATATTGCCAAGTCTTTGCATACTTTTGTGTCTGGTATATCCTTGTGGTAAAATCTCGAACAGAAGTTGAGTGACGATGTAGAACAGTAGCCTGATAACAGCTTCACAGAGTGGTCTTAACCGACCAGATAGGCGGGATATAAATAAATAAATAAATAAATAAATAAATAAATAAATAAATAAATAAATAAATGAATGAATGAATGAATGAATGAATGAATGAATGAATGAATGAATAAATAAATAAATAAATAAATAAATAAATATATTGTCATGCCTCATGACAACTGTTTATATGGAGGATACATGAAAAGAGGAATGTCAGGCAAAATCGAAACAGAAATTAAAAAATTAAGAAGACAAAAACATTGTTGCACCTTAAAGACTAACTGCTATATTTTATCGTGAGCTTTCATGAACAAGTCCACTTCTTCAGAAAAGAGGAGAAACCTCCTATTGGGCCAAGGGCTTGATCCATCGAACCTATATTATCAACCTTGATTGTTGGTTTCTGTCCCAAGTGTCACTTAGGATTTTTTTTTTCTCAACTCCACCTGGAGATGTCAGGGATTGAACAAGGAACCTTCCACATATGAAACATGGATCCCCCCAGCAAACCTCAGCCCTTACCTGATGGAGAGGATGACTCCCTCTTTTTCCCTTTTTCCATGTGTCGAATTAAGATCTTTAAGCCCTGACGAGGGCTTTATGCAATGCGGCAAAAACATGCAAATGGATGCCCTGGATTGGGCTGCTGTCCCTGGGATGATATATTAGAGTTGCCACAAATCAGTGCGGGTGCGATGACATGCAAGACCAACAACACCCCATGTCACAGTTTTGCTCTACACCTACATTAGAATGAGGTTCATGTCAACACCCGACAATGCTCCAATAATGTCAACAGCAGGCATTTTATTGATGGACTCTTTTGTCCCTAACGGAAGAATCTATCTGTGTGGATGGAAGAGAAGATAAAAGAAATAGAAACATATTCTTGGGGAGGGGGGGTGGTTTACCTCAGGAAACATCAAACCTGACTGGGGCGGGAGGGGGGAAGAGTCAATTTTTCAAAGCATCCTCTCGCAATTCCCATGGTTCTAGTTATTACTAATGCATCTGAATGGAAGAGTAAAAAGGAAGTGAGGTTCACGAAGCCTGAAGTCATGTATATTTAGATGTAGCCACCTGCTCTAGCCATAATGATGTGCTAACCCCATGGACGTGTTGTGCGCCTGGCAAGCATGACGCTTTTAAGTTAAACTTTATTGAAATGAAATCGGTGAGGAACAATACGCTTTGCATTCTTCAAAAGCCGGCGTTCAATAAGTACTAAGTTTTGATCGATTGATAGGGTGTCATATTTGACTAAAGAGGTGCAAAACTTGCCACTGTTGCTTTGCGCCGGCGAGAAGAAGAATGCACTATTGATTTTTTCTATGTTGGATGGGCTGTCAGTGTACAGTGCATTGTTGATTTTGACTTTTATAGCCAACATGTTGCCTTTAATTGGATCATTTGTAAAAGAGAGGAGGGTACCTGTTCTCCTCCGACAGTGATTGATCACCATCATTTCGTGTTTGTCAATATTTGATAAACCCACGGTTGCCCAACAACATGCCCGAAAACGGCATTGTTATGCATTTTGTTTGTTCTCTTCCCACCACCTCTGCGATCCGCCCCTCCCCCTGCCAATGGTTACCACCTCCGATTTCCCTGCATCTGCACGCAGGGACAAGTGGATGCTAATCCATATGGAGCAAGCCAATTGCATTTGGGCACAAGGTGATGGGCCAAATGCTGTTTTTGAACAAGAATAAAGCAACCTCTCTCCACCCCTCAGCCAGCACATCTACCTTGTCTCGTTTACATGGCAAATGCATCTAGAGAACGTTGATCCTGTTTTTACAATGAGACAATGACCAAGATGCAGAGTAGAATGGAAATTCAACGTATCCAATTTCTCTCTCTCTCTCTCCCTCCCCTAGCTTTCTTGGTGCAAATCAGTTGAGGTGTAAGGAAGATTAGAGCTGCAAGCATACCGTATTAAGACAATTTATTTGAAAGGGCTGCACGTTTGCTCTTAGTTGTGTCTTTGATGCTTCATTCACAAATGGCTGAGATTTTCTTTCAATGCCCTGAATAGTCCAGCATCTCAGGAGCTGATCAGATGACTTCAAAAGCATGCACCGGATTGCTTTGAATGCTTTGGTCTGCCAGGAAATAGCTCCAACCCATCACCACAGTACTACACCTGGACCAATAAGCTTCAGCTTGGGCATGGATCGAATTTGGGCTACATTGCTACTCCCTTTACATCTTGTGATCACTGGAAAGTAACTGCCACAAGTGCTCCAAACTGAAAACTGCATGCCCGTGTATCTGTGAAGATTCTCAGTCCTCCAGGTGTGGTTATATGGAAGGTGAGTCACGGCAACTGGACTTCTTTCTTATTAGGTTGAAACATTTCACTCCTTATCCAAGTAGCTTCTTCAGTCTGAAGAGAGTTGGCGGGAGATCCATGTTGGTTTCACTTCCATGTTGGTCCTAAACTTTTTGTGGATGGATGAAGATAGATGGTTTGAAAGAGGGGTCAGGGAGGCCATACATACGCATATAGACACTCCCTCTCTCAGCAAAGGTGGAGGCTTTAGATACAACCCGTCTTCTATTTATCATGCTGCCCTTTCACCCATCTCCAGAAAGATCAGGACCACACACACCAGAAAGACCACTGTTAATGACCATTAATGACCCATGACAATGAGTGGGGAAGGACTGCAGAGATTGGATTTTCACTCACCCTCCCTGTCCTCTGTCCATCTAAGGAGCCTATTCATTACCAGCAGGAAGTGAAACCGACATGGAAGATATATCAGGTGTCTCCTACCAACAGTCCTCAGACTGAAGAAGCTACTTGGATGAGTAGCAAAATGTTTCAACCTAACAAGAAAGAAGTCCAGTTCTATGCCTGTGTGTTCACACCCTTACTCTTGAGAACAAAGCTGCATTTAGCTATTAGATGTAGGCTTCTCTCCCTTTTTTTTCTCCCTCTCCGTTTCTTCGCTTAGTTTCCTTATGGGAATCAGAGCCCGTTATGCAAATATGTTCCCATTCAAACCCATGGGAAAACAGACAGAGAAGATAACCTTCTCAGAGGAATGGCCCCAAACCATGTCATAGCATCTTCCTCTCGGCAGCAGCTTCTGGAAAAGGTTATAAGGATATTTTGGGACTATGGATATAAATCTTCACTTGTCTCATCTTCATAACTGAGGATGAAGAACTGAAAAATTATGCTTATCAGAGAAGGCATTTGGTGCCGCCCTCAACAAAGGAGTGAATAAAAGTAAGAACCATTCTTTGCATGAATTAAGCAGAATGGCAAATAACACAAACAACATTTTTTTAGAAAAAGCCAGACAAGTTGCACAAAATCACAAGAGCTTGTGGCTTTGTTTTGTGGACTTTTTAAGATTAGAAGCCTCAGAAGGGCGTTTTCGTATTTTGTAAAATAAGCAGCCAATCATTCTCTGGGACATTCAGTGTGGTGTAGTGGATAAAGTAATGAGATGGGAGTCAAGAGGCCAGGGTTCAAATCCCTATCTATCTATCTATCTATCTATCTATCTATCTATCTATCTATCTATCTATCTATCTATCTATCTATCTATCTATCTATCTATCTATCTATCTATCTATCTATCTATCTATCTATCTATCTATCTATCTATCTATCTATCTATCTATCTATCTGTCTGTCTGTCTGTCTGTCTGTCTGTCTCTCTATCTCTCTATCTCTCTCTCTCTCTCTCTCTATCTCTTTATCTCTCTCTCTCTCTCTCTCTCTCTCTCTCTCTCTCTCTCTCTCTCTCTCTCTCTCTCTCTCTCTCTCTCTCTCTCTATCTATCTATCTATCTATCTATCTATCTATCTATCTATCTATCTATCTGTATTTACAATTTGTTTCTGTGACCTTTCTCTCCAAATTACTCCCATCCCTACCTATGAATGTATACAATGTTTCATTTTGTGATGCTCCTGTGGGTTCGCCTGCTCAGTCTTATATCAAAACAGTTGTTCTTCCCTTTTGAAAGGCCTTTTTTGAGGCTCAGTATTTCAGCCCCTGCAGTCTGGATTGTTTCCAAATAAAAAAGTAGGTGTGTCCAAACAAATTCTTTCAAGATAAGCAGGACTGGTCTTTTTATTTATATTATTTTTAAAAAAGAAAATCTGGGTATGTTTATTTCTACATGAGGGGAAACAGTTTTATATTTATAAAATTATAACATGAAAAGGCACATTAATGCAAAATTTTGCAGGCTTTTTAAGTTGAAGCAGAGTTACACCCTGCTGCTAGAAAAAGTTTAAGAAAAACTTTTATTCAGAAAGTAAAGAGGAAGAGGGAATACATGATAGATTGGTCCCATAAAATAAGCCAGAATGTTGAACTTGCAAGAGGTCAGCAAGATTGGAGGTCATTTATTCCTAGGATCACCACAAGTTGTAGGTGATTTGATGGGATGGAACTACTAGATGTATGAACAATGTGAAATTTATTCATGAAAGAAATCTCCCAGGTGGCTGGTTCTTCATATTTTTGACTGTGAGTTATCTTGAGTCCCCTGTGAGGATTCTGTTGTAGGGAGAAGGCAGCATAGAAAAATCAATCAGTCAATCAGTTCCTCTTGCCCTTAAGGAAACTCTCATTAGACCCATTAGAAAGAAACCAAGTTTGACAGCGGACAACGTTGGCAATTATAGGCCCGCCACCAATGTTTCTTTTCTCAGCAAGGTAGTTGAGAGGGTGGTGGCCAACCAGCTTCAGGCTCTCTTGAATGAAACCAATGCCCTGGATCTATTTCAGTCGGGCTTCAGGATGCGCCATGGCATGGAAACAGTATTGGTTGTCCTTCTTGATGACCTACTTAGGGAGGCTGACGGGGCAAAATGTGCTTGTTTGTCCTCCTTGATATCTCAGCCGCCTTTGATACCGTCAACCACGGTATCCTCCTGGGGAGGCTCCCTGAGTTGGGGATTGGTGGCCTTGCTCTCACTTGGCTCTGGTCCTTTTTGTAGGGCCATCCTCAGAGAATGCAGCTTGGGGAGAATGTATTGGCCCCGTCGTCCCTCAGTGGTGGGGTTCCGCAGGGTTTGATAATCTCCCCAATGCTGTTTAACATCTATATGAGGCCATGGGGGAGGTCATCCAGGGATGTGGAGCTTTGCGTCACCAATATGCTGATGACACCCAGCTCTACATATCCTTTTTTTTCCATCTGCAGTGGATGCCATTCCGTCCCTTGGGTGCTGCCTGGAGGCTGTACTGCAATGGATGCAGGACAATGGACTAAGGTTGAACCTGGACAAGATGGAGGTCTTGCAGGTGGGGGCCCCCAATGTCAGTGGTTTGGGGAACTCCCTCTCTTTTTTGGGGGGTGACCCTCACCACAAAGAATTTGGTTCACAGTCTGGGGGTCCATCTTGACCCTGCGGTTACCATGGAGACCTAGGTAGTGTCCGTGGTTCGGTCTGCCCACTTACATCTTTGGCGGATCACACTGCTGCATCCCTATCTAGACACGGGGGCGCTTATCACGCTGGTCCATGCGCTTGGACCATCTACATGGGGCTTCCTTTGAGGCTGATGTGGAAGCTTCAGATGGTCCAGAACACGGCGGCCAGGCTATTAACAGGGGTGAAAAGATTTCACCATATTTCCCCCACTCTGGCCACTTTACACTGGCTAACTATTCACTTCTGCATTGTTTTCAAGGTGTTAGCCATTACAGGAAAGCCTATCTCTGATTCTTTCAGACATCCCTGATCCAATTTTGGATGAGACCCACCTTGCCTGAGAGGAGGATGGGTATATCATCCAACACTGAACTCCGGCTACACCCTTTTGATAGAAGGGCACCTTCCCAGTGCCACCCCCTCTCTAAAGCTTCAGTGCTCCAGATGGAGGGCTCTGGTTGATCAGCAACACCTTGCTTGTAGATCCTGTAGCCACATTCTGATACATCACAATAAATGTGGTGGTACACACTAAGTAATCCACACATCCCTATGAGTGAAACCAAATCAATCTATTCTGAAATGAGAACTTCACTAAAAATTGACAAAAAACAACAACCCTCAGTGTCTTTTTGGCCTGTGTAGAACACACAAGGGTAGGTACATAGTGACAGATGAAGACTGCACACAAATTCCAACTCCCCAGAATAGACAGAGAAAAGGTAGACGGAGCCATGCAAGGGAGGAGATATTGGGAGGGAAGTCTGCCAAGTACATGTAGCCACATCTCCACCACTAATGCCTGCCATCATTATGGCATCCAAACCAATTACATCACATCTCCTTGCACTTGAGCTATGAAGGGTTTCCCTCCAGCAGAACTTCACCCATCAACTGCTGGATAGCTCAGTGACTTAAAAACATGGCTGAAGAGCCAGAGGTTGGGAGTTTGATTCCCTGCTCTGCCTCTTTGACTGGGGCTGGACTTGATGATCCATAGGGTCCCTTCTGGCTCTGCAGTTCGAAGAAGATGATGATGATGATGAAGGAATACCATTCCTGAATGGTTTTTAAGAGCTCTTCATGACTCCAGATCCTGATAGTGAAAAAAGGAAGTAATTTCTCCAACTGTTACGTTTTACATCGGTGACCTATTGCCTGTCCCCATTCAACCCAACAAAGTGCTTTCCATTTGAAGGGTTGAGTCATTTTTATTCAGTTCGATAGTGAGGGTGAAATAGCTTCTTGTCACCTGCCTTTTGTGGTTTTGCAGGCCAAAATTATAAATGGGCTGACATTAAGAGCCGACCAGGATTTACAGCTGTATTGGTTGCTGGTATTGAGAATGTTTTGATATGACACATGAAATATCAGTGGCAGTAGCTTTAGTTAGGAGTTAACTTGAGAGGTTTGGCATGGATTTTCCCCTCCTTTTAAAAGAATGCCTTCCTATATGTTTCCAGTTTTTATGGTATTTCTTCATGGTCGTTAGTTCATTCCTCTTCCCCCACCCCCACACATTGCCTTTTCTTTGCAAGAAAGGAATTGATATAACACTCAGGAGTACAAGAGACTAGGGATTTCAAAGTTCTTCAGTGCAGTTCTTCTTCATGTTTATTTATTTATTTTATTTATATCCCGCCTATCTGGTCGGTTAAGACCACTCTATGTTGCAAGACTCCTTGGAAAACACCTTGATGTTAGGAAAGTGTGACGGCAAGAGGAGAAGGGGACGACCGAGGATGAGATGGCTGGACAGTGTCTGTGAAGCAACCAACATGAAATTGACAGACCTCCGGGAGGCAGTGGAAGATAGGAGGGCCTGGCGTGCTCTGGTCCATGGGGTCACGAAGAGTCGGACACGACTAAACGACTAAACAACAACAACATGTTGCATTATTTTTGTTGTTCAGTTATTAAGTCCTGTCTGACTCTCTGTGACCCCATGGACCAGAGCACGCCAGGCCCTCCCGTCTTCCACTGCCTCTCGGAGTTGGGTCTAATTCATGTTGGTCACTTTGATGATACTGTCCAACCATCTCGTCCTCTGTTGTCCCCTTCTCCTCCAAACCATGTAGTCTTCTTGTAAAGATCCTATCAAATTCAATGCAATGCTACTACAACTGAGGACAACATAGCAGAGCCTCGTGGCGCAGTGGTTAAACTTCTGTACTGCAACTAAAACTGTGCTCACGACCTGGGATTCCATCCCAGGTAGCCAGCTCAAGGTTGACTCAGCCTTCTATCCTTCTGAGGTCGGGAAAATGAGTACTCAGCTCACTGGGGGGGAAAATGTGTAGCCTGCATAATTCATAAACCGCCCAGGCAGTGCTTGAAGCACTATGGGGCGGTATATAAGCAGCACACTTTGCTTTGCTTTATAGCAGTCACACAAAAGAGGCCAGCATTCCAGAATCTGCATGCTTTACATGTACTTCGCGGGTATGCTGGAATGCCAGAAAGACAAACAAGTGGATCCTAGAAAAAAAAAATCAAGCCTGAACTATCTCTACAGGCAGAACTTTTGAGGTTGAGGCTGTCCGACTTTGGGCATCTCATGAGAAGGTAGGATTCTCTGGAAGAGACGATAATGCTAGGAAAAGTTGAAGACAGCAGGAAAGGAGGAAGACCAAATATGAGATGGATTGAATCACTAAAGGAAGCCACAAGGTTACGTTTGCAAGAGATGAGCAGGACTGTTGAGGACAGGACATGTTGTACATCACATGTTGGACAGGACATGATTCATGGAGTCACCATAAGCCAGAGGTGATTTGACAGCACACAAGAAGATCAAACACATGCACAGGATTCCAAATCTAACCCCTCCCCCCATATTTCCATGGAGAATTTGGAAATGTTCTCGTCTGGCATCCTGGAGATCTGTAGCTGGCAATCATCTTAGTTCTGTGGTTCTCAGACTGGGCTGACCAGATGTTTGATGGGTTTCAGAATTCAGACACCACAGCTGGCATGAGCAAAGGTCATGGACCTTTATAAAACACGTGGAAATTTATTTGTTTGTTTGTTTATTAGTCATATGCATTATTCTGCGTGGTTTACAGCAAGTTAAAAACATTATAAAAAGTTGTATATTAAATTGAACAGTCCAACAAACCACAAAATCTTCAAGATGTGGGTACTATAAAGACAAAACACAGAGAACACATGTTGGGAACCATTAGTGAGTACCCGACTGCATTGTTTTCCATTGTACTTCTGTTGCTTTCCAGGTACTGCTTTGCTCATATTTTGAATAAAGCAAGGTGAGTAATACATGAATCAGGGTCCAAAATGTGATTATTTATTCTAAATTACTTTCCTGGACATAGTAATTTCCAGATCAATTTTTCCTAGAAATTATTTTATTCTTCCCTGGTTCATATCTTTTATAGATTCACCTGGCCGGGGTTCCGTTCTTTGAGACACTTTCCTAGAATATGTAGTCATTGTGTCTGTCTGTCTGCCTGCCTGCCTGCCTGCCTGTCTGTCTGTCTTCCACTGCCTCCTGCAGTTGGGTCAAATTCATGTTGGTTGTTTCGATGATACTGTCCATCCATCTCGTCCTCTGTCGTCCCCTTCTCCTCTTGCCCTCACACTTCCCCAACATCAGGGGCTTTTCCAGCGAGTCTTCTCTTCTCATGAGATGGCCAAATTATTGGAGCCTCAGCTTCAGGATCTGTCCTTCCAGTGAGCACTCAGGGTTGATTTCCTTCAGAATGGAGAGGTTTGTTCTCCTTGCAGTCCAGGGGACTCTCAAGAGTCTCCTCCAGCACCACAATTCAAAAGCACCAATTCTTGGGCGGTAAGCCTAATTTACGGTCCAGCTCTCAATTCCATACATCGTTACTGGAGAAACCATGACTTTGACTATGTGGACCTTTCTCGGCAAGGTGATGTCTCTGCTTTTTAAGATGCTGTCTAGGTTTGTCATCACTTTCCTCCCAAAAAGCAGGGGTCTTTTAATTTCGTGGCTGCTGTCACCATCTGCAGTGATCATGGAGCCCAAGAAAGTAAAATCTGTCACTGCCTCCATATCTTCCCCTTCTATTTGCCAGGAGGAGATGGTGCCAGCGGCCATGATCATAGTTTTTTTTTTTAATGTTGAGTTTCAGACCATTTTTGTGCTCTCTTCTGACACCCTCATAAGCCAGTCATTGAAAAAACAACCAAAACAGGCTCCCTGTAGGACCAAGCACCATCAACAGCTCTATTCACATCTTCAACACTTCTCTTTTAAATGTCTCCTTTTGGAGTCTACTCCTGATGCACAGATGTGGTTCTTGAGAGAGACTTTGACCTCCAAGAGAATCATAACAGTCTCAGTGGTCTTCAAGACAGTCCAAGATACATCTAGGCTAGTGGTTCCCAATCTTGGGTCTCCAGATGTTCTTGGACTACGACTCCCAGAAATCCTGCCCAGAACAGCTAGTGGTGAAGACTTCTGGGAGTTTTAGTCCGAAAACATCTGGGTTACCCAAGTTCAGGAACCACGGCGTTAAACCCTTGTTTTGAAGGTATTCCAATTCTGTCATGCAAGCTGGCTTTCAGAAGACAAACATTCAAATATTCACCCTGTTAATGATCCAAAATCCGAATCAAAACAGTAGTGGAGAAATGTTAGAATTTATCATCTATTACAGACAACACACATCCATGCTCGTGTGCGCATATACACACGGATAATTTTTCATTAGGTACCAACATCATTGCTAATAAATTACATTACTTGCAAGAACCTGCAAAAAAAAAAAACAACCAAAGAAAGAACACACCAAAAGATTCATATAATATATGGATCGATCTGTTTGAAATTTTCCCCCCTTTTTCTTGGCTGCTATAATTTTTATATCTCATTTTACCTCTGTAATTAAGACAGGTCTGGTAGGTATTTAAATTAGCCCAGCTTTCATCTCTATCGCACATTCATTTCAAAACTTTTATGAATATTTAATAGAGGTTTTATAATTCATGGTGATGTGATGAACAGCCTTTTGGCCGTTAAGTCAGTTGACAGAAAGGGAAGGGGGGGGGGGAGAGAGAAATCTCTCTTCAGGCAGAAATAATAACGATTCTATTTCTGTTCCTAGATTGGTGATTACACAGTCACCTGTTTCCACATTAAACTTTGATGATAAATTACTCAGCAACCATGATAATATCAGAAGTTTTACTGGCCAGAACAAATTGCCAGTAATTGCTCGTGTGATAAAGAGAAGGTACTGTTTCTCCGCGTCGCTGTCCTCCCGCACCCTGGGAGTAGCTGCAACTCGGCAATATTGCTCACTTACTCACTCCGCCTCCCTTTCTCTCATGCCTGTTTTTATTTCCTTTCCAAGCCAGCTTGGCACCTTCTTTGAACGCTATATGACTATTTTATTAACAATCTGTCTCTTCCCCACCGCTACTATTTCTATATGTATAGATTGGGGTGGGAAACATCGTCGGCCATGTCAAAAGTAAAGATGGGCATGAACTGAACCACAAACCAGAAAAACCAACAAATTGGGTTGGTTCATGGTTCCGTTTGCGACCCAGTTCGGGGACCCTGTGTTACCAAAGCAAAACAAAGCACTGAACTTTTTTCCTCTCACTGCTTTGGCAAAATGGATGCCTGCCTGCTGACCCCCTTTTTACTGCCCCATTGTTTCCTTACCTGATCCTGCCTCCTTTTTCACTGCCACCATCCTCAGATATGGGCTGGCTTCCTTTCCAGGAGCCGGTCCTGCTGCCTCTAATGATGCCAGTGGCAGCAATAGCAAGACCAGGCAGGGAGGCAACGAGGCATGGGGAAGGGGGCAGGGAGGCTGGCGTTCCCCCCCCCCCCCTGCACAAACCTAAACAATGAATTGCTAACTGTGAACCATAATGAACCATCATTTTTTCTGGTTTGTGGCCATCTCTAGTCAGAAGAGAGAGAGAGAGAGAGAGACAAAAGGTGTTGCTACTTTGGAGAGGAATACTGGGGGAGACCGCAGATAGAGACAACACATGAGTTTTCCAGATGATACCACCTATGTCTCCTCCTACAGGTGGCCCCAGGAAGAAAATTGCAAGAAAATGTTCAATTAAGAAAATTGTGGTATGATCAGCTGAATATTTGTCCTGCAATTTGATGTGGATTGGGCAAGGGCTGGCTTGCTCTTTTCCCCAATGACCGCATGACATGTGTGCCATCGGGAAACAGCCTGCCACTGTTTTATTTTTTAAAAAAATGTGTGGATAGGGTTGCTTTATTTTGGTTCCATTTCCAAGTGTGTCATTGCTGGCATCAAAGCACTTGGCTGGCTGTCTTTTTGCTAAAGCCACTTAACCATCTTGAGAAACTGGAACCTTCCTTGCTGCTCACCTGCTGTGGGGGAGTTTTTCATTCCCTTTTAATTGTTGCTAACGCATCAGCTATGCTTTAAAGGTGCCTTTTTCTTTTTAAAGCCCTCCCAAAGCATCGCTGATGCACTGTGTCTGTTAGCAACAACTAAAAAGAAATGTAAAACATCCTCCCCTTTCCCCTCTGCCAGCAAGCAGGAAGGACGCTTTCCATTACTCAAGACTGTTCAACAGCTTAGCCAAAGCATGGAGAAGGAGGCACGGTGGATATTTTTGTTTGTTGGTTTGTTTCCCTTTAAAGGGAATGAAGATCAGTCTAGATCAGTCATTTTCAATCCTTTAAAAAAAACATGGCCATAAACACAGCATGAAAGAAGTATAAGCCAAATCAGGATCATATAAGTTGCATAATACACCTTATAAGGTGGAATGGGAAGAACTGTTTCCAGTCTGTGCCAGGGGCCCCAGGAAGCCATATTTTTGCTGTTGGATGGTCAAGCAATCTAGATGTAAATTTCTAAAGGGGAGGGCCTGCAACACAAACTAACTTGTTTACTTGTTTGTTTGCATGCTGACCAATTAGAGGGAGTTTGTTGTTGTGGGGCTAGGGTAGCTCCACCCCTGTTTCCGGCCCTCCTGGCCATGAGGTGATTCAACCACCATTGTTGGTCACCATTCCTGCACACGCTCTTCACCTGGAAAGATGTAAAGGTTCCATGCCGGCCCACTGAGCCTGGAGACCCCTCCAGCCACGTGGGGCCAGAACAGAAGAACATTGTATTCGCTATTTTTATTCCTGTATCTACCTGAAACCTTCTAAATGCTTATCTTCGTGAGTACAATATAGATTTCTTTCTTTTATATAAAAAGGCCTCCTGAGTGTTATTCTTGAGTGCTAGTGTTTGGTGAGGGGCGGGTACAAAGGGAAACTTCTAGCTAATTCTACCTGAACCGGCTGGCACTTCTGCTGTGCATTTGTACTGGAATTCAGTACAGTACCAGAACTCTCAACAGGTTATGGGCCCAGAGTGACTAAACAGCCAGCAAAAAAGGAAAAGATTAGCTAAGAAGTATTTTTCGGGCATTTGTTGTTTTCCAAGTGTATCTTGCGTTTCTTTTTCTCCCCCCCCCCCTCTCAATATACCAAACTAGCTGAAGAGAGTTTGCTGTTGTTTGCTTGTTGATTTTGTGCTGAAAAGGAGGCAGGAATGGCAGAAAAGAAGGAAATTAAATTGCCAGCCTTAACCTCATTTAATTTTGTGAGATGGAAACAAAGACTATTACTGGAATTTAAGGGCATGGAGCTCAATGATTGCTTAAATTCAGACAAACCAGAAGAAAGCAAAGCTAAAGTAGAATGGGAAAAGAAAGATATAACTGCACAAACAATAATTTTTCGCAACTTAACTGATGAACAATTGGCCTATGTTGCAAATTGTGAAACAGCAAAAGAAATGCTTAAAAATCTGGAGGAATCTTTTGGGATTGCAAGCCACCAAACTGAGGCAGCATTAATTAAGGATTTAACCAGGATCCGCTTAAATAATAAGAAGGATTGTGAAAAACACATATCTGAATTTTTAAATATTACAGATAATCTGATTGCATCTGGTCATCAAATGCCTGATAGGATGAAAAGGGGATTTCTGCTAGCATCCCTAGGAGAACGTTTTGATGCTTTTGCCTCAGTTGTAAATGCACAACAGTTGTCTTTTGATGCCAGTGTTAAGGCTCTGAGAGATGAATGCAGAAACCAGGCAGGAGGCTATTTCAGTTCCCAAGAGGCAAGTGGATCAAATTACCTGATTCAAAACAGGAGCCATAGAAAGGCTCCGCCCCACGACCAATCACGTATCAGCTGCTGGTCTTGTGGGAGGAAAGGACATAAATCAAGGGACTGTGACACCCACAAGGAGGCTCCAGCCAATGGGAGCTCTCACCAAGTTGAACAAAGAGCTAGCAAAGGCAAGAATGCAGCTTCTGGTCACAAGAGGGACAGAGCTACAGAAAGGCCAAAGAAAGAAACTAAACAGAGTGCATTTATAGCTTATGAAGTTACACCGAGCTACCAGAGAAATAGAGGCTCATGGATTATTGACAGTGGATGTTCACAGCATGCTACTCATGACAAAACATTTTTTAAAACTTTTGATTCATCAGCCAATGGGCAAATTAAGGTGGCTGATGGGAACTGTGTGGAGGTGCAAGGCAAGGGGTCTGGAACTTTGATGTGTCTAACACCAAATGCAGTCTATGAAACTACTGTAAGTGACGTAGTCTATGTTCCCAACCTTGACTGCAATATGCTCAGTGTGTCAAGTCTCGCGAAAAAGGGTTTTGATGTACATTTTTATGGTGAAAAATGCACAGTTGAAAAGGACAATGAAATATATTTGGAAGCTTATGAATCTAATGGCATATATAAAGTCAGTCTCTTAGATGAACAGGTGCAGATCAACACAGCGCAGACGGTGCAAGAAGAAGTGAGCAGCCTGGACCTGTGGCATCGCAGATTTGCTCATAGAGACACAAGTGCAATCCTGGAACTGCACAAAAGGAACCTGGTCAAAGGACTTGAGGTAAAGCCACATGACAGTAATAAGACATCCAGGTGCGTAAGTTGCCTTACAGAAAAAGGGGTCAGACCCTCATTTCATTCAAGTACTGAACAAAGAAGCACAAAAGTGTTAGACTTGATTCACACTGACTTATGTGGACCAATTAATGTACCATCGATGGGAGGCAACAGATATATTCTAATTTTTCTGGATGATTTTTCAAGGTACTGTGTCACCTACCTACTGAAGGACAAGAGTGAAACCCACAACCTTCTGAGGAAATACGTGGCCATGGTGAGCAACAAATTTGAAAGAAAACCTAAGGTTTTTCAGTCAGATAACGGTGGTGAGTACATTTCAAACCACACACAGACATTCTTTGAGGAACAAGGTATCCTACACAGAAGGACTGTTCCATACACACCAGAACAAAATGGAGTAGCTGAGAGAAAACTAAGGTCTCTTCTGGAGATGACTAGATGCATGCTTGCAGATGCAGAGCTACCCACCAGGATGTGGGATAAAGCTATTATAACTGCTACTTACCTTCAGAACAGACTACCAACAAAAGCTACCACAAAAACACCATTTGAACTTTGGCATGGTAGAGTCCCAAACATCTCACACATTAGAGTTTTTGGAAGCATTGCATACTCTTACATTCCCAAAGAGAAAAGGCATAAATTGGACTCTAGAACTGAACAAACAATTCTTATTGGGTATGCTTCAGGTGTCAAGGGTTACAGAGTCATGAATCTGAGAACTGGTGAGGTCAGTACAAGGCACGTGGTTCACTTTGATGAACAAAGGAAGGCTGACAAGAGAGGGACTGTGCTAGACAACTCTGATGAACAGAATCAATACAGCCAACCTCTCCTAGACATACCTATCCCAGTGCCCTCACAAAACGAACCAGAGGAAGAGGAAGATGACGATGAGATGAAGAATGAGAGCAGTACACCAACAGAAGGGGATACGGATGGAGCAGTTGACAACTCTGCAGAACCAGAGGATGGCACCACGCTGCCAGAGGTTCCAGAACCAGAGGTCAGACGCTCATCACGGTCCAACAGAGGTGTGCCGCCGCTTCGCCTGTCCTACCTTGCAAGGTTGCCGCAGACAGACGAGCCAGCGAGCTGGGAAGAAGTTGAACAAATGCCAGCACAAGAGGGAGCCAAATGGAAACAAGCTGCGAAAGAGGAGATAGACGCCCTACACAAGAATGAAACATGGACATTGACAAAGTTACCAGCAGGAAAGAAAGCAATCGGATGCAAATGGGTATTCAAAGAGAAAAAGGGAGCAGATGGACAAGTGGAACGCTACAAAGCAAGATTAGTTGCCAAAGGATTTCTACAAAAGTATGGAGAAGACTTTGATGAAACCTTTGCTCCAGTTGTGAAACACAGCACTATAAGAATGCTCCTGAGTATTGCAGCATCCAGACAGATGCTAGTCAAGCACCTAGATGTCAAAACTGCATTTCTTCATGGCGAAATTGAAGAAGACCTCTACATGCGACAACCACCAGGCTTCATTGACAAGAAGCACCCCGACTTTGTCTGCAAACTGAAGAAAGGCCTTTATGGACTGAAACAGGCAGCCAGAGCCTGGAATGAGAAGTTGAACAAAATGCTACTTCAGCAAGGCTTCACGCAAGGAAGAGCAGATCAGTGCCTGTATACTAGGAACAGGAATGGACACTACACATATATTCTAGCCTATGTTGATGACCTCATAGTAGCAACCCATGAAGAAGGGGAGTACAGAGGTATAGTACAGAATCTGAGCAAAGAGGTAGAAATAAAGGAGCTGGGAAATGCGACATATTATTTGGGTATTCAAATTGAGAAAGCAGCAGATGGCTCATATTTATTGAGTCAGAAACAAAAGATACTTGAACTGTTAGATATGCTAGGTATGCAGGATGCCCATGGTGCTGCTACACCAATGACTACAGATTTTTACAAAAGTAAAGAGAAAGGAGAACCTTTGCCCGACAATAACCAGTATAGAGCAGCTATAGGGAAGCTCTTATACTTGACAACTACTGCAAGACCTGATATTGCCACTGCAGTAGGAATATTGAGCAGAAAAGTCAGCTCACCGACACAGAGTGATTGGACAGCAGTAAAAAGAGTAGTTAGATACTTGAAAGGGACCATGGACTTTAAGATAAGACTGCCAGCTAGTGACACCCCAAAACTTGTGGGAATGGTAGATTCGGACTGGGCTGAGGATCCAGAAGATCGTAAATCCACTAGTGTTTTCCTCTTTATGTATGGGGATGGTCCTATCTCATGGGGCAGTCGTAAACAGGATGTTGTAGCTTTGTCTTCCACAGAAGCAGAGTTCATTGCAGCGGCAGAAGCATGCAGAGAACTGCTATGGCTGGAGAAGCTGCTGACAGACTTCGAGATAGAAGGAGGAACACCGTTCCAGATGATGGAGGACAATCAAAGCTGCATCAGGCTATCGCATGCAGAAAAGATGAACGCGCGCACCAAGCACATTGGTGTGAGATATGAGCTAGCGCGAGACCTGGTCCAGAGGGGTACCATTCAGATGACCTACTGTCCATCCACGGAGATGACAGCAGACATCCTGACCAAACCTCTACCAAGAGATCGCTTCCAGAACCTGCGAAGCTTGATGGGACTTGTTGAAATTTAGCATGCTAGATTGAGAAGGGGTGTTGGATGGTCAAGCACTCTAGATGTAAATTTCTAAAGGGGAGGGCCTGCAACACAAACTAACTTGTTTACTTGTTTGTTTGCATGCTGACCAATTAGAGGGAGTTTGTTGTTGTGGGGCTAGGGTAGCTCCACCCCTGTTTCCGGCCCTCCTGGCCATGAGGTGATTCAACCACCATTGTTGGTCACCATTCCTGCACACGCTCTTCACCTGGAAAGATGTAAAGGTTCCATGCCGGCCCACTGAGCCTGGAGACCCCTCCAGCCACGTGGGGCCAGAACAGAAGAACATTGTATTCGCTATTTTTATTCCTGTATCTACCTGAAACCTTCTAAATGCTTATCTTCGTGAGTACAATATAGATTTCTTTCTTTTATATAAAAAGGCCTCCTGAGTGTTATTCTTGAGTGCTAGTGTTTGGTGAGGGGCGGGTACAAAGGGAAACTTCTAGCTAATTCTACCTGAACCGGCTGGCACTTCTGCTGTGCATTTGTACTGGAATTCAGTACAGTACCAGAACTCTCAACATTTGCCACCATTGATAATGATTGATCTAGTCCATGCCAAACAGGGTGACTTGAGGTGTGGTTATCTCAGGCAAAAAAAAAAAAAAAAGAGAGACTAACTTAAAGACTAACTATTATATTTTAATATGAGCTTTCATGGAAACATCCACTTCATCAAACATATGGGAACAGAATGAAATGTTGAATGAAGTATCAGTTACATACTAAATATTCATTAGCTCTTGAATGTATGGAATATTTGTATGCAGTGATTGATGACTTAAGCTGTTTTAGGGCTCTGTTGTAAAAACTCCTCATAAGAGAGAAAACAGACACCAGACCTGGAAAGAAAAGAGAGGAAGGGTTGTGTGGGGGGGGGTTTGAAGACTAGAGATTTACTTAAAGTTCAAGAGAGAGAGAGAAGGGAGCATATTAAATATAAATGTGAAAGAACATGACATAAGAATCCCATGCATTGATGTAGGGAATAGTCACAATTTTTTACCTTTGAACCTTGTGGTGAGAGTTGGACTTGGTAGTTGTGAAGAAAATAACAATGGCAGTAGATTACAGCAGAAATATTACATTTGGTAATGACTTAAGAAACCTAGGCTTATATTCAAACCATTTATATTGGTGTCCATTTTGCTGATCAATTTTATCTCAGCTGTTTCCCTCTGCATTCTTGAGACATAGTGTGGTTGGTTCTTGATGTGGATGCAAGGATCACATCAAATGATATACCATAACTCAAAGTGACCCTGTTTAAGATTATCCAGACTGGTCCAGGTAACTGAGCCATTTAGTCACACCCTCAGTTATATGAGATGTATGAGAAGAGGCGTAGACACCTTGTGACTGGGGGAGGGCAGCATCCTACCTGACGTTTTCGGGCAAGACCCCACACTCAACCTACTCCAGCTCAATCTATAATTATCGACACTGAACACTTCACATATCTCATAAAATGTACAAGGGTCATCATGTCAGAAGCCACTTGATGGTACAGAGCAGCATCAATCTGTATCCTTGAGTGCACCATGCCGCTTGCTATACACATTGTACCTAGCTAAAGTGGTGGTCCTGCTACACCATGAATCAGAAAGGAACCATACAGTTCATAAGGATCACTAAAGTGCAAGAAGTTTCCCAAAAATTGTTTTTTACAGTGGATGTGTTAGTAAGATAAGACCCAAGTAAGTAAGTAAGTAAGTAAGTAAGTAAGTAAGTAAGTAAGTAAGTAAGTAAGTAAGTAAGTAAGTAAGTAAGTAAGTAAGTAAGTAAGTAAGTAAGGGATGTGGTCGCACTGTGGGTTAAATCACAGAAGCCTCTGTGCTGCAAGGTCAGAAGACCAGCTGCCGTGAGATCGAATCCACGCGATGGAGTGAGCGCCCGTCGCTTGTCCCAGCTCCTGCCAACCAAGCAGTTTGAAAGCATGCAAATGCAAGTAGATAAATAGGTACCACCACAGTGGGAAGGTAATGGTGTTCTGTGTCTAGTCGTGCTGGCCACATGACCACAGAAACGGTCTACAGACAAACGCTGGCTCTACGGCTTGGAAACGGGGATGAGCACCGTGCCCTAGAATCGGATACAACTGGAGTAAATGTCAAGGGGAACCTTTACTTTTAAATAAGTAAGTAATTAAGTCAGTCAGTCAGTCAGTCAGTCAGTCATTAAGTTAGTAAGATAAGACCCAAGTAAGATAAGACCCAAGTAAGATAAGACCCAAGTAGACATATGGGAAACTTGGTTGCTCTCTGTTGCCATTGGTGTTTCAATTAGAGTTGATTTATGATGGTGTAAGAAGGAGATTTCTCAGTATGGTGTATGGAGAGAATGACAAACTAGGACTCTGGAGACCAGGGTTTGAATCCCCGCTCAGATACAGAAACTCACTGGGGAGCAGAACTGGTAAAACCACTCCTTAAGTACCTCACTTACTTTGAAAACCCTATTAGGGGTGCTGTACGTTGGCTCTGACTTGATGGCATAGAACAAGAAGGCAAGATGTGTCATGCTCTGCCAGATCAAAAGCCCCTCTAATTTAGCTTCCATCTTCCCCCAATGGCCCCCTTGAAAGAGGGTGTGAAGGCACGCAGGGCCTCTTTGAAGAGATCTTGGGGGTGCCGTGTAGGCATCATTCCCACCGAGATGTGCATGTACACATCTGGAAGAAAGATGTCTGTGTATGGGGACATCCCAGGGTGAGAAAGGAAGACGTTGGCTTCTGTGGTGACAAGGCTGCTGGATAGCTCAATGGTTTTGGCCGGTTGGGGGTTCAATTCCCCTCTGTGCCTCCTTGATGATCCATCGTGTCCCTTCCAGCTCTGCAGTTCTAAGATTATTATAAGACGTAGAGAAGTGCAGTTGGATAAAATATCTGGCAAACCGAGGGAAAAGGAAATCTGTGACTGGAAATGGAAACAGCTTTTCTCCAGCTGATGGGTACACAACCCAAGGCGTTCCAGAGCTTGGCAAAAGTCCCAGTTGCTTTTCTCTCCTAACTGCCGGCTAGACTGCCTAATAGGCATCAGCATGCCACAAACGGGGCCCGCGTGGACTTTCACACATGGAGAGCATGAATAATTTAAATAATTTGATTCCAATGACTGGGGATTGATTCAAATGCACAAACATTGACCGGGGAGGGGGCAACGAGGTGAGTTAATTGACCCACAGGTCTTTTCTTCTCCTCACCCCACTTTTTCTTTTCCCCTTCCCACCTTTCTTTTCCTCCAGAAGAGGATCTCTCAAAGGGCCTGGGTTGGATCTAAACGGTGGAAGTTTGAATGGACAAATAAGCGTTCGTAAAGGCTGGGAGGGACATCACGGGAAATCTGGTCCAGCAGCTGCCCTCCTCCAGCCTCGCAAAGGCAAGATCTGGCTTCTGTAGTGCTCAGGGAAGGAATCATATGGATGAAAAACAAGGTGAATCTCATTATGTCTGAGCTGGTACAATAGACCAGAGATGGGAGAGTGATAGAGTTGTTGTTGGGAAGGGGTGCATCTGATATTTAGAAATCAGAAGTCATCTCTTCTCCACATTTTCAGCAGCTCAGAACTGGACATCCCCTTGGCTCTTGTGCTGACTTTTTCAGTATCTGATTGTTGTTTTGCTTTGCAATGACATCTAAGGCAGGGATCCCCACTTTGGACTCGCAGCTCCCTTGATTGACTGGCCAGTGGCCATGGCTCCCCTTGCTTGGAGGGGCCATCAGGATCTCTCTGCCAACAGAGGCAGGATCCTGACACCTCTCCCCAGCCATACCATCTCCTCTCCTTGAATATCCCCAAGGATCCTCCTCCTTCCAGGTCCACAGGAAACTCATGAGGCCACCTAGCAAGCATCTCCACCAGGGACCACAGAGATGGGGAAAAGAGAGGCAGGTCCCACGTCCAGTTCTTTCTTTCTTTCTTTCTTTCTTTCTTTCTTTCTTTCTTTCTTTCTTTCTTTCTTTCTTTCTTTCTTTCTTTCTTTCTTTCTTTCTTTGAGTTCAAAGAATTATTATTATTATTCTAGAATAAACAGTGGTACAGGGTTAAGGGAATGGGAGAGGGTTTGGGGAAAGGGTTAAAATTACAGGGTGTGTTAGGAATTTCATATCTATACATTCATTATCATTTTCTTTTCACTATACAATATTTACTTCACCTAATTGTTCTCTTCGATCCAGATGTAGGCTGGCCACCATTTATTCTTATCTGTCTCACATGTCCTATATTTTAGTATATCTGTTAAAGTGTCCATCTCTGCAATTTCCAGGATTTTTTCCAACACAGAGCAATGAACAGCTCCTCTATACTCTTCATAGCTCTATGTTCTGCCCCTTTCCCATGATGCCTCTGGATGGGTTTTGAGGTGTCCCATGGCACCACGTTGCAGTGAACCCCTGGTCTAAGGGTGCATACCGGGTTCAGAGCAAGTGCAAACTACGAACCCACTCAGCCTGTTCAAGACTGATCTGTTATACATCTATATGTTAGGGAACTGGCCTAATTTGGTTTTGGGGTGGAGCTAAGTGCTTTTTAAAAAGAATATATCGATTTAATTTCAATTCCATGGAGCACAATTTGCTTTGGGTTTTGGTTGTTTTTTTTGTTTTTTTTGTTTTTTGAGTCTTCTTAAATTAACTTTTTAAAGAGTCCAGCACACAAAATGGGCTGAAGCAAACCATCTGAAATTTGGCAGGTTGACTTTCCCCTTGGGGATCTCTCATACGTCACTGCAATCAATCAATCAATCAATCAATCAATGAATCAATCAATGAATCAATCAATCAATCAATCAGTCAGTCAGTTAGTCAGTCAATCAGTCAGTCAGTCAATCAATTTTATATCTGTTCCAACGCAAGTCAATGGCAGGATTTGCAAATTGATCTGGATCCAGGGAACAGATCTAATTGAATGGATGCAGATTCCAAATAAGCCATCAAAATGAATCAAGAGACACTGGCCCTGCCCTAGGGTCAACTTTTTTTGCTACATGTGCTAGCTCCAGTTGTTAGTCCCAACTCAAGCAGACCCCTTTAAATCATTGAGACTTATATAGTGTCAATGATTACATAAGCTTCATTCATTCAGCAAGTTTACTGGTGGTACATTGTCTTTTGGGTCATGACATCATTCTCTATAGCCTGATGATCTCTAGGCATCTGTGTTCATTTTTGTTTGGACTCCAAATCCCAGAATCCTTCATTCTAGGTCTTCCACCTGGAGAATACTTTGTGACTGTAAGGACTCACTTTCCAGAATGTTGAAATGTGTCTTTATTCTCAAGAATAGAAGAAGGGAAGTACAGCCTCTACTTGTCTCATGCTCCTGGTGGAGGACAATGAATTACCACCTTCCTCTCACCTGCCAGGACCTGTTGAGATTTCCTGATGCTCTTGAATCATCCTTGCAATTGCAAATGTACTCCTCATCAATTGGATTTGCATTTTAAAGCAAAACAAAGCAAGAAAAGAGCTATTTGTGCAAGATAATTATGCAGAAATGGCAGAATTGTTCCTTAGTTTGGGGGTGGGCATTTGAAAATGTAAAGCCTTGGAGGCTGATGTTTACATCTTTCTTACAATCAGCTAGTATTTCTACTCTTGTCCTGTGTGCATATTTTGCTTTTCAAGGGGAAAGGGTTCTGTGAAAAATACGGAGACCTTCAAGGAAGAAAACAAAGGCCCTCTGCCAGTTTCTCCTCAAAAGGTAAAGCATCTCGCCCAGATGTCAAGTCCAATGAGGTGTCTCCTTGGATCAAGACCGTCATTGTTAATGAGAAGTTTGGAATACTTCTTCATATTCCTAAACAGAGCTACCACTTTCAAGGGGATATCCTTCTTCCAGGCTGGGAGACAGCATTGCTGTAATGAGATCCATTATGATTTTCCATTTCTTTGTACTTGACCCTACTGTTAGGATCTGATTCAGTGGTGAACCTCTTGTCAACAGTGCCCTCAACTCAACCCTGACCCTGATGTTTAGTCGTATGAATGGGATGACCGTGAAAGCCATCTTCCTCCCCCACCATTGCCAATACTTCAGAAACAGTGTACATATCGGCCTGGCACCATTAACAACTATGTTAACTCCATCTGACAGCTGATTAATTTTGGTTTAAGGTTATGAATACAAAACAAAGTACGCTGGTATAATTTTAATGATGTCACAGCCCTAGTAAAAGATGAGGAAGGTAATTTAATTTGCTTTATCAGAAAGGTCAGTACTCCTGAGATGAAATTTTCCCTTAGGGTATCATTGGCCCCCTTCTCTCCAGTTCTCTTTGGCTCTAAGAAAGAAGCTTTTATATTTAAAGCAAGCACATCTACTTATTCCTTCCTTCCTTCCTTCCTTTTCAGTGGAAAGTGGACCAACTAGAAAACAGTGGGAGCATCAGAAAAGTGGGATGTGTGTGTGCATACATGTGTATGCATGTTTTCAAAGCATGTAAACATTTCAGCAACAAACCTCTGGATACAGAATAGGAGATATTTGGTTTAGGTATCCAGCTGTGGAACCATAGGTTGGGAGTTCAATTCCCCTCTATTCCTTCTACAAGTAAAGCCAGCCTGTGTGTCCTAAGGCAACCTGCACAGTTCCCAGAACATGGGAAGAAAAAACCACTTCTCTGTATTCTCTACCCTAGAAAGGGCCACCAAAAATAAGCAATGATTTGATGGTGACGACGACGACGACGACGACGACTACTACTACTACTACTACTACTACTACTACTACTACTACTGATAATTCCTTCAAAATAATCTGGGGACGCGAGGAGCTGGGACAAAGTGACAGGAGCTCACTCCGTCTTGTGGATTTGATCTTACAACTGCTGGTCTTCTGACCTTGCAGCACAGAGGCTTCTGCGGTTTAGCCCGCAGCGCCACTATGTCCCTACTATGGCTTAACAATGAGCTAAAATGAAAGGTTGGGGAGTGGCTGGAGAATCAGCCGGGTTTCTTCTCTGATTTCCTCTTTACTCAAAACCGTAGAAAAGTCTGCTGATGTACATCTTTCAAGATGAGAAACCTTCAATACCACATCTGAGCCTTGGAGGAATGAGCTGACGTGCCTAGAAAACACCAGTTGAGGACCAGTTGGCAACCACTGAAACCACTTTCAAAGAGGCAGGCATGTTGGATTGTACAAGAAAAATGAACAAACAGAACCACCACCAAGCTTTGTAGCCTCTTTCAGACTTCAGATTTATTTCCGTATGAGCTTCCTTGGATCCCAATCAACTTTTCCAGGCACATCATTGGATGCAATTCTTCCTCCTCTTGGCTTCTCCAGTCTCTCCTTTCCTTATAATTGTCTAAACTGAGATGGAGCAGGGGAGGAGAACAGACAGTTTAGGAGAGGGATAAGATAAGCAAAGCTAAGCTAAGTGGAGGGTCCGTCCCTGGCTTGAAGGGACTCTACACTAGCAGCCTTATGTCCCCTACCAATATTATGCTGGTACTCTTCCACCAACTAGGAAAATAAGGTGCAGATGGGTGTGATGGCCATTTTGCACATCTCTGCTTTCCACCAGACCACGCAGCAACGCCCCTTCCTCCTGTCTCCTGCCACATATCTTCACCTACAACCTGTGCCTTCTAACCTTATCATTCCAGGTGGCAATGAACAGCAACCAGAACATTAGGGCAACCATAGGAAAACCTCTAGGAGAGTTAAAGTTACTGTATGATGTGCTCATCCTCCCCCCCCCAGTCAGTCATCCCTCTCTGACACCACAAATTTTTATTTTCTAACTTCTAGCAATGAAATGAATTCATGACAAAGCTACTATGTTGACTTGTGTAAAAAAAGAAAGCTACTGATTAAGCTACTTGTGTTTAATACCTGTGTTTTGAAATTCTTCACAAGTCACCTCAGGTCCTGCTTCTGGGAGAAAGTAAAGGTTAAAGTAAAAGTTCCCCTTGACATTTAGTCCAGTCATGTCTAACTCTAGGGCGCGGTGCTCATCCCCGTCTCCAAGCCGTAGAGGCAGCATTTGTCCAAAGACAGTTTCCATGGTCACGTGGCCAGCACGACTAGACACGGAACACCATGACCTTCCCACCGAGGTGGTACCTATTTATTGACTCACATTTTTTACATGCTTTCAAACTGCTAGGTTGGCGAGGAGCTGGGACAAAGCGACGGGAGCTCACTCCGTTGCGTGGATTCGATCTTACGACTGCTGGTCTTCTGACCCTGCAGCACAGAGGCTTCTGCGCTTTAAGATCTGGGAGAAAAGCAGGGTACAAATTAATTAAAGAATGAAATAATAATGCCAAAGTATTAAATAATGTTAGCATTAAATAATAAATAAAGGAATAGATGGATAGATTGCCCCAAACTCCATGTCCCTTTGAACCCGAGATTTTATTTGGCAAACACCTGGTCAGGAATGTGAGTTTTCTGAGAAAACTCATTCTGAAAAGCATATTTCAATAATCCATGAATGAGCGTGCAAAAGGAAAAAGGATCTGCTTTTTCAGCCTGAGCTGCCTGATCCACTCTTGGTATAAAAAGAACTTTCTGTTTCTGAATAGGAACAGAGCAAAAATATTTGTATTCAGAAACATATGCATTTCATTATTATTTACAGGCCTATCTGAACGCTACCTGAAAGATTATGGGTTACCTGTTTAGACTAAGACATTTAACACCGAGAGAGAGAGAGAGAGAGAGAAAGTGCTAAATTTGACCATGATGAGCAGGTTTAATCTTTCAGATATTGTGTTGTTGTTTTTTTAACCCACCAGCGCAGAATTTGCTTTCAAAAGAAGACAATGGAAAGAAATGTTTAATGTGCAGTTTGCTCTGAAAAGCAGGTAATCTTTTCCTCCTGTATGGAAGGGAGGTGGGGGCAGCCTTCCCTTTTCAATCTGCCTCCTTACCGCCTGCCGAGTAAGAAATGAAATGCTGTCAGGCATGACAAGGCACGAATCATGGTTACCTCTGTCCATAAAAGTAAAGCAAGGAAAGGTGTAGACGGTGGGGCTGGGGAGGGCTGCGTGGAACCTGGAAAGGGAAGCCATTTAATTTAATCAGTTTTAATTCTAGCAATTACACAAACCCATAGACCGAAATGCCAACTCGCAGCGGGATGCGAACAAATAAATAAAAGTTGCACAGTGAACTTTGGAGTCCCTGAAAAGGATAGGTTTGGGTGGATGAACTGCTGAGAGGACTGAAACCACAGATGACATCTGGGCGAACCTGCCAAACAGGGCTGAGACTGGGAGGCAGAGAATGCAAATTCGTCAGGAGAAAGAGCTTGCATCGGGTTTGAGAGGTGCAAATGTTTGCATCGGCTGGAAGCTGTTGGGCAATTTCCTCGGGGAAGCTGTGAAGTTTAATGGAGTGTGTTCCCATGAGGTCCATTTAGCAATGGTGACAAATCTCCTGGGAACTGCTTTCCATGGATCTAGGGCTTGTGCAGGGCTTCTGCATAGCGCCCGGTGGACTCTGAGATAACTATTCTCAACCATGAGCATGCTATGAAAGAAATATAGGCTGAATCAGATTTATAAGTCACATAATAGACTTTAGAAGGTGGTGTGTGAAGGAAGTGTTTCCAGTCTGTGTCCCCACCTCAAATGTGCCAGGGCCTCCCAGGGGGAGGAGAGGGCAGGATACAGGTATGGATAGACCTGAACCTGAGGAGATTCTGGCTAAGACCCTTTCATCAGAAACAAAGCTTACTATCAGCTTCCAGTGGTCACTATCACTCAATGTAGAATGGGGAACTGCACCTCAGTATGTGTAGATCAAGGCCATGGAGCACAGTGGCAGAACAAAATATTTGTGCAGAGAAGGTAGCAACTCATATTCATGATATCTGTGTGGATCCTGTCATTCTGCAGTTGAGTCACTAGAGGGCACAAGCATTCCTGCAGGCATTTATAAGGCTGAACACTTGCTGGATAGTGCAGTGATTGAGGTATCTGGCTGTGGAGCCAGAGGTTAGGAGTTTGATTTCTCACTAGGCCTCTTGAAAGGAGAGTCAATCTTGGCCAGCCTGCACAACCCCAGGATGACTCCAGAAGAAGTGCATGGCAAACCTCTTCTGAGCATTTTCTCCCTGGAAAACCCTGGAAAGTTACTTTCTGTATGCGATCAACATAATATAGACATACTCACTCAAGGAAATGTAGCTGTTGGGCTTCGTCGTTAAAGAACCAAACAATTTTTTAAATGACATTTTCTACAAGCTACTCCGATCTCTAGATTCTGTTCAAGAAATTCTGATACCTCGTCCAAAGACTGGGAAAAGAATACAAAAAAAACAAAAAAACAATGAGAGCTAGGCATTCTGAGAGCTGAACAGTTACTCACTTTCTGTATGTTCTGGTGCGCTCCACAAGCAAGGAACTTTGCAGCGTGGAGCATCTTTCTCCTCTTGCCCGAAATAGCTCGAGATGTAGTTTCACGTCCCGGATATCTGGGAAGGGAAGGGGGAGGAGTCCTGTATATAACAGGACCTCCTCCCCCAATCAGCCTCTTTAGAGGTGTACATTCAAAGGAGCTCGCTCACTTATGCTGGTAGTCACTGTGATAATCTGTTTCTTCCAGCAGTTCTGCTCGGAGCTTGGGGGGGTTGCATTGGCACCCCTCCCACAGTTTGGAAATGAAGAGAGTGCATAAGCAGGCACTCGACAGGGTTGCATATAGCAGCCATTAATAGCACAAAATTATACAGAATAAATAAATAAATTAGGATACGA
Source organism: Pogona vitticeps (assembly GCF_051106095.1). Lineage (NCBI taxonomy): Eukaryota > Metazoa > Chordata > Lepidosauria > Squamata > Agamidae > Pogona > Pogona vitticeps. The sequence continues at coordinate 308,062,588 of NC_135784.1, forward strand.
AATACTGTATTTTTCCATGAATAAGATGCCACATGGATAAGCCCACCTGTTTTTCCTAACACAAAATTTAAGAGAAGAGGCTGAGCAAGCAATAGGGCTGGCACTGGCTCCCAGGACTTGTAAGGGGTATACAGCTGTGAGTACTGTGTTACAAGACTTCAGGTCTAGTGTGGGTCTACAGCTTACATGGCCAGCCCTGGTAGAACATTTGCAGCAATTTGCAATATACTTACAAGGTAAGACGGCGGTGTTGGTATATTGTGCAAAAGTTCGAGGATACCAGGATTTCATGGGAGATTATTATACAGTGGTGCCTCGCTTAACGTTTGCTTCGTTTAACATTTTTTTCGCTTAACGTTTATTTTTTCAGAGGCAGATTGTGCTTCGTATAACGTTTTTCCCTATGGGCGATTTTCGCATAGCGTTTTTGGGACCATGCTTCGCTTAACGTTTTTGGTTTTAGGTCCCCTGCTTCGCTTAACGTTTTTTTTGTTTTCAATTTAAAAAGTGTCTTAGAAGGGTCCAAAACGGTTCTAAATGCTTGGATTCGTTAGAGGACCCCTTAAGTCATGTGCAAACCTGATTTGGCTTTGATCTGACGTTTCGTTAATTTTTTGTGAATTTTTGTTTTTTGGCCCATAGGAACCAATGGAACTGTCAAAATCTGACAGCTCCATGCTTTCCTATGGGGGAGAAAACAATTTACAAAAAATTAACGAAAGTTCAGATCAAAGCCAAATCAGGTTTGCACACAACTTAGGGGGTCCTCTAACGAACCCAAGAATTTAGAACAGTTGCTGAGTCTTCATTAATTTTTGTGAATTTTTTCTTCCCCCATAGGAAATAATGGAGCTGTCAGATTTTGACAGCTGTCAAAAGTTGGGGGGAAAAATTCACCATTAATTAACGAAAAGTCAGATCAAAGCCAAATTAACTTTTGCATCCGTTTTAGAGGGTGCAGAAGCTAATCCAAGCATTTAAAACCATTTTTGACCCTTTTATGACACACTTAATTTTGCAAAAATTGACTTCGCAAAGCCATTGAAACCTATTGAGTCAGCTACAATACATTCCAATGGAGGATACATTGTATCGTTTAACGATGTTTCCTATGGGTTTTTTCGCTTAAGGACGGCAATCCGTGCCTATTGGAACAGATTAACCGGTTTCCAATGCATCTCTATGGGAAATGGTGTTTCGCATAAAGTTTTTTTCGCATAAGGTGTTTTTTTTTGAACCAATTAAAAACGTTATGCGAGGCACCACTGTATTAGGAAAATGATTGAAGGTTGGAATAAGGAAATGGCCAGGACTCCAGATGATAGATCTCCATTTACCCCTGAGATTCTGGTGCAGCTTAGCAAAATTTGGGTGGATATATGTAGAGATAACTTTGAAATAGCATTGTTTAGGGATACATCTCTGCTGGCCTTTTTTGGGGCCCTTTGAGTTAGTGAGGTGGTTGCTGCAAGTAAAGTGGATAAGTTGTGAGTGGCATTATAAAAAGGTGTACAAGTGTTACATAGCAAAATTTCTATTCATATTAGGTGTTCTAAAATGGACCAAGGGGCGAATGGTAGAGACATAGTGTTGGGCCAGTGTTCAGTAGGAGGAAGATGTCCTGTTCAAGCTGTGTTGGCTTCTTTACAATTGAGAGGGGAACATAGCGGGTATTTATTTTGCAATAGGGATGGTCAACCCCTTACTAAATATCAGTTTTGGAGATTAACCGAGATAGCGCTCCAAAGGATAGGGCTACAGGGATGGCATTTTGGTATGCACTCATTTAGAATAGGAGCAGCATCAATGGCCACCACTTTAGGATATGGTCCTGAAGCTGTCAAACGAATGGAGCTCAAACAGATACCAAGTGTACATTCGTAAGCTACAACAAGTGTAGGATGGTTGCTGGCCATCTTTGTGCTTGTCTTGCAGGTCCAAGGGCCAGTGGCAGGCGGATAAGGATTTGTATCGTAGGGCATAGATTCATGTTTTGGGCAGCATGTTCTGCTAGGAAATCATCATGGGGCCCCAACTTATGTTTAGGGCCCTCTGTGTTTATAGAATGGAAAGGCCGAAGAAGAACGAGGTGGAAGGAATTTAGGGCCTCAATATGGGACGATGCGAAGATCATACCTTGTGATGTCATGGTAATACACCTGGGTGGCAACGACCTGGGCACACAGACAGGCAAATCATTGATTTTGAAGATTTTGGAGGATTCAAGAGCATGGAAGGCGGCTTTTCCATGGACCTGTATTGTGCGGTCCACAATGATTCCCAAGATGGTGTGGAGGCCAGTTTGCCCCTCAATTTGCATTAATAAGGCCCGGAGGAGCATAAACCGGGAAGCATGCAGAGTAGTGGGCAAAGAATTGGACTCGGTGATCGGCCATCCAGCAATAAGTTTGCAGCCTGAATTATTCAGAAATGATGGGGTCCATTTGTCAGATATGAGTTTGGAGATCTTTTTACTCCAAAGAGGCCTGCGGTAGGAGTTGGATTATATGGCGGCCAGGGGACATAGCTAGGTTAGTTCCCTGCAGTGGTGGGTAGCGTGGAATGGAGACGGACTGGTGAGTTCTCCATGGAGTTCAAGCGGGGTATAGTGCGTCTGGACTCTCAGAGCTGCGGATCTTGAGATTATGGTCCAGGGGGGATGACACACTGGGGACACCTCTGGACCAAAGGCTGCCAAGAGACAGGAGGCTAAAGACTCGGGGGATGGTCAAACTGTGTCCAGCCAAGGACAGATGGCCAGAGGGGCCACGCTACCTCAGGGCTGGACACTCGCTCACTGTCATCAAGAAGGAGTTCGGTGAGGCCTTTGCTTCCAGTGTCATTCCTCACTACCGCAGGCCCCATTTGCTTCCTTGAAGGGCCAAAGAGTTGAAAAGTGTTATGAGGAGCCAGAGGTTGGAAGTTCGATTCCCCATGGGGCTCCTTCAACAGAAGCTGGACTCACTGATCCATAGAATCCCTTCCAGCCCCGCAGTTCTAAGGTGGAGTTAAGCTTCTCTTATAGACTTTTGTTACCCCATCACTGCCGTTCCTGCCTACAGACGTCAGGAGTGACAGCTGAGGATCTTATCAGACAATGTTCTCTTCCTGAGTAAAGTAGATGAATAAGATCAGGCTCTACAGAACCATTTGGGCATTGCTGGCTGTCGAAATCGACCGCTTAGCAGTATTATTACAGACTGCTATAGGCCCAGAGAGAGAGAGAGAGAGAGAGAGAGTTGGAAAATAACACTCTGAATTAGCCCCACAGACAAAGAAATCCTTTCCAACCTAAAGCATATTGTGCTAATTATTCTTGTGTAGAAAAGAAGATTAAAAAATTAGAACGCTTGACTGGAGCCAGAACGTCCCAGCGTCTGAAGAAAACGAGTGAATGTGGTTTAGAACAGAGAGCCTTTTATCCTCTCCTCGTCATTCTGGACTCCCAAGTTGCTCATTTTATCCTTACGGAGAACCAGAGGAGAGGCAGTGATGAGGACTATGAAGAGCTGACAGGAATATCCTTTCTGTTCATGTGGGGCATCCCCTTGGATTCTTGTTTGCGGCCTGCCAGTGACTGGCACAATATAAGAAAGAACCCTGAAGTCTTTTTTTCAGTACAGTTCTGTATCGTGAGCTCTGCTTTCACACATTCCTCAGAGTCATACAATGGCACCAGCCGATGGACCAAAATCAGTCACATTTCAAAGGTATCTGTTGCTATGAGGCACTATTTGATGGCCGTGCCAAAATAGGCTTTACTAGACTACGGCAGGGCTGAGAAGAGGCCAAACTATCTTCAAACCTACTTCAACCGATTCCTGTTATGGTCGCAAGTCTCAGGCCTGCAGCTTTCTTGAGTTGACTCTCAAAAAAATCAGAGAATAATTGAGTTGGAAGTGGCCTATAAGCCAAACCTGATGTGCTCATTGCAGAAATCCAAATCAAAGCAGATCTGACAGATGGTTGTCTAATTTTCTCCAGCATTGGAAAGCTCACCAACTCCTGAGGTACAGTATTTGGTTCCAAGGTTGTACTTCTTTAACGGTTAAGACTTTTTTTTCCTGATATTCAGCCTAAATCTGGCTTTCTGTAGCTTGAGCCCATTATTACATATCCTGCACTCCGGGAGGACCAAAAACAAATTATTTCCCTCCTCTGTATGACTATGTTTCAAGTATTTGAAGAATGCTTTTATATCTCACCTCGGTTTTCTTTTTTCCAGGATGAACATGCCCAATTCTTTCAGTCTTTCCTCATAAGGCTTGGTTTCCAGTCCCCTAATCATCCTTTTTTCCCCTTCCTGGAAACTTGCTCCAGTTTGTTGGCATCCTTCTTAAAATGTGGTGTCCAGAACTGGACACAGTACTCCAAATGAGGCCTAACCAGCACTGAATAGAAGGAGACTAGCACCTCACAGGATTTGGAGACTATACTTCTGTTAATGCATCCTAAAATAGCATTCGCCTTTTTTGCAGCCACATTTCACTGCTGCTTCATATTCAACTTTTGACCTACAGCAATTCCAAGATCCTTCTCACCTGTAGCATTACTGAGCCAGGTATGGCCCATCTTGTAAATGTGCATTTATTTATTTTTCCTTTAAGTGTAGAATTTTGTAATCTCTGTTAAGTTTGCCCGCTGTTATTTTCAGCAGAGTGCTTGTGCCTATCAAGATCTTTTTGATCAGATTGAGACTGAAGATTCAGTGGGTGGGAGCTGTCTAAATCTCTCTGCCAGTGGATCTGGAACATCTGTACATCCCCTTTCATGGTACACTATCCACCAGCAGATTCACTGCAACAAAGCAGAGTGATCCCAAACACTGCAGTACATGTTGGGTCCATTCAATGGAACCTCCATACGCAGAGATAGATGCAGGAACAAAGGGCAAGAGGATAGGTTGCCATAACATCCTGTATGTTGACTTCTCAGAGGCTTCTGGCTGGGCACCATGAGAAGTTCATCTGGATCTCAGTGTGATGCAGCCCAGCAATTTCTTACAGTCTTAGGGTGCCACTGTTGGACCAAGGAGACACATCTCTCATTTAAGAGAAGTGCACAGAATGTTCTTCCTTTGTACTTTTACACACTTATTCCCCAGCTCCTGGCACGCTTTCTCTCTGGCCCAATTAAAGCACCATATCCTTCAGCTACATAACATGTTAGGTGAATATACTATCTGAGTGTATTATTTTTTTCTCCCCAATTTTCTGATCTCAACTCCCGTGGTGGATCCATTAGTGCCTTCCTGATGTTCAGCTTGTTTACAGAGAGATCAAACATGGGTCTCATTGCAGTCAGGGTGGGGGCCAAAATCCAAAGAGTGGGGGAAGAAGGGGGATCCGGAGATAACGAAGAAGAAAGCACTATGATAAAACAGCCGGGCCCTTTGAATCATGCTCTCTGAGCCAGCCTCATCATCCCCTTTTGTCATTCATGTCTTATCTGGGAGTGCACAAATACACACGCACACCAAATGCCACTTATTAAAGTACTTTATATCTCTGATCCAATCAGTCAGAAAGAGCGAAAACTGTCAAAGTTAATTTTTTCAAGCTATCTCTGGGGAGTTCAGCCCATGCGAGAGATGTATGTCTTTCATTAGGGCTTACGTTCACATTTTTGTATAATTAATCCTAATGTTTCAATCTTCATATAATAGGCTTATTTGGGAGCGGGGAGGGGGGGAGATTCAGGGGGAAAAAAAAACACCAAACAGCTCATGCAGTCAGAGAAAGCAAATCCCCTGTGGAAACAGATGATCATTCACAGGGCATGATTCTATAAGAAAGGGAAATCGGATCTTGCTTGCCAGCCTTTATCCTGTCTCTTTCATGTCACTTATTTGGGGGGAAGCAGCACCTGGAGAGTCTGACAGAAACTTCTTGATGTTAGTGGTGTCCCTTGTGATGTCCTCTAAGAAGGAGTGTAATCGGATTTAGGAGTCATGGAATCAGAGAACAATGAAGTTGGAAAGGGCCTACAAGGCCATCAAGTCCAACCTCCTGCTCAGATCCAAGCTGATGTGACAGATAGTTGTCCAATTTTCTCTTGAACGCCTCCAGTGCTGGAGGGCTCACCTCCTCCTGTGGTGATTGGTTCCATTCTTGTACTGCTCTAATAATTTGGAAGTTTTTCCTGATATTCAACCAAAATCTGGTTTCCTGTAGCTTGAGCTCACTGTTGCATATCCTGCACTCTGAGATGATCAAGAACAGATCCTGTCCTTCCTCTATATGACAGCTTCTCAAGCATTTGAAAAGTGCTATCATATCTCCAAGTAAAGCCAAAAGACTTCTGTAAGAGGAACGAAATGTCACAGAATTATGGAGCTAGAAGGTTTCTTAAAGGACATCTAGTCTAACCCTGTGTGGGAACAGAAGAACCAGAGATAGTTGTTAACATGTATTTGATCGCATTTCCCCAGTGTTGACTTGCTGGTAATAGTTCCCTGTGAGGTTCCAGGCCAGATTCAGGGTTTTGATTCTTACCTACAAAGTTCTTCGAGGTTTGGACCCTTGTTACTTGTTGGAGTGCCTTTCCCCAAGAACACTGACCGTTGCCACCAGATCCTCACAGGCCATGCTCCCATGGATTGGCATGCCAAGGAGACCAGACATCTGCCATATATCATACCTTTTAAGCAGTGGTGTCAGTTTTTAGAATGGGCTCCCAGTTGGGCGGTGCTTTGTCCTCTTCCTCTTTACCTTCTAAAGAAGCATTTTGTGGCATTGTTTAATATGCTTGCCAACTGCCCTGACTGTCTGTTCTTGCGATGTTGTTTTTATGCTGTTTTATTGACTTCTTTGTTCTTATCTTGCTTTTCTTTTTCTTTCTTTTTCTTGTGTTTGTTATTTACTTTTGCTGCTACATAGTTTGTTACTTTGTTTGTTAACTGCCCAGAGTAGTGCTTTGCACTAATTGGGCAGTATAAAAATGGAATAAACAAAGGAACGAAGGAACGAAGGAATGAAGGAACCAACCAACCAACCAACCAACCAACCAACCAACCAACCAACCAACCAACCAACCAACCAACCAACCAACCAACCAACCAACCAACCAACCAACCAACCAACCAACCAACCAACCAACCAACCAACCAACCAACCAACCAACCAATGCTCCAGTGAAGAAAACAATGTAATAAATAAATAAATCTTAGTTTCAGCTCAATTTTATTGCATTTCACCAACATTCACCTGCCTTCTCTGTCCATCATTATTATTGATGGGCACAAATTACCAATTTGTCAGTTCATACTGGTTCATTGATCTGCTGACCAGGTGTTTGACACTTCAAAGCCCTGCCTCCTCTGGTGGGCATCCACTCAGCGGCAATGGCCTGGCTTCTCTGCTCTATTTCCTCCAGGTGCTGCTTCTGAGTGGGTGCCTGCTGGAAGAGGCAGGGCTGGGGAAAAACAAATGCCTCTCCAGTCAAAAAAGAAACTAGCACAAGCCAACAAACAAGTGGTTCATACCCCATCTCTAATCCTTATATAGATATGTTGCAAAACTACAGGTCATTTCCCCATATACTGATTTTTTTTTTGCCTGTTAATGCACTGTTTCTAAAGTTGTTCACACATTATGTGATCAGCATTATTTGTGTATTTGGCCTAATTTATAAAACTCTTGCATTGGCTAAAGCTTTCAGCAGTCTACATTTTAGAATATCTATATATAGCTTTGTACACACATTGTTTCTACAAAATGTTTCCTAACACTTGCAGCAATTCTTAAGGTGAGATGTGTGTTTTTTTCCCCCTGCAACAAATCTCAAGAAGTGTGAAAGTGATGGTTTGGCTGAGATTGTCCAATCTGGCAAGATTCTTGTCCATCCTTAAGGTAGTTTTCTCTCAGAAAATAGTTCAATATTCAACTGTTCATGCCATTAAGGAATCTCTCCAAATGTTCAGCTGAAGTCTACACTTCAGTAATTTAAACCTGTTCTCTCTGGAACTGCAGAGAACAAGTGTTTACCTCCTTCTATGTGACATCTTTGCTGTTGTTGTGTGTCTTCAAGCTGCCTTCAATGTATGGTAAGGTAAAGGTAAAGGTTCCCCTTGACAATTTTTGTCCAGTCGTGTTCGACTCTAGGGGGTGGTGCTCATCCCCGTTTCCAAGCCATAGAGCCAGCATTTTGTCTGAAGACAATCTTCCGTGGTCACACGGCCAGTGCGACTTAGACACAGAACGCTGTTACCTTCCCACTGAGGTGGTCCCTATTGATCTACTTGCATTTGCATGCTTTCAAACTGCTAGGTTGGCGGGAGCTGGGGCAAGCGACGGGAGCTCACTCCGTCGCATGGATTTGATCTTACGACTGCTTGGTCTTCTGACCCTGCAGCACAGGCTTCTGCGGTTTAGCCCACAGCACCACCACGTCCCATTTCGACGTATGGTAACCCTCTCCAAAATGTCCTGTGATAGATAGCTCTTCTCAGCTCTTGCCAAATCAAGCCTGTGGCTTAGTCAACCCATCTCATATTTGGTCTTCCTCTTTTCCTGCTGCCTTCCATCTTTCTCAGGGTTATTGTTTTTTTCCCCAAAGAATTTTGCTTTCTTATGATATGCCCAAAGTAGGACTTCAACATTTTTGCCTCCAGAGATAATTCAGGCTTGATTTCCTCTAAAACCCACTTGTTCATTTTTTTGGGGCAGTCCAAAGCTCTCCTCCTGCACCACATTTCAAATGATTCATTTTTTTTTTGACAGCTTTCTTTATTGTCCAGTTTTCACATCCATACATGGTGACAAAGCTATGGTTTTGCCTATAGTGATGTATGGAAGCGAGAGCTGGACCATAAAGAAGGCTGACTGCCAAAGAATTGATGCTTTTGAATTGTGGTGCTGGAGGAGGCTCTTGAGAGTCCCCTGGACTGCAAGGAGAACAAACCTATGCATTTTGAAAGAAATCAACCCTGAGTGCTCACGGGAAGGACAGATCCTGAAGCTGAAGCTCCAAGACTTTGGCCATCTCATGAGAAGACACCTTGGAAAAGACCCTGATGTTGGGAAAGAGGAGAAGGGGACAACAGAGGATGAGATGGATGGACAGCGTCATTGAAGCAACCCACATGTTTTTTTTCCCAACTCCAGGAGGCAGTGGAAGACAGGAGGGCCTGGTGTGCTCTGATCCATGGGGTCACGAAGAGTTGGACATGACTAAACGACTAAACAACAACAACAACATCAGTTACAACACTCTCTGGGTCATTTACAATTTAATTATGCAGGCTACATTTTATCACCCCTCCCCATATAAGCTTGTGATTGCAAATACAAGAGTGTGGATGCTCTTGGTCTTGGTCTCCAGTGACACATCTTTACACTTGATGATTGTGGTGATCTCCCTGCTTTGGTTCATGTATAAGGTTATTTGCATACATCAATGGAAGTTGTGGGGAGACGGAGACAGAGAAACCAAAAGGGATGGGTGAGGGAGAGCTTGAGGAGTTCAGTCAGAGAGAGTAAGAGATGAGAGTCTGAAGTAGAATTTAGTCTGTGTTAGTTAGAGAGGGCAGCAGAGTTAGGAGTTAAGAGTGTGGAACGTATAGAGAGATAAAAGAGTTAAGAGTGAAACAATATATTAATAATCAAATGAATACATTACAGCCTGTGAAGAACCTGTTGAAGCAAATTGTAATCAATAAACCTGTGTTATTCAACTTTATACTCAGCTTGGACCTCAGTTTTTCTAATTAAAGGGTGTTGAGAGAGGTCAACTGGTGGCAGAAGAAAGAAGGGAACGTATCGTGGGCCTCGGGCTAATGAAACAACCTGGAGACACATGAGGGACACATCACAATTGGTGTGAGCTTGTGGGATACGTAGCGTGAGCTCTTGGTTTGGTGAAACAAGCAGGGGCCACAAAGGAAAGCATCACAACGATCATCTCTGATTCCTTCATTGCTATCCTTCCTAGTCTCAGTCTTTCTGTGATTTCTTGTCCGCACTCTCCATTGGGTGATGATTGAACCAAACTAGGTAATATCTTTCATTATCAGTTTCTTCATTGTCAATGTTAAAGTTGTGTATTTCTTTTGTAAACAGGAATTATGCCTTCTTGATGTTCAACTGCAATAAAATATTAATTTGTCTATGTAGGCAGTCTATGGGGGTTGGCTTTGTGTGTGTGTGTGTGTGTGTGTGTGTGTGTGTGTGTGTTGTTTGTTTTTTTATTTAATTAATGTTTATATTTTGTTGTAAACTGCCCAGAGTAGTGGTTTGCCAATAGATGGGTGGGTAGAAATCTAAAAACCAAGCAAGCAAGCAAGCAAGCAAGCAAGCAAGCTAGCTAGCTAGCTAGCTAGCTAGCTACCTACCTACCTACCTACCTACCTACCTACCTACCTACCTACCTACCTACCTACCTACCTACCTCACTTGTCTGATCTGGCCATGGTTAGATCTCATCTGGATTAATATAATGCATTGTACATGGTGCTGCCTTCAGGAAATGTTCTGAAACTTCAACAGGCCCCAAATAATGCAGTGAGGTGATTAATTACGGATGGTAACGGGGATCACATAAAAGACACACATACACCCATTAGGGTAGCTCCATTTGCTACCAATCCGTTCTGGGCACAATTCAAAGTGCTGGTTCTAACCTATAAAACCCTAAAAGGTCCAAGCTATCTCATGGACCATGTCTCCCTTTAATCGCCTGGTCCAGTGTTATGATCACCAAGAAAGGTCTTTCTCTTGGTTCCACCACCCTCGCAGGTTCACTTGGTAGGGACAAAAGGAGAGGGCCTTCGCTGTGGCTGCTCCCAAACTCTGGAACTCCGTGCCACTGGAGGCCAGCCTTGCCCCATCTTTACTGTCCTTCCACTAGCAGAAGAAGACCTTTCTCTTCAGTCAGGCTTTCCCTGAGTGACTGGCTGTCTTAGAACAAGATGGTTTGCATTGCTGATGCTTTTAAATCTCTTTTAAAAAATGGTTTTATCTAATATTTTAAATATTACATTTATTTATTTATTTATTTATTTATTTATTTATTTATTTATTTACTTACTTACTTACTTACTTACTTACTTACTTACTTACTTACTTACTTACTTACTTACTTACTTACTTACTTACTTACTTACTTACTTATTTATTTTTCCCTTTCAATATTGTCTTTTTTAACAGTATAAGCCACCTTTAGTCCTTTTTTTTTAACAAGGAAGGTAGGGGAACAATATTTTAAATAAATAACAAGAAACAAAAAATGGCAATAAATAACTAAATAATAAATAAATCAGTGACTGTGTGAAAAATGAAGAGGGATTGCTCTGAATGAAACATGAGCCATGCACTGCTTGTGATAATAACAATGGGTTGTTTTCCCCATCTTCTCACTTCTGGAACGTATTTGTATTTCTGCAGTTATGTACACCTGAATATGTCATTAGATCTGGGTACAAAAAAAAAAATAAAAATCAGAAGGCTTATTTTTGGCCGTCATCTTGCCTCTGGAAACATCAAATGACTGTAGTAGCTGAAAGCTTGTCTTCTCATGAGCTTTTTGTCCTTGATTTCCCCCTATTAATCAGTGTCACGTGATCTTGGAAACCGCATAGGAGCCTCACGGCACAGTGATAAAACTGCAGTACTGCAGTCAAGACTCTGTTTGTGACCTGAGTTTTATCCCAGTGGTCTCAGGTAGCCCAGCTCAGGGTTGACTCAGCCTTCTATCCTTCTGAGATTGGTAAACTGATACCCAGATTGCTTGGGAGAAGGAACTATTTATAGTTGGTTGTTTTTTAGATTTCTACCCAACCATCTATAATTAAATTGTAAATCTCCCATAGAGTGCTTTAAGCTGGTACATGAGCTTAGCTTTGCATGCTCTGATCTTGGGTTCAAGGAAAGCTGAGATGATGATTCCCACCAACCCACATCAAGTAATTGTCAGTCTGCATGGCTAATTCTCTTTTGCCTTGACTGAATGACTTTGTGCATATGTTGGCTAAAAGGGAATGTGCTTTGCTTCCCCCAGTTTCCACTATAGTCGAGTGAAAGGGGCCAAAGGGCACAGAACACATTTTCCCAAACAGGGCAGGCTTTGAATTCTTGGAAAATGTCCTTGTGGCATAAACTTGATGTCTCATTAATTGGAAGACATACTGGGTATTGTAAACACTTTTACTAACTCTGCCTTGTTACGAGGGTTCCCAGATCTTTTCATCCTCCATTTTATTAGTGCATGTCTGGCAAATTTTAAACCAGCCTACCTCTTTTGTCACTGGGAAGATCCAGTGATACGGGGAGTACAGGGTGGTGGTGGGGGGCAGTGGCAAGAGCGAGGGAGCTGAAAGACACATTGAGGAGGTGGAAAGAAGGAGAAGCCAATAAAGAGGACCCAGAAAAGAGCCCCACCTCTTGCAAAAGGTTATAAATGGGGAAAAGACGAGCAGAATGTTTTTAATGAAACCAATAAAAATGCAAAGGAAGATTTAATGTCGAAAGTAACGATAAATCAAAAGTGACAACCCAAATGCAATACTGCACCAGGAGGTTGAGGAAATAAATTCATCCATAGGACAGATGTGTCTGCTGTAAAAAAAAAGAAAAAAAAGAAAAGGAAGGAATGAAGAAGGAAAGAGTTGGTGGTGGAAGGAAAGAAAGAAAGAAAGAAAGAAAGAAAGAAAGAAAGAAAGAAAGAAAGAAAGAAAGAAAGAAAGAAAGAAAGAAAGAAAGAAAGAAAGAAAGAAAGAAAGAAAAAAAAGAAAGAAAGAAAGAAAAAGGAAGGAAGGAAGGAAGGAAGGAAGGAAGGAAGGAAGGAAGGAAGAAAGAAAGAAAGAAAGAAAGAAAGAAAGAAAGAAAGAAAGAAAGAAAGAAAGAAAGAAAGAAAAAGGAAGGAAGGAAGGAAGGAAGGAAGGAAGGAAGGAAGGAAGGAATAAAGAAAGAAAGAAAGAAAGAAAGAAAGAAAGAAAGAAAGAAAGAAAAAGGAAGGAAGGAAGGAAGGAAGGAAGGAAGAAAGAAAGAAAGAAAGAAAGAAAGAAAGAAAGAAAGAAAGAAAGAAAGAAAGAAAGAAAGAAAGAAAGAAAGAAAGAAAGAAAGAAAGAAAGAAAGAAAGAAAGAAGTGGTGGTAGAAAGAAGGGAGGGAGGGAGTTGAAGAAAAAAGACTTCCCCTTCTTTTCTTTGAATCAAAATAAGCACTAATATGAAAGGCTCTGATACTCACAATCATTTGAGAAACCAGATCTGAGATATATGCTCATGCTTGATGGTCTTCATAGATCAGGGCAGCAGAGAACTGTGTTTCAGACCCTTTAGTTTGAAGGAAGAAAAGTTACTGGAGAACAGTTGTTATATGCTGTTAAGCCACCCTCGATTTATGACGACTCCATGAATGAGCGATCTACAAAATGTCCAGTCGTCAACTGCCCTGCCCAGCTCTTGCAAACTCAACCCTGTGGCTTCCTTTATGGAGTCAGTCGAACACGTATTTGGTCTTCCTCTTTTCCTGCTGCCTTTAACCTTTCCCAACATCATGGCCTTTTCCAGTGAGTCTTGCCTTCTCAGGATGTGCCCAATGTAGGACAACCTCAGTTTCAATATCTTTGCCTCAGAGATAGTTCAGGCTTAATTTGATCTTACACCCACTTCTTCCTCTTTCTGATGGCCCAGAGCATCTGCAAAGCTCTCCTCCAGCACCATAATTTAAATGAAATAAATGTTCTTTTTTTCCCCCTTGTCAGCTTTCTTCGCTGTCCAGGTTTCACATCCATACATGGTGAGTGGAAATACAAGCGTGTGGATGATCTCGATGTTCCTCTCCAGTGAAACATCTTCACATTCCCGATCTCAACACATACAAATTTCTGTGCACATCCGAAAATGAATCTATGGAGTTTCTGGGAGAATTCTGGAATTTCTGGTCTCCACCACCACAATGGAAGGAATGGAAAAGAGTTTTGTTGGATGGGGCAAAATGAACAAAACTAGCTCTTGCACCTCATTGACTAGTACTGCAGGAAGAAAGCATCATGCATCTAGAATTTCCCTCCAGGAGAGGTTAATGAAATATTTTGGAGGAATTAAAGCATATATAAAACCATACACAATTAAATTGAGAATGGCCAAAAAACCAACTAAACAACAAACCTGTAACAAGTAAAAATAAACCCAATAAATATTTAGTCAAAGGGAGGGTATATTAGATAACAAGCAACAATGCGGGTATAAGGATAAATTTGTCAGAAATATGCACAGATTCCTGTATGGCAAAAAAATGCAAACTTTAATAGCTAGTATGAAACAAGACTGCAAAGAAAATGCAGGTTTTATTTGGAGAAACTGAGACAGATGATCTTCACTTCAGTCTCCCAGAATCATGTTTCCTAGCAGAAGTGGGTGTTCTTCACCATTATCCCCTGAAAAATTGTAAATAATACTTATGACCTTCAGCCAGTTTCCACATTCATGCTTCCCACCCACCCACCCTCCAGACATAAAGGAACTGGGGGAAAAATGTTCGAACCTTGCCACATTTTGCCGCTGAAGGTCACATTGGCCCAGCCAATGCTGTCCATTGGGACCAACGCGAGTGTCCCATTTGCCATGATGTTGGGAACCAGAAAGGAGGTAGTTCTGCTGGTCAGCAGGATAGTCCAGGAAACACTAAGTGGACGGACTCATAGGTTGGTGGCCACCTTCTCAGATGCACACCATAGCACCATGAAGTGGGGTGGGCTTTGCACAAGGATTTTGCAGTATTCTGGCATGCCACTGATGGAAAGTGGGAAGAAAGACTGGTGCTGATAATACGAAGGCTTTCTTCATTCATATCAGGGAGTCGTACAATGTGGATGTACTGCATATGAAACAGGAAAGGGGACTCAAGTCATGGGAGTCACTGTCAAGATGGACTTAAGTCATACCGGTGACTCAACTCAAAATCAACTTTTTTGTATGTTTTTTGTTTCAATGACTCTGACTTGACTCATGACTTAGAACTCCTCTCCTTTTTTTTGGGGGGGGGGGAAGCTTGTTTTCAATAGGGACTCTAGACTTGGTACCAAAGACTTAGGCTCAGACTCAGACCCAAAGACTTGCCAACATCCCTGATATGGAATATGTTGTTGTTTAGTCATTAAGTCATGTTCAACTCTTCGTGACCCCATGGACCAGAGCACACCAGGCCCTCCTGTCTTCCACTGCCTCCCGGAGTTGGGTCAAATTCATGTTGGTTGCTGTTTCGGTGACATTGTCCAACCATCTCGTCCTCTGGCGTCCCCTTCTCCTCTTGCTCTCACACTTTCCCAACATCAGGATCTTTTCCAGGGAGTCTTCTCTTCTCATGAGATGGCCAAAGCATTGGAGCCTCAGCTTCAGGATCTGTCCTTCCAGGGAGCACTCAGGGTTGATTTCCTTCAAAATGGATAGGTTTGTTCTCCTTGCAGTCCAGGGGACTTTCAAGAGCCACAATTCAAAAGCATCAATTCTTCAGCAGTCGGCCTTCTTTATGAAATATATGAAATATAGGTAAAATTAAAATAATTAAATATGTTAATATAATTAGACCTCTTTTTTTTTTTTTACCATAATCTGGCTACTTGAATAGCATTATCTTGGCCATATGCTAGATCTTCTTTCGCACACGTGGTGGGGCATAAATTGCAGGCACTTAAGTGCTGCATGGATTGAATTTCTCCACATTCACAATCATTTTACTTGATTATTCTTTGGTTTTCTAACTTCACTACAAAGTCTATGAAGTGATTTCTAGATGGTTCACCCAGAACCTTGTCTGGTGGAAGACACTCTTCAACATTCATCCATTCAACAAGGTGTGCACTAAGGCATCAGCACCAAACTCTTCACCACTACATGTAACACCTTAAGCAAGAAATAAGCTTGATGCACATCCGTATTCTAGAACACTGAGGTGTTAAAGGTAGTATGTGCACTTTTTATTGGTGGATGCACAACTATTTATTGCCCATCTGCTGTCAAGCTGTCAACTCAATGAATTAGTGACCTTCAGAAGGCCCTTTCTTCCCATAACTATACCTTGGAAAGGTTTTGTTGTTGTTGTTTTTCGTTCGTTGCGTTCGCAAGTCAAAGCAATTTTTTGCGAATGGAGCTGTTCCTAACTCAAATCGTTTGCAAGTGGAGACGTTCATAAGTCGAGGTACCATCGTATGTCTTTCTGTTGATTAATAATTGTGTGCCATCAAGTCAGTTTTGACTTATGGTGACTTATGGTCAGTTCTGACTTCAGAATTGTCTAGGTAGAGAGTAGTCAGAAGTGGTTTGCCATTCCTTTCTTCTGGACACCTTGGGACCACACAATTTGTCCAAGGTCACAAAGACCAGCTCTTCTGAGATGCACCATGGGGAATTGAACTCTTGGCTCTGCAGCCAGATACCTACCTCACGGTACTATTCAGGGAATGGTAAACCACTTCTGAGTAATCTGTACCTAGAAAATCATGAAACAGGGTTGCCATGAGTCAGAACTGACTATGGTGATCTACATGGGGGGAAAACTTGAAGCTTCTACTCAGTGAGACTCTGCACTTCTGCTGGAGATGGCGAGAGGAATTTCAAATTCAAAGTCAGAAGTCTGCAACAGGTCATAGTCCCCAATTTCCCCTCAAAACACACCAGATCCACTCCATCACAGCAGCTCCCTGTTAAAGTACACACTGCAATTTATCAGCTTCCTGACAGGACAGCATTTGGGTTTAAGGTATTGTAGAATAAGCACTACATTATTCCATAATCAAACGTACAGGGTTTAGGAGACAGTAGAGAGATGAGCAGGGGAGATCCATTATAAGAAGGAAGGCCTTCCATGGGACCAATATGTCTCACCATCTAATTGCTCTGTGTTTTATAGAACTCGATCATTAGGGTATCCTGCTTAGGGTACCACAGAGATGTAATAGCGAAATAAAGCAAGAGACTATTAAGCAGAAAGTTTAAATATAGCTACAGGGACTGATATTTCATGACAATCTGACAGATGTCTTAGAGTGAGCATGAGTTCCTTCATCACTAATTACAAAAGCATTTGTCTTAAGGAAAGGACAAAAGAGAAGTAATTATGAAAAACATGATTCTTCGGGGATAAAAAAAAAGAGAGATAACATTGGTTTAAAACATGGAAGTGATCATAACCATTTAGAATCATTATTAGTTTGGTTGGACCAATGACAGCTTAGCTTCTGAAGCCATTGGGAAAAGGAATTTCCTGTGCTCCAGAGAAGGAAAGGAAAAAAAATACATCACATTTCTTGTTATGCTAAACTCATCCACTGACTCTGGGGGTTTCTTTGATGTACAGTTCATTAAAATTTCCGACCGACGATGAATTTGAACTAAAATACACAAATGTTTTAATTATACATTCCTTTTTAATTACACTAATGACTTGTAATGTGTTTATGTTGGTTTAGAGTTTAATTTCTACTCTTAGATTAGGTGGTTGACTTAAGGATTGTGCTTTTCAGTAAAATAGCGTGATTCATCAATGTTTGATCATGAGTTAATCCAAAAATATTAAAGGAATGGAATCCTTGGAGGAATAATAATGGGCAATATTCATGCACAACCCTGCTTTTTCTGCACAGACACTCAAGGACAGAAGAAGCTCTTGAGTCGTCTTATGAGATGCGGCAAGTAACAAGAGACAGAGGGAAGTGAAGTTACCTGTGCTGTGTAAAAATTTATGGATCTAAGGACCTGGGCAGATGAGATCAAAAAGTGAGGAGTGGTCAACAGAGAGGCAGAAAACATGAGAGAGAGAGAGAGAAATGGATGCAGTTTCTGCAGCTGAAAATTGCATTTATTTCCTTATTTCCTTACGTATGTATTTGTTTAACTTGCATCGTGCTGTTGAGAAATGGGTGTGAAAACGGGAAAACAAGCATGGATAAAAGCAGAAACTGTTAAGAACAAACCAAAAGTCATCATGTCAGAGCACAGATAAGCTAACTGTAATTCAAAAACACATCCAAATTAAAATGTTTCTTTTAAAAAAACAATCAGTCAACTAATCAAGTCCATCACCTAACCCAGTAGATGGTGTCCATTTTGATTTTGTTGGAGTGATGAATCTGCTCATGGGTGTATTATGTTTTGGGGAACTGGTTTTGCATCTTGGACAGAGCCTGTAAACTTCATTGAATTCAAGAATCCTGCACAGTCAAAGTTACAAGCGTCTACCAAACCAACAATTAAAATTGTTCTCCACGACCTGTCAATTCCAGGATTGCAAACTCACCAGGATAAAACGAGGATAAAATGGTGCCCTGTTAAAGTGATCCCTTCCACCTTTCATCATTTTGTTCTGTTCTAAATGCCAGATACCTCTTCATGGATTGCTGCCTTGTCATGGCGAAGGAGCTCGAGTAATTCAGAGGAGCTATGGGCTATGCCGTGCAGGGACATCCAAGACAGACAGGTCATAGTGGAGAATTCTAACTAAACATGATCCACCTGGAGAAGAAACTGGCAAACCACTCCACTATATTTGCCAAGAATACCCCATGGACAGAAACAAAAGGCTAAAAGATATGACGCTGGAAGATGGGACCCTCAGGTCGGAAGGCATCCAACATGCTACTGAGGAAGAGCGGAGGACAAGTACAAGTAGCTCCAGAGCAAATGAAGTGGTTGGACCAAAGCCGAAAGGACGCTCAGCTATGGACGTGCCTGGAAGTGAAAGGAACGTCCGATGCTGTGAAGAAAAATACTGCAGAGGAACCTGGAATGTAAGATCTATGAACCTTGGGAAGCTGGATGTGGTCAAACAGGAGATGGCAAGAATAAACATCGACATCCTGGGCGTCAGTGAACTAAAATAGATGGGAATGGGCAAATTCAATTCAGACAATTATCATATGTACTATTGTGGGCAAGAATCCCGTAGAAGAAATGGAGTAGCCCTCATAGTAAACAAAAGAGTGGGAAAAGCTGTACTGGGATACCATCTCAAAAAGATAAAATGAGTTCAATATGAATCCAAGGTGGACCTTTCAACATCACAGTAATTCAAGTTTATGCACCAACCACTGATGCTGAAGAAGCTGAAATTGACCAGTTCTATGAGGACTCACAACACCTTCTAGAACTGACATCAAAGAAAGATGTTCTTCTCATTCTAGGGGACAGGAATCCTAAAGTAGGGAGTCAAGAGATAAAAGGAACAACAGGTAAGTTTGGCCACGGAGTTCAAAACGAAGCAGAGCAAGGGCTAATAAAGTTTTGTCAAGAGAAAAAGCTGGTCATCACAAACATTCTTTTCCAACAACACAAGAGGTGACTCTACACATGGACATCACCAGATGGGCAATATCAGATTGATTATATTCTCTGCAGTCAAAGATGGAGAAGCTCTATACAGTCAGCAAAAACAAGACCTGGAGCAGATTGTGGCTCTGATCATCAGCTTCTTATAGAAAAATTAAATCTTACACTGAAAAAAGTAGGAAAAACCACTGGGCTAATCAAATATAATCTAAACCAAATCCCTTATGAATGCACAGTGGAAGTGAAGAACATATTTAAGGAACTAGATTTGGTGGACAGAGTACCTGAAGAACTATGGATGGAGTGTCGTAATATTGTACAGGAGGCAACACCAAAAACGATCCCAAAGAAAAGGAAATGCTGATGATACCACTCTGATGGCAGAAAATGAGGAGGAATTAAAGAACCTCTTAATGAGAGTGAAAGAGGAGAGCGCCAAAATGGTCTGAAGCTCAACATGAAAATAAATAAATAATTTTTTAAAAAAACTAAGATCATGGCCACTGGTCCCATCACCTCCTGGGAAATAGAAGAGGGAAGACATGGAGGCAGTGACAGATTTTCCTTTCTTGGCCTCCATGATCACTGAAGATGATGACAGCAGCCAAGAAATTAAAAGACGCCTGCTTCTTGGGAGTAAAGTGATGACAAACCTTGACAGCATCTTAAAAAGCAGAGACATCACCTTGCCAACAAAGGTCCACATAGTCAAAGCTATGGTATTTCCAATAGCGATGTATGGAAGTGAGAGCTGGACCATAAAGAAGGCTGACCACCAAAGAATTGATGCTTTTGAATTGTGGTGCTGGAGGAGACTCTTGAGAGTCCCCTGGACTGCAAAGAGAACAGACCTATCCATTTTGAAGGAAATCAACCCTGAGTGCTCACTGGAAGGTCAGATCCTGAAGCTGAGGCTCCAATACTTTGGCCATCTCATGAGAAGAGAAGACTCCCTGGAAAAGAACCTGATGCTGGGAAAGTGTGAAGGCAAGAGGAGAAGGGAACGACAGAGGACGAGATGGTTGGACAGTGTCACTGAAGTTACCAACATGAATTTGACCCAACTCCGGGAGGCAGTGGAAGACAGGAGGGCCTGGTGTGCTCTGGTCCATGGCATCATGAGGAGTCGGACATGACTTAATGACTAAATAGCAACAACAAAATGCCAGATAGAGGCTTAGAACATCCTATAGCCTTCAGCATTCTACTCAAGACTGACAATCTCATCAATTTCAAGGCAAAATTTGAAAGTTTTTTCAGTGTCCTTGAGAGATCTACGTTCGGAGGCAATACCTAGATGCCAGTTGCTCTCCTCCTCACCATACCTAGTTACTTTCCTCCTCGCCATAGCCTTCACAATTGTTGCAAAATAAACATTTGGTAAATGTCTCTCTGTACAAAATGAGTGCCTTTTCCCTTTGTAGACCTAGGTACAAAGATTGTCAGCAAGCACTACAGGACAGGCTGATTGATCACAAACACAAACAATATCCCCACTGCTACTCCTTTAATTATTTCATGTGAGAAGACAATGTTGGAGGTATTTCAACCTTGCATGCTGCCTTAGTAGCTTTTACTTGGGAGGGACCTTTCTGGGCTGGGGTGACTGTCAATCAATCTAGCAGTGCCCAATTGTTCTTCTCTGCCTCTGATTTCAAAGAGAGCCACACCCCTCTGCTTAAGTGTCTTTTGCCCTCTAATTTTTTGTCTGCTGGCAGTCTTGCAGTTCATAGAGCAGTTAGCAGGTTATGCAGTTTGTGTTTATAGTTAAAAGTTTAGTCTGCAAGCATGTGCTGGAAGCAGGCAGTGAGTGTATTGAGGCCTCTTGCTGTGAACAGCTATTTTGTACAACATGCTGTTTTTGATCTATTCGACTGTGAGTAAATGTTGAACATTTCTCTTGCCAAAGGCTCAGAGTGAGCTATTGACATTGTTACTGTCAGTTGCTGAGAAATAAGGGGTGGTCTCCTCTACAGAAACTTGAAGCTAGTTCTGCTTTGTGAATCCTTGCACTGCTGCTGTGTGCCTAGAGTTTTTTAACGAGAAACAAGTGTGAACCTGAAAAATTGTGGTTTGTGATGCTTCATGGTTAGTGAACCAGTTTTCAGTTCGTGCCCGGTGGGAGAGGAGCCTGCTACCGCCACCGTTGCCACCATTTCTGCCTCATCTCATTTCTAGACTTTCTAGCCTACCTCCTGAAAATTGTGCCATGCCCAGCAGCTGGAAAAGGACATGAGAGCTTACCTTTTAATTAGGTTTTAGTGGTTCCCTAAAAAAAATCTACTTCTGCTTCACTGATTATGCAAAAGCCTTTGACTGTGTGGACCACAGCAAACTATGGCAAGTCCTTAAAGAAATGGGCGACCCTGACCACCTTATCCATCTCCTGAGAAACCTATATGTGGGACAGGAAGCAACAGTTAGAACTGGATATGGAACAACTGATTGGTTCAAAATTGGGAAAGGAGTACGACAAGGCTGTGTATTATCCCCCAGCTTATTCAACTTATATGCAGAATACATCATGCAGAAGGCTGGACTGGAGGAATCCCAAGCTGGAATCAAGATTGCCGGAAGAAATATCAACAACCTCCGATATGCAGATGATACCACTCTGATGGCGGAAAGTGAGGAGGAACTAAAGAACCTTGTAATGAGGGTGAAAGACGAGAGTGCAAAAAACGGTCTGAAACTCAACATCAAAAAAACTAAGATCATGGCCACTGGTCCCATCACCTCCTGGGAAATAGAAGGGGAAGATATGGAGGCAGTGACAGATTTTACTTTCTTGGGCTCCATGATCACTGCAGATGGAGACAGCAGCCCTGAAATTAAAAGACGCCTGCTTCTTGGGAGGAAAGCGATGACAAACCTTGACAGCATCTTAAAAAGCAGAGACATCACCTTGCCAACAAAAGTCCGAATAGTCAAAGCTATGGTTTTTCCTGTCGTGATGTATGGAAGTGAGAGCTGGACCATAAAGAAAGCTGACCGCCGAAGAATTGATGCCTTTGAATTGTGGTGCTGGAGGAGGCTCTTGAGAGTCCCCTGGACTGCAAGGAGAACAAACCTATCAATTCTAAAGGAAATCAACCCTGAGTGCTCACTGGAAGGACAGATCCTGAAGTTGAGGCTCCAGTACTTTGGCCATCTCATGAGAAGAGAGGACTCCTTGGAAAAGTCCTTGATTTTGGGAAAGTGTGAAGTCAAGAGGAGAAGGGGACGACAGAGGATGAGATGGTTGGACAGTGTCACCGAAGCAACCAACATGAATCTGACACAACTCCGGGAGGCAGTGGAAGATAGGAGGGCCTGGCATGCTCTGGTCCATGGGGTCACAAAGAGTCTGACACGACTAAACGACTAAACGAACAAACGAACGGTTCCCTAAAAGTCATGTCCAACCCGGTTTTTGGATTTTGTGCTTATGATCAGGTTGTGTGGATTTCATTGTAGCAAACTTTCCACGTGAAGGACTACTTTGATGAAAAGGTCTTGTTTGTGCCACAGGAGACATATATGCCCACCCATTGGTAATATATCATCTAAAGCAAAAATAATAAAATAGTATGCAAATCAACTTGCACTATCATTTTGATTTAATCTGGTAAGGCTGCTTAAATTCTTTTTTTCTTCCCCCAACTAGTTATATTACTGAGGAGAGGTATAAAAGCTAACCTTGTTCCAATCTTCCAGTGCTATCCATAGCTTTCCATTCCCTGCCGTCAAGTTTCCGAAAAGCTAGAGTAAGATAAATAGAGCAATATCCATATTTTACAGTCTATAAAATCCAAAACCTTCTTTTTTAAAAAGGAAGAAAACAGATGCCTTATGTGTAATGCATACTCCAACTACCTTATTTATCAACATATACTTATGCAAAATAGGTTTGGCAAGGGCATTTCACAAACCAATATTTACTTGTGGAATGCACTCAAGTGTGTGTTGTGGGGTGGGGGGGAGTGAATGAGTGTAGCAGCCTTGGAGTGAAAAAAACTCTGCAAGTCTTTTCCAAAGCCTGGAATATCCTCATCCAAGAAACAAGAGAGATTCCATTTTCTTTTCAAGGAATATGCAAGGATGGGGACTCAAGTCACAGGACTCGCTATCAAGTCCAATTTAAGTCAACGGGTCACTCGACTTGGTTTCCCTTCCCCCCAATGACTCAGACTCAACTCACCACTTGGAACCCACCCACCCCTCTCTTTTTTTGGGGGGGGGGTGCTTTGTTGCATCTTCCGGCTTGGGACTTGGTAACCAAAGACTTGGATTCAGACTTGGGACTTGGTAACTAAAGACTTGGATTCAGACTTGGGACTTGGTAACCAAAGACTTGGATTCAGACTTGGGACTTGGTAACCAAAGACTTGGATTCAGACTTGGGACTTGGTAACCAAAGACTTGGATTCAGACTTGGGACTTGGTAACCAAAGACTTGGATTCAGACTTGGGACTTGGGACTAAAGACTCAGACTTGAGACCCAGATCCAAAGACTTGTCAACATCCCTGAGAATATGTATGAAAAGCCCAGCTACCCAGCTGAAGTGACCACTTCTTTTTCCTTCCCCAGTGTATAATATCTGAGGTGAATTGGAAGATCCATGCTACATTTAACTCCCTGGAAAAGACTCTGATGTTGGGAAAGTGTGAAGTCAAGAGAAGGGGATGACAGAGGACGAGATGGCTGGACAGTGTCACTGAAGCGACCAACATGAATTTGACCCAACTCCAGGAGGCAGTGGAAGACAGGAGGGCCTGGTGTACTCTGGTCCATGGGGTCTGGTCCATGGGGTCATGAAGAGTTGGACACAACTTAATGACTAAACAACAACAAAATGGGGTAAAAACTGGCCAAATGGCTCAAAAGCATCACCTCTGCCACCACCAGAACAGTATTCAGCATGTCTGAAATCCCCTCCCATCCTAGTCATCAAAGAGAAGAATGTAATAATTCCTTGTCTTGAATTGCTAGTACAAGCTGAGAGACCTTCTTACATCTCTAGCCGCCACTTGGTTAATGGAGGCTCACAGCCTAGATACTTTTTTTTCTCTTCCATTTTGGTTTTGTACATGCCAGATGGAGGATTTCATCCATGGGTATTGGCAATGGGCAGGTGAAAACCAGAGTGTAGCTTGATGAGTCAATGTCACCACCATTGTCTATGTCCAAGGTGTGAGGGATATACAACACACAGTCCTCCTGTGAAGTTTTTTTGTTTAGCTCAGCTAGGGAGCCAGAGGTTGTAAGCAGAGATGGGCCCAAACTGAACGGCATCCCCAAAACCATAAACCGGCTGCCATCTTCAGCGACAGCAGCCTAGCTTTCCTTCTGGAAGGGAAGCCAAGGCGCTGTTTCTCAAGATGGCGGTGAGGCATTAGATTCCCCTCCCTGCAGGCACAAACCAGAAAAACAAACCAGCTTGTTTTTCCAGGCTTTGGCGGTGGTTCGTGGGCAGCCACAAACCACCCTGATTTGTCATTTTTTAACGGGTCTGTGCCCGTCTTTATTTGGGAATCTGGTTCACATTGGATGCACGACTCATAAATACTTGTAAATCATGCATGAGGGTTTCAAGATACACTGTAAACAAGAGAATCTCAACCTGGAGGTACATTTCACCAAAAAACTGAGATGATTTTTTTAAAAAAATGCACTAATTTGAACTCAGTGGTTTAGCCATCTCGAGTTCAATTCCCTACTGGGCCTCCTTGACAGGGGCTGGACTCAATGATCCCATAGGGTCCCTTCCATCTCTGCAGTTCTAAGATTATGATTATTTTTTCGAACACTTCCAGCTTCCTTGAAATGTTTCCTCGGCAAATGAGACCTTTGTCCCTCCAGTGACCTCTAGGCAGCCCCATCCCCTGTGTGCACCCAATCTTTGATCTTGGGACTCAGTGTCAAGGCAGGAAGCCTGCTGATAAAGTCACAAAAGGGATGGGCAAGAAGGCAGTGTCTTAAGTGGCCTATTGAGGGATGGTGCGGATGGGCTTGCTACTTTACTTTGCTTCTGAAACGATCCCTTCTCCTTCACATCCTGTTGCATCCTGCATATGGCCCAGCTCCGAGGGACTTCTGCTTTTCTCACCAACAGACACACCAGATGGACAATTAAATGGTGAAAAACTTTAATTTCGCTCCTTGGATGAGACCGTGGCAATGAGTGGTTGTTTTATTTATTTTTATTTTATTTTATTTATATCCTGCCTATCTAGTCGCGGTGGACTACTCTAGGCGGCTTACAACAAAGATAAAATACTATAAAAATAGAACAGCAAATTACAAAACAATTAAAGGTAAAAAGACAGTAAGAGAAAAGAAAATCAAAAGTAATCTGGTGAGAAGGCCTGCCGAAAGTTGTTCTTCCTGACATTTCGCCAGTCTCTGTGGCCATGGGCATCTTCACAGGACAGGAGTAGGAACTCTGTCCATGCTCTGTTGCTGTTTGTTGGATAGTTGAGTATTTAGAGCTGTGGGTACAGCTTTTGTCCCACCGGAGAAACGTCAGAAAGAGCAACCTTCAGAACACGGCCAAAGAGCCTGAAAAACCCACAAAAACCATCAGATCCCGGCCGTGAAAGCCTTTGAGAATACATTGAGAATACTTTGGCAATGAAATTTGCAAACAAACACCATCCCCGTGCCTCATACTTTTGCAAGATGGTTATTTGCAAAGGAATCTCTGAGGATGCGTTCTCCCTTCCCAAGTGCCCTTTCTGGGTTCTTTTGCATCCAAGGTGACTGTGTATAAAGAAATCTCTCCCAATTAAACTGCTCCTGGGGCATTGCCGATGGGGAGGAGAAGTAGCTAAGTTTAAAGTAAATTCTCACTTTCTATTCCACAGATAAAGGGCAGCAAATATTGCTAATCTTTGCATTGGTTCCTTGTTATCCTCAAGTCTTCTCCACCTGCTTCTCTGCTGCTTCCTCTCTCCCTGCTGGAATTGTTCTTTAAAATGCGATTAGCCAAGCTGTATAAGGAAACAGACAGGATCACTCTGTTGCAGATTGATGTCATTTTTGCTTGTGGGTGTTGTTGTTGTTTTTCATAAATTCATTCCATCTGATTTTTACATCCATCTGCAATGGAGGGAGGGAGACATGCACAAAACCCATGTTTGAATCCGTATCTTTGAATATTTTTGACACAAAAGATGTCCGAAGATATGGATTCAGATACGGATTTTGGCCACAAAATAGTCTTTCTAAGTGGATTTTCTTCCAATGTAAGCATTTCAAAATCTTCTGTGTCCATGGACATACATTTTATGTCCATTTTTCAGCTAGGGGCTTCATTGCAAAATATACTGGTAGTCCAAAGGATAAGTGCAGGTTGATTCTGCATTGGGAGGTATGGATCAAGTCCATTCAAGTAGAATTCACATAGACTGAATCCCTGAAGCATCTCGCCAGACATATGCTCCACTGAGTTTGTAACCTCTGTGAAACATTGGTTCAGCCCAAAGGGGTGTGACTAAGAAAGAGCAGGGTTATGAGTAAGAGATTTGAATCAGAAAGAGAGGGAGCAATGAAGAGGCCAGAGATGCTGTTGCCACTTAGATTGTTACCAGCTTTGCCAGCTTGGTCTCGGGTTTTGAAGATTCAACATGTGGACCTGATTCTTCTACATATCAGACACCCAACACAGATGAAGAACATCTCTTGGATTTCCATCTGAAATTGAGAGCCAAGAGACAATTGAATGTTGTAAATATACAAGCAATGTCTGTATTGGTGCTGTTGTCAACATCCTGAGTGCACAAATTATAGCATTTGGTTGTTGTTGTAATTGCTCATGTTGTGTGTTATATAACTGGGAATAAGAAGATACTCATTTTGTGAAATTCTGTTTGCAAGGTTCATCAATAAATACTTAAGTAAACAGATAGCCCCATAGGATTTAAAGGTGCCATAAGTTCAGGAGGCCTCACTCCATACGTATACCTGCCCAGTCTTTAAGATTAGCTAGGAAGGTACTTCTCTTTGCCTCCCGACTGAGAATGCTACACAGCGTGGAAACATGGGAAAGGGGTTTCTCGTCTATATCACACTGGTGGTGGAATGCTGTCTTCTGTAAAACCAGCAGTGATATTAATCTTATTTCTGGGTCAGGTGAAAGCATGGCTCTTCATTACAGTCTCTGGGATTTAAGCATTGTGACTCAAATCGGTTGTGAAATTCTTTGCACATGTTTGGTCTAAAAGCTTTCAAATTGTTTAAATGGCTTTATATGTTCCAAATTGCCTACATTTTCAAAATAATTGTTCCGGTTTTGACTATTTAAATGGGTTTAAATTCTTGTTGTATCCTGTCCTGACATCTCTCCCTATAGTGTAGGACGGAACTCTTCTAAACATATAGATGTATTAATAAATCACAATCATCTTAGAACTGCAGAGCTGGGAGGGACCCATATGGATCATTGAGTCCAGCTACTATAAAGGAGGCCCAGTGGGGAATCGAACACCCAACCACTGGCTCTGCAGCCAGAGGCCTCAACCACTGAGCTATCTAGCTGGAAATCTATTCATTGCACCTGCCAGTGTAACACTGATAGTTAAAGCTTTTGTGACAAATTTCTGAATGTTAAGAAGATGGCATACAGTTGATAGGAAAGTTACACTGCTAGACCTACTCCAGTGCTACAGGGTGCTGGTCAACAAACAAATCGTTCACAGATACATGTCCGCAGCTTGGCTGGGTAGCTCAGTGGATTAGGTATCTGGTAGTGGTGCTGGAGGAAACTCTTTCCTGGACTGCAAGGAGAGCAAACCTATCCATTTTCTGAAAGAAATCAACCCTGAGTGCTCACTGGAAGGACAGATCCTGAAGCTGAGGCTCCAATCCTTTGGCCATCTCATGAGAAGACAAGACTCCCTGGAAAAGACCCTGATGTTGGGAAAGTGTGAAGGCAAGAGGAGAAGGGGACGACCGAGGACGAGATGGTTGGACAGGGTCACCGAAGTGACCAACATGACTTTGACTCAACCCTGGGAGGCAGTAGAAGACAGGAGGGCCCGGTGTGCTCTGGTCCGTGGGGTCACGAAGAGTCAGACACGACTAAACGACTGAACGAACGAACGGTGTGGCTTCCATTCACTGTGGATTCAACAATATTAGTGCTGAAATGGTATTGCTATCACTCTCTCTCTATTTTATTCACTCCAGGAAATTTCTCATCCTTGACCTCTGCAAGGCATGTAGGAAACAAAATGCACACACATGCAAACACACGTACGCATACACACACACATACTTCCTCAGATATCAGAAAAGTTACATTTTTGGACCAGCATTTGCAGAATATCCCAACTCAAATGGCCAGTAGCTGGACGTGATGGTCCCAAAAAGTAACTCATCACTTTTCTGAGTCTCTGCAAATAAAAGCTAATGGCCTAGGGATTATAGATTCATTCCAGGTATGATTGGGCAGCTTCCTTTATTCTCGGATTTTTGGCTTTCCAGAAGCATCTCACACAGGCCAGATGACCCTTTTGTCTGATTCAGCAGAGCTGTTGGAAAGAACTAAGAACCAGCCATTGTTGACCCGCTCCAAGAAAAAGTGACCCTGTGACCCAGCTATTGTCCTCCGTATGAATGGGAAAGTGTGCGTTACCCATGAAAGCTTGCCCTGAAATAAATTGGTGGGTCTTAAAGATGGCAAACAATACCATCTTGTGCTTGTGGAAATAGGCTAACCCAGTGACCACGCTGAAATTAGAAAATGGTTTGTGTGTCAAACGGGAGGTAGCTGAACTCAACACACTGAATCATTGGGGGGGGCACCCTACTGTTTCCTAATAATATCCATTATGAGTTGCTGGAAAAAAACCATGATAAGGTGGAAAATAGCGTTACAGGAAAATCTGCTTTTGACAAGGATTAATTCAATTTTTCAAGGACATGTGTTTGTGTGTGTGTGTGTACACATACATAAATAAATAAATACAGACAGACATGTATATATACATATACATATACATATACATATATATACACACACATACACACATACATATTATAAGAGATTTATCAATATATATGCATACACACATACATACATATATACATATACATATACATATATATACAAACATATATACATATACATATATATAGTATATGCATATGTGTATGTATATGTATATGTATGAGTGTGACGGACGTGGTGGCACTGCGGGTTAAACCACAGAAGCCTCTGTGCTGCAGGGTCAGAAGACCAGCAGTCATAAGATCAAATCTATGTGACAGAGTGAGCTCCCGCCGCTTTGTCCCAGCTCCTTGCCAACCTAGCAGTTTGAAAGCATTCCCTCGGTGGGAAGGTAAAACGGCCTTCCCTAGTCACGCTGGCCACGTGGCGACAGAAACTGTCTTCGGACAAGCGTTGGCTCTATGGCTTGAAAATGGGATGAGCACCGCCCCCTAGAGTCAGACACGACTGGACTAAAAATGTCAGGGGGAACCTTTACCTTTACCTCTGTGTGTGTGTGTGTGTGTGTGTGTGTGTGTGTGTGTGTGTGTGTGTGTGTATGTATGTATGTGTATATATATACATATACATATATACATATAAACATATATATATACATATATACATATATACATATAT
The DNA here is from genome assembly GCF_051106095.1 of Pogona vitticeps. Classification (NCBI taxonomy): domain Eukaryota; kingdom Metazoa; phylum Chordata; class Lepidosauria; order Squamata; family Agamidae; genus Pogona; species Pogona vitticeps. Next base: position 308,092,458 of record NC_135784.1, read on the forward strand.
ATATACATACATATATACATACATACATATGTGTGTGTGTATATGTGTATATATATGTATATGTATATGTGTATATGTGTATATATATGTGTGTGTGTGTATGTGTATTATACATATGTATATGTGTATATGTGTATATGTATATATATCTCTTTGGCATCTAAAGCAGTATAGAGGAAACACAGTTTGGGGCCATTAATTATACTTTCTTATTGAGTGTATAAATTTGATGTCACACAGACTTGGCTGAACGGTATAAATTTATTTCCAAACTATCATTTCTGCGAAGCATGGATGCATCATCGTATTGATTTGGGTATTTCTCTTATTGGGCCTGATGCTTTTATGAAAGGCAAGCTATTAACAAACTAAATTGAAAAACCCATGACTCAAACTTTTCTCGGATGGGTCTGCAGGTGGCTTAAAGATTGGAAAAGGCTTAGTTTAATGGGACAGGCGCCTTTTTTTTTTTTTTTTTTTTGGTATCTATAAGCCTTAGTTGTTGTTAAGGGGAGGGGAGGGGAGAAGGTCTTGAAAAAAAAAACAACAACCTTTGACAAGATAAAATTTCTCACGCTTCAGTGCAAGCCACCCAGGCTTCACTTTCGAATCGATAAAAATGTTAATCTTTTCGTTTCCAAGGTCCAACATTTTTGACCTTCTGGGATGGTGGTATTAATATCTCATGTAAAACAAGGGTTCCTCAAAAGACCAACACAAATGCTTTGGGGTTCATGAAGAAGGACTGAGCACTGTCATAAGTAGCCACTCACACCAACATCTGGAGGAAGTGTTTAGAGCTATTTCCTTCTCCTGGGAACTGATGATTAAGTGAAGAACACTGGTGGATTTCGAGATTCGTGCTTCTGTAATGAAAAGTTGTCCCTCCACAGTCAAAACAAAGCCGTCGTACAGTGAGAACATTTTAAATCTGTCCGCCCAACCTTGTACATCCAGGCTGCATGGTGTTCCTGCTTATGAGTTCCCTCGTGAGGCACATTCAAACAACCTGTCACCGTACTCAGGATCAGATGGAACTACACCTTTTCACCTTGTGACACTTTGGCTTTTATAGTTCCAATTATTACAGATTTATCAATATAATAGAAATGTAATTCTTGAACTATAATATCAGAGAATCATAGAACACTAGAGCTGTAAGGGACCCCAAGCATCACAGAGGCTAAACAGAGTGGTCCTCACCGACCAGATAGGTGGGGTATAAATTTAATAATAATAATAATAATAATAATAATAATAATAATAATAATAATGATAATAATAATAATAATAATAATAATAATAATAATAATAATAATAATAATAATAATAATAATAATAATAATAATAATAATAATAATAATAATAATATGCTGAAGGAAGAAATCCGGAGCCAAAACTTAACCCCTAACCTCCATTGAAGAAGTGTCCACTATCAAGACGTTCTTCTTAGCATTTAGGTGAAATCTCCTTTCTCGTAATTTGAGTTGATGGCTTTGGATCTTACTCTCCAGAGCCACTGAAAACAAGCTTCCTCCATCTTTCACATAACAACCTTTCAAACATTTGAAGAGGACTGTGACTCTCTATCTTTTCTTCCCCTGGCCAAACATATTCTGCTCCTTCAGTGTCATTCTTCATAAGGCTTGGTTTCCAGATCTTAGATCATTCTGGTTGCCCTTCCCACCATCTTTCTTCACAGATCTCATCCACTCATAAGCTCTGCTTAGGAATTCCTTCCTTGGTTCTCCACAACACATGTGGCTAGAACCTTTTAGCCCACACCCTCTCTGTCATTCCTTTTTTTCCACGTGAGGAATGGCAGATCTGCAGAAATGAAATCCCTACATATCTGTTGGTTCTTGGCAGGATCCAGGACCTTGGGAAACCAGAGTTCTCACTCACAGCCTCTCCTCTGTTTGCACATTTCCTTCTGGGCTGAGAGGGCAACTAAAAAGAGGGACGGGATTAGGTTCTTCCCTCTGTACACACTGGAGAAAATTGAGGATGTGTAGTGCCGCAGTGACAACTCATTGACACTCTTGATAATTTAAACAACAATGTCTGCAGTCCTTTGTCATGGCCAATATAAGCCATGGATTATGGGACCTGAAGTTGAAAACATCTGGAATGCCAAAGGTTTGCCACCCCTGGTAAGTTACATCAGACAGTCATCTATCTCCACATTATTGTGGAGTTACATCAGAGACTTATAACTGTGTTTAATCAAACCTTATGCTTCCTACGATCCAAACACCATGTTTCTTCCCAGCAGCCTCACTTACTCACTTTATTCTAACATCCTCTGTTCTCTCTGTCCCAACCATCATCCAAAAGACAATATGCTAGCCAACAAGCATTCTTTAGCTGCCAATTATTCTTCACACATTTGAAGAAAATAATTATAAATAAGCTGTTAGATACTGGCTGGTATTCTTTTGCACTTCGTGCAGGATAAAGTCATACTTGTGGAAGTTTGCAAGAAGTACCGTATTTTTTTGCTCCATAAGACGCAAAGTCTGTGCGTCTTATGGAGTGAAGGTGGCGATTTCACCCCCACTGGCCCCAGTGGGGGGGAGCCTCCCAAGGGTCCGAGTGAGCCTTCCAGGACCCTTGCGGGGCTCCCCCCAGCCCCACAGGGCCAGCGGGGGCGAAATTGCCAGCTTCCAGGACCTTTTTCTGAGCCTTTCAAGCCTCACAAAAGGTCCTGGAAGCTGGTGATTTCGCCCACGATGGCCCCTTGGGAGAGTGGGGGGAGTGTCGCAAGGGTCCGAGTGAGAAACCTCCCTCACAGGTCGGTACACAGGAGAGGGCCTTCTCTGTTACTGGTCCACATCTCTGGAATTCCCTCCCACATGAGGTCAGGATGGCTCCATCTTTGCTGTCCTAGCACAAGCAGGTGAAGATCTTTTCCTTCAGTTAAGCTTTCCCTTAATTTTTGGCTCCCTGAGTGGGTTTTTTTAATGGATGGTTGTGCCTCATTGTTTTGAATGTGTATTTGCTGTAGCTTTTGTTTATTGTCTTTTAATATAGTATCTGTTTGATCTTTTTTTTTTGGTTTCCTTGGTTCCTCCATAAGGAGAAAGGCAGGGTAAAAATATTTTAAATAAAATAAATAAATAACCTTTTGATCTGTTACAATTCCACTGTTGGAAAGATTTTGTAGTCTATCTGCTCCAACCCTGCTTAATGTTTGAAATCAGACAACTCCAAAGATAGTTGAATAGCAAACGTCTGAGAAGATCACCCTTGCCAACGTGTACCAGGTGAATAGTTCCTTGATAATAGTTTAAAGAGTCTCGAAATATTTATAGATCCCATAAAATTTTAAAATCAGTTAAGTCCTCAAAAGTTTGGACAAGCAACTCAAAAACCTGCCACTACAATATATTTTCTCATCACCTCACGTCTTCCTAAGAATCAAGAGTCTGTTCTTATTGAAACGTAACCGTTTCAGGCCTTGGAGTTCTGAAATGATCTGTCAAGAAATTGTTTGAAAAAAAAAGGGATGGAGGAATGAGTTGTGATAAGACAAAAAGAGAAAAATCAAATCCAGGATGAAACTTTATTTTATTTTATTGGTGGGACCTGCTGGCCTCTAGTCCCATATTAGTGGAATTATACTGTAAAAGGAGGCGAGATGGGTGAAGGAACTTAACTGGCAATATAGCCCCAAGGGAAAATGGGCTTCAATAGTAAACTTTAACTCAGTTTCAGAGCCTTTGGGTTCAAATGTGGCACAGATTCCAAATACCCCGAATTTGCTCTGCATTCCACCCCCCACCCTGGTTCTCTTATAGACATTTGATTTCAGAACAAAGCAATCCATGCCTTTGTATTATGTCAGAAGCAAAAAAGAGAAGAGCACACGCAAGCGGGTAGTCTCCAAATGATGTAGAGGTACTATTCCTCCTCGTGTCCAACTCTTCATGACCTCATGGACCAGAGCATGCCAGGCCCTCCTGTCTTCCACTGCCTCCTGGAGTTGGGTCAAATGCAGGTACTAGTCTGGCTCTATTTGGCACTGGTTAGGCCTCACCTAGAGTACTGTGTCCAATTCTGAAGAGCACACTTGAAGAAGGGTACCAACAAACAGGAGCAAGTCCAGAGGAGGGCAACAAGAATGATCGGGGGACTGGAAATCAAGCCTTGTGAGGAATGACTGAAAGAGCTGGGCATGTTTAGCCTTGAGAAAAGAAGGCTGATAGAGATAGGGTAGCCATTTTTAAATACTTGAAAGGAGGTTGTATAGAGGAGGGTCCGGATCTGTTCTTGATTGTCCCTTAGTACAGGACAGGTAATAATAATATCAAGTTACAGAAAGCCATATTTTGATTGAATATGAAGGGATAAAATGACCAAACTGTTAGAGCACTATTATAATGGATATTACTGTAGAAGGTTATTGAATCAAATCCCCTGCTCAATGCAAGAATCCAAATCAAAGCATAGCTGACAGATGGTTCTCCAATTTTCTCTTGAATGCCTCCAGCGTTGGAGCGCTCACCACCTCCCAAAGGAATTGGTTCCATCGTAGTACTGCTGTAACAGGTAAGAAGTTTTTTTTTCCCCAATAACTCACTCTGAGATGTTTGTAGGAGAAAGAATAAAATATTTCTTTACTTACAGTTATGACCAATCAACAGCAAACTAGCCAGCTGACTGACTTCAACAAACTAAAGAGAGAAGATGGAAACTGAGCAGAGTGGCTGGGCTATCTTTGAATTCAGAGGATGGAGGGAATGATTGATTAATGTGACTGAATGTCACACCGGCCCAAAAAGGTCCCTCCCAGTCAAACAAACTGCAGGCAGCATGCAAGGTTGCAAAAACTCCAACACCTGCCATATCATGGCAACTGATTTAATAGGGCTCTATCCACACCCCAGATTTGCCTAAGTGTGCCTTGGGTAATCAGTATAGGACTGGCTACACTCCAGCCACATTTGGTTTAATGAGCCAGACAGGTGACCTCGGCCCACGTGGAGGATGCATATGCTGGTGAGCTCAGCAGTGGTGAATGGGGCTTACAGTGTACCTCTCCACTTCCCATCCACCCACCCCAAGTCAATATGCATGGTGCAAACATAGCATCATTGTGACAACACTCCCACTGCCTTCTTCATGAGAAGAGAAGAGCCTTCTGCCTCTCAACTGCTTAGGAAAAGTGGATGACAGTTGTTGTTGACTTGGTCTGTACGTTCTAAAGGAGGCCGGTGATCCAAACTGCCTGGACTGCCCCCTAGAAGAAAGAGAACATTGAGAAGTTGGTGAAAGCCCACGGAGCAGGTGGGAGATGTTGTAAAATGCAATTTACTTTGAAGGCTCCATGAAAGCTCCATGGCCTCCACTGTTAAGAGCATTCATTTTCATCCAGAAACCAAATGAGTCCCATCGTTCTTAGTTTCTCTTTGCGGCGCCAATAAAAAAAAAATTTACAATATATTGTAGCCGCTCCCTGAATAAATAGATGGTACTCGTATAAAGGAAAGGGATTAAAGCCTTCTTCCTTAATTACTTAGTGTAATTCTGAGCAGGATAACCACGTACAAGATCAAACAGTAATGGGGGCAAAGGGGCTTAGCGCGTGGCCCAAGGGAATCGCTGAATTTCACTGTTTTAAGAACCAAGACAATGCAACAGAGTCAGAATCAAAGAAAAGGAGTGGGTGCTATTTATGGTGGTGATGAATGGGTTCTGAAAAATGCTGAAACCAAGTATTTTTTTATGGTGAAACCTATAGATTTTATGAGGGACACAGATCAGACAGCTGCATAGGCGCATGTGTCCGAAGGAACATAGTTCAGAGACTACGCTCAGAGGTTGTCTCTTAAGAAAACATGAGTTCTGTCCTCCACCACCTCCCTTCCCAGCAAGGCAATTGCTCAACCAGTATGAAATTCTACATCTTTCATAGTTTTGATCACTATGGTGGCCAAGGCACATGGGAAAGCATGCTCACACAGATGGGGTTGGCTGTTTCATTTCCATGGAAGATAATGAAATTATCAGCAATTTTCTTATCTGCAGGCAGGGACTCTCACCTAGTGAGAATTCTTCACATCCCTAGTGGAGAGTCTCTTGAAGTTTAACCTTTGAAGACCCTTAAAAACCTAGGGTCCCCCAGAATGGACAAGTACCTCCCTCCCTCCCCTGAGTAGCGTCATGTTGATTGATTGTATTAGGCCCAGAATGTGGAGTTTGAGGTGAAATCAAGCCCGGACTTTCTCTACAGGCAGAAATGTTAAAACTGCCCAGCTTTGGATACATCATGAAAAGATAGGATTCTCTGGAAAAGACAATAATGCTGGGAAAGCTTGAATGCAGCAGGAGATTAAAAAGAGCAAATATGAGAAGGACTGAGTCCCTAAAGGAAGCCATAAACTTGAGTCTTCAAGAGTTGAGCAGAGTTGTGAGAATAGGGCATTTTGGAGATTGTTTATTCATTAGATTAGATTAGATTAGGCATCCTTCAGTCTCAAGAGACTATGGTCACATGCTCTTAATAGAGGTCTTGGAACAGCATCTAGTGGGGCTGAGGAGGCCAATTCGAGAGTGACAACAATCCCTTCCACACGGAAGACAAATAAAGTCTGTCCCCTGTTCAGCTCCCTGATTTTGCTGCTTTCGTGACTGCCTCTTTGCCTCAGCCTGCTGGGCGAGGGTCTCTTCAAATTGGGAGAGGCTGTGATGCACCGCCTGCCTCCAGGCTGAGCGCTCAGAGGTCAAGGTTTCCCATCAGTTGATGTCCATTCCTAAGGCCTTCAGATCCCGCTTGCAGATCTCCTTGGATCGCAGCTGTGGTCTCCCTCTGGGGTGATTTCCCTGCACTAATTCTCCATAGAGGAGATCCTTTGGAATCCGACCATCAGCCATTCTCACGACGTGCTGAAGCCAATGTAGACATCACTATTTCATTAATGTATACATGCTAACAATTTCAGCTCGTTCTAGGACTGCTCTGTTAAGAACTTTGTCCTGCCAGGTGATACCAAAAATGCGTCCGAGGCAACGCATATGGAACGTGTTCGGTTTCCTCTCCTGCCATGCACAAAGCATCCAGGACTCATTCATAGGGTCATCAGAAGTCAGAGGTCGCTTGATGGCACATAATAAAAACATTTGAGGAACATTGACAGCAGTTAGTATATTATGTGTGCTGCAAAAAAAAAAGTTTGGGAAGCCTGCCTTTAGAGACTATACCTCCCAGAACCTTCTGGAATCACCCACAAGTTCTGGGTATGGCAGTCCAGAATCAATAACCAATGCATGTTCTGAGTACATGTAAGTGCTATTAATAGAATGCTGCTTATGTCTAGTCAGAAATAAGAACCTTGTGTGGTGAAAATACAGCTTCAGATAGCAGCTGCAGAAAAGAAGGAGGTATAAGCAAGCTGGCAGAAAGAAGCAAGCTTTTCAGAAGTATTTCTTTTTAAAAACTGTAACACCCCCAAAAGCTGAGGAATTCAGAAATGCTTCATGCAGATGGGACATATTTTGTAGTCACAGAAATTTGTTAATTCACATCCAATATGCAGGATATAGAACTAAACTGGAACTCTGCCTCAGATGTGAAAACATTGTGTTCATGAACAGCAAAATTTCCTTTCCTGTGGCATTTTGATGCACAGTTGCATCAGAGGAACTGCTAAGAATAAAACCATGGGAGGAAACAGAAGAGAGTGCTAGAACTTTGAAATAATCAACTGAGGTAAATACCAACTTCTTTATTTATTTAAGATATTTTTATCTTGCCTCTCTCCTTTAAAAAAAAAAGGACCCACGCTTGTATCTGGAGTATAGCGCAAAGATGCGGTTATTCCTTAGTTGAGTAATATATGGCCACCTATATATATTATTACTATTTAATCGGCAAACACTTCTTTAAATATACTCCATATTTTTTTCTTGAATGTCTTTGCAAAAGCAATTGAAATCAACAATGCTACGATTATAAAGCTTTGCATTTGACTTAGGGGCAGGCATGAACCTGAAAAATTGTTGTGAAGGAAGGAAGGAAGGAAGGAAGGAAGGAAGGAAGGAAGGAAGGAAGGAAGGAAGGAAGGAAGGAAGGAAGGAAGGAAGGAAAGAAGGAAGGAAGGGAGGGAGGGAGGGAGGGAGGGAAGGAAGGAAGGAAGGAAGGAAGGAAGGAAGGAAGGAAGGAAGGAAGGAAGGAAGGAAGGAAGGAAGGAAGGAACCACAATCCATCATGAACCAACTGGAAATCTGAACTAGTTCACAATTGGATTTCAGTTTGTGCTCAAGGAGAGGCCTAACTGCTCCTGTCATGCCTCTGTCATCATCAAGCTGCTGTCGCACCACCACTGCCACCCTGCCACCACTCCACTGCTGCTACCATTGTGCCACAGCCACCTCCTCCCTGGAGGCCATGCACAGAGACAGTGACTGGGCTCCTTATAGAGAAGCCAGGGCACTAGCTTTTGAGCTTGTGCCTGCCTCACAGATGCATCAGTCATGGATCTGGCTGAGGCCTCTGTGCATGTCTATCAGTCGGGTGGCATGTGCATACACAGAGGGTGTGGGTCCAGCTCCTGGAAGCTAAGCCAGCTTACTGTCTCTAATAATGGCAGTGGCTATGGTGGAAGAATGGTGCTGGAGGAGGCTCTTGAGAGTCTCCTGGACTGCAAAGAGAACAAACCTATGCATTTTGAAAGAAATCAACCCTGAGTGCTCACTGGAAGGACAGATCCTGAAGCTGAGGCTCCAACACTTTGGCCATCTCATGAGAAGAGAAGACTCCCTGGAAAAGACCCTGATGTTGGGAAAGTGTGAAGACAAGAGGAAAAGGGGACGACAGAGGATGAGAGGGCTGGACAGGGTCATTGAAGTGACCAACATGAATTTGACCCAACTCCAGGAGGCAGTGGAAGACAGGCAGGTCTGGCGTGCTCTGGTCCGTGGGGTCAGAAAGAGTCGGACATGACTTAACAAATAAACAACAACAACAACGGTGGAAGAGGAAGAGGAGGTGGCAGGACTAGTTAGGGAGATGAGGGAGGCAATGGGATGGTGACAAGCGGGCGTCCATTTTGATGAAGCAAAACAAAGCATCGAGGGGGAAAAGTTCAGTGATTTCTTTTGCTTCAGCAAAACAAGATCCTCAAACTGGGTCACAAACTGAACAATGAACTGAACCACCAAGCAGCTCAATTCATCCATTTTTCTGGCTCACAGCTCAGTTAGTGCCCGACTCTCCTTTGAATCTCTCTGTATATAATCATGTTAGTGCTGATTTAGAGTCGATACCCCAATGGGGCAGCCAAAGAGGAACATGTCCCTCCATGTGAAGCCAGTGAGGAGGAATCAGGAGAAAAAGACAAAGAAAAAGCCAATGAAGAATTGCTCCAAAATTCCTGCCCCAGAATGAGATACCACCTGTCCCTTTGCAACAGGGTAAAGAAGATTGAAGGGCTTTGATCCTACAAACCCACTTTTTAAGCTGCCTGTTATCCACTTCCAGATTTTTTTTACTACAAAATTTGGGGGTTCCCCCATTCTTCCCCTGAAAAAAAGGAGTGTGCAGGTCAAATTACTCAACTGGAAGGAAGGAAGGAAGGAAAAGCAAAGGAAGGAAGGAAGGAAGGAAGGAAGGAAGGAAGGAAGGAAGGAAGGAAGGAAGGAAGGAAGGAAGGAAGGAAGGAAGGAAGGAAGGAAGGAAGGAAGGAAGGAAGGAAGGAAGGAAGGAAGGAAGGAAGAAGTTAAACAAGGAGATTGTACAAAGTGAACTAAATCTGGCAGGGTGAAGCATCATCACCTAGATGTAGGCTTGTGCTATTTATTCATCAGAATGGTGATGTTCATTTGCTTCTCTTTGAGTCATGACTAGTGATGATGTCACCCTGAAAGCCTGAGGCTAGTGAGATAACAATGTGTCATTTAGCACCTTTTAGCCCCCTGCAGTTTCACCTCCTGTGACTAAAATGACCTCCTTTAATTATATCTAATTATGTAAAACTTACTTAATGAACAAAACTTGCCTAAGACCACCTTTTCTTGGTAATAAAGGGACCCTCTCTTTACCTGCTGTTTCCCATTCTGTCCAGATGTGTCCCCCCAAACAACCAGCAATTTCAAAATGTCCATTACACCAGATATACTTGTGGTTTATTTATTTTCTTTATCTAAAATATTTTAACCAACATTTTTTTCTTTAAAAGCACTCAAGACAACTTACAACAATTTAAAGACAGCATTTAAGGTAATAACAGTGAGTACAATGAATAGGGACGTGGTGGCACTGCAGGCTAAACCGCAGAAGCCTTTGTGCTGCAGGGTCAGAAGACCAGCAGTCATAAGATCGAATCCACGTGACGGAGTGAGCTCCCATCGCTTTTCTCAGCTCCTGCCAACCAAGCCTTTCAAAAGCATGCAAATACGACCACCTCAGTGGGAAGGTAACAGCATTCTATGTCTAGTTGTGCTGGCCACGTTATTGAGACAGTAAGTGCCAGTTGAGGAGAACTACCTAATAAGTGGTGGTCTACTGTGGTGGTCTAATTCTGCTACGTAACTCCCTGAACATTTTCTTTGTAGTTAGAGATTTTTAAGACACTAATTGTCCACACTCTGCCAATAAGGTTCACATCCCAAACCCCTACCCCTTACTCTTAGAGGACATATCCGCTGCATAAAATGAATGAGCAATGCCAAGGGTGTCATTGCTCCCCTATAAAATGATTATCTAGAAGGGCCTTTAAAGATGCAAGTAGGAAAAAAAGCAACATCTGAAATGGCCTATATTTATCCAGAAAGCCACACTTAGGCCCGGGACATAAGGAAGATAAGTTACAGTTTGGCATTCAGCAGAAGGACATATGAGCTGCCTCGGTCCATCTGCCTTCAACTTTATCTACATTGGAAGAATGGATTTTGAAAAGTAACACTTTAGGAAACTCTCTCGGAAAGATATTTCCAAATGCCACTGTTTTCTATTACTTTGTCATTGACTCTTAATGTGTTTTTCAGAATGATTTGATCCTTCCGTAAGTAGCCGAAGAAAAATGAAAATAGGGACGGATTCGCCGTTTGTGGAACTTTCTTCTATCATTCATTACCATGCGGCCCTTTCGCTTTGCAAAACACAATTTATAGCGGAGGGAGAGAAAAAAAAACCTGCCTTCTTTCCCATCGCGCCCCTTCAGATGTCCAATGCTAAGCAGAAAGCGCCATAAAAATGTCGTCCTTCTCTCTGAAAGATTCAAATGATTGACAATAAAATGGAAAACAGTTAAAGCTGATAACCTTGGGGCTGGTCGCTGGGATATTTATTCTTCTGGGCTTGGGTTTTTTGTTAGTGTAGTTTGCCATTTTTTTATTATGTTGCATAGAATGGTTCAGTGTCTGTTTATAAGGATCAAATCTTGCCACTTTTGGGTGCTTTACTTCTCTGAGTCTAGTGATTACCCCAGTCCTAACAGCAGGGATGGGCCTTTGAGTCCTGGGGCTCACTGTCAAGTCAGACTTACGTAGCACTGATTACTCAACTTGGTTTTTTTTTTTTTAATGACTCTAACTTGATTCGTGACTTGGAACTCACCCCCCTACATTTTTTTCTGGGGAAAAAAATCTTGTTTTTAATAAGGACTCAGACTTGGGACTCCAAGACTCCATGGGACGGACTGAGCCCCCATCGCTTGTCGCAGCTCCCACCAACCTAGCAATTTGAAAGAATGCAAAATGCAAGTAGATAAATAGGTACCACCACGGTGGGAAGGTAATAGCATTCTGTGTCTAGTCGCGCTGGCCACGTGACCATGGAAGATTGTCTTCGGACAAGCAGTAGCTCTATGGGTTGGAAACAGAGATGATCACCGCCCCCTAGAGCCAGACACTACTGGACAAATTGTCAAGGGGAACCTTTATCTTTACCTTATAATAACTTATCTGTGCTCCTCTTGTTGAAGGGAGACACCGCAGAGTGAACTCTCCTCCTAGAATCTCCTGTATTGCTTTTATTGTCTAAGGACCTTTCAAACTGTTCTACACCAATGGTTCCCAACCTCTTGGACTACAACTCTTAGAAATCCTGGCCAGCATAGTTAGTGGTGAAGTCTTCTGGGAATTTTAGACCAAGAACATCTGGGGACTCAAGGTTGGGAACCACTGATCTATAGTCTCTACAAAATGAGATATGATAGAATATAACTTCTCAAATACTTGAAAGGCTGACATTCAGAGGAGGGAGGCAAGATCCCTTCAAGTTCATCCCCGAGTGCAGGGCATGTAATAATGGGCTCAAATTACAGGAAGCCAGATTTTGACTGAATATCAGAAAAAATGTCTTAACTGTTAGAGAAGTACGACAATGGAATGAGGTGAGGTGGTGAGTGTTCCAACACTGGATGCATTCAACCGCCAGGCAGATATCCATTGATTTGTATTCCTACATTGAGTAGGGGCTTGGACTCAATGGCCTTATAGAACCCTTCCAACTTCATGATTCAATGAGTCTGTGCTTCAATGATTCTATGAATCAATGTTTGGATGGATGACTACCAGAGAATACAAGGACCTCCAGGTAGAGTTACAAAAGAAAACCATATTTAAAATGCTGGATAGTCAATTCTGGCAATCAAAGTTGACGATCCAGGGAGAGATGGGCCAATCGACTGATTCTGCATAAGGCAGCTTTCTCTGGCTTGCATCTTATTGGTAGTCCCAATTTGAGTAAACCTATTGTGTCCATTGCTGTATGTAAAATCAATGCTGATATAAATCCCATGGATGTATTGCAAGGTCGTACCTGCAAAACCATGCAGGACAGGACTTCAAAACAATGTGGCTGTGCAAGTGATCACACAGTTCACTGCACCGCTGTTGGGCAACATGCCTGCAGATGTCTGTCATGGATACTGCTTTCACATCAGCACAATTTTCATAGAGTCATAGAATCATGGTGTTAGAAGGGGCCGATAAGGCCACTGAGTCCAACTCCCTGCTCAAGGCAGGAATCCAAGTCAAAGCAGATTTGATAGATGGTTGGTCTAATTTTCTCTTGAATAGCTCTAGCATTGGAGCACTCACCATCTCCCGAGGTCATTGGTTCCACTGTTGTACTGTTGTAACAGTTAAGGCATTTTCTTGAAGTCTGGCTTTCTATAGCTTGAGCTCATTATCATGTGTTCTACACTCTGGGGTGATCGAGAACAGATCCTGTCCCCGCCCCGCCGTATAACTACCTTTCAAGTCTTTGAAAAGGGCTATCGTATCTCACCTCACTGCTTGTCTTATTTCAAGTTACGCAGGTGTAGCAACAGGATTTCAGCCAATGTGCTAGTATGTCTATGCAAGTTGTGATTAAGATACTGGCTTATGTCCCTATGTGGCCATTAGTGCCCATAGGGCGACCATTCCTTAAGGCACCCAGATAAAGCTGTTTGATATCTCCAGTAGACCAGACACTTGTTCATGAAAAAGACATATGAGACCCATGAAGGTGCACATATACACACAGTATTTGTAAGCCTTCATGAACACCTGGGACCCCTCACTGTATAACTCTAGAGCAGGCTTGTCCAACCTGCGGCCCGAGGGCCGCATGCGGCCCAGGTCAGCTTCTAATGCGGCCCAGGGCAATTTTTTATTTTTAAAGAAATTCCAAAGTTTCAAGTTACACTGCCGGCGCTTGCGGCCAGAATGTGGCCGGGGCACGTCACAACAGTAGAGGGGGAGAGAGGGAAGGAAGGAAGGAGTGGGAGGGGAGGGGACAGGGGGGCTGTGTGACTGCATTGCACCATCCCCATCAATAGGTGGACCCCCTCCCGGCCCCATAAAGCCACAGAGTCGAAGCTGGCAGCCTCTGCTGTCTGAGATTGCAGCTGCCAGTAAGCATGCTTGGAGCGGGGCTGCGGAGGACGGCTAGGGCTGCCCCCCCATGCGGCTCAAACCAAATGTATGTACGGCCCAAACCAAATTTTCATCTTCTAATGTGGCTCAGGGAAGGTGAAAGGTTGGACACCCCTGCTCTAGAGCTTCATTAGCAGATTGACTCACATTCAAATCAGATAAAAATTGACAGAATAAACTATAGAATTAGCTGTTGGTGGTGTTGTAACAAAAGGCCTATGTTGTTGCATTTTTTTGTGTTCTGTCTTTTTTGGAATGTCACACTTTATCTCAGCAGGGTGTCCCAGCTGAAACATTTGTTGTTTGAAAACCATCCGAGAAGTTACAAAGAGGGGTCTACGTACTAATAGATTGTTTACAACAGCAGCACCCCCATTGAAATCCTCTTTCCGCAGCCCACTGTGATTAAAATCCAATTTAGGATCTGCATTTTAATCTGAGATTAATGAATTCACCTATTAATCATGCTGATTAATGCTGTGAGGCCAAATTCTAATCCATTATTTGTACTCCTCATTTGTGGTCAATTCCATCTGCAGAGGGTATACAAAATTAAAACACCAGCTTGTTGCTCTCTACATAACACCTGCCGAAGCATGTCAAAAATGCCATCACAATTTTCTGAGATGTAATTTGCAATCTGCTTTGAATTATTCCCACTTTCTCTTTAGTTTGTTTTTTTATTATTATTTTCCATTTAAAACACGATTGTTCTGAACAACCCTATGTTGGTTCTCAACTTGCTAGAATCTAACAGTGAAATCTATGGGTACAAAAAATATAAGACTTGATGGAAGTTGACATTGATTTGCATCGATAAATGGGCAAGTGAACTTTAAACAGAAGCAAAATTCCAAGTTTTGAACTGGAAAATGTTGTTATTAGAGATGGGGACAAACCACGGAAATGGTGGTTCATCCTGGTTCGTGATCTGTCAAACTTGATGAACCACCAATCACGGATTTCCTCACCAATGAAACACGAATCAGTTGTTGGTTCATTGGGTTTTTTTTTAGACAGCCCAAGGCTGAGCCCCCTGCCCCTCAGCCTGCCCCCCTGCCCCTTTCCCACTGCCCTCGTTGCCTCCCTTGCTTGGCCACCACCATATTTATTTATTTATTTATTTATTTATTTATTTATTTATTTATTTATTTATATGCCGCCCACTCTACCCAAAGGTCTCTGGGCGGCTTACAACAATTAAAATTCAATACAATAAAATATAAAATGATTAAAATATAATTAAAATTGCTATCATAAAGACCCACAGTTAATGTTATTTCAATTAAAAGCCTTCTGGAACAGGAAGGTTTTGACCTGGCGCCGAAATATCATCAGTTTAGGCGCCAGACGAATTTCAGTCATGAGGGCATTCCATAGTCTGGGGGCAGCTGCCGAAAAGCCCCTTTGTCTACAAGCCGTCCCTCTTACCTCCTTGAGGAATGGCTCTTTCAAAAGGGCCCCATACACACCTGCAGTCTAGATGGGCAGGATACAAATCTAATAAATAAATAAATAAATAAATAAATAAATAAATAAATAAATAAATAAATAAATAAATAAATAAATAAATAAATAAGTAGATAAATAAGTAGATAAATAAGTAGATAGATAGATAGATAGATAGATAGATAGATAGATAGATAGATAGATAGATAGATAGATAGATAGATAGATAGATAGATAGATAGATAGATAAAACTGCTGCTGTCACCACTGCCATCCATGGTGGCCTGTGCTGTGGAGGCCACTGCGGCCACCATCCATTGCAATCTGCTTCAGTGGCCTTCGCCTCCATGGGTTGCCTTAAGGGAATCCAGGCTGCCCTTTGTAAGGATGGCACTGGTGTCTTCCCTGCCTTAAGGGAAGCTACAGCCACCATTTTTGCAAAGCAGCCATCATCCCTTACGGCAGGCCACAGCAGCAGACGCCTCTGCAGCAGGAGGCAATGGATGGTGTCAGTGCTGGTGAATGGTGGTGGAGGATTACAGTGGCAGCAGCTAAAGTAGGGAGAGGAAGGGGAAGGGGGGCAAGCTGTGGGGGTGGGTGGCTGTGGGGCTGACTGTTGCCTGTGGGGCAGCCAATCAGCTGTTTGGTGGGTCCATAGGCGGAGGGAGAAGGCTAGCCTTCCCTTTCTTCCTATGACGGCTGTGACAGTTGCCCCACATCACTCCTGTCACTCATACCCAGGATCTCATTTGCATGAGCCTATGAGAGGAGTGGAGGGGCAGAGTCAGCGGATATAAGAAGGTGTGGCAGAAAGAGAAAGAAGGAGAGCAGAAAAAGCAGAGAGAGAGAGAGATACAGTGGTACCTTGACTTGAGAACATCTCCACTTGTGAACAATTCGAGTTACGAATGGCTCCATTCGCAAAAAGTTGGGTCGACCTGCAAACAGAACCTCGACTTGCGAAAAAAACCTTTCCTGCCCTTTTTTTGACCTAAGTTCACCTTAGGTCAAAAGAAGAAAAAAAATTAAAAATTGCTTCCTAGTGGTAGAATACGGATTAACCAGCTTTGCATTAATTCTTATGGGAACTAATGCCTCTACTTACGAACAGCACCTCGACCTACGGACGGAAAACAGCAGATACGGATTACATGGTTTTCAATGGATTCTAATGGGAAAATTTGACTCAACTTGCGAATTTTTCAACCTGCGAACTTAATTCCAATATGGATTAAGTTCACAAGTCGAGGTACCACTGTAGTCAGTGAGATAATGAGAAGAAATAATAACAGAGATAAGCTGGTCAAAGATAAAGAGATAGAGCAGATGGTGAAGGTGGCAAGATATATTATACTGTATTTGAATGATTTGATTATATGCATTGAATAAATAACATCTGTGATTCTGATTAAATTAATACAATTCAATAAATAACTTCTGTTGGCAGCAACCTGACAAGTGTCTGATTAAAGTTCTTTATAGATTGCGGATAAAGGTAATGCACTGGTGGTAGCAAGAAAAAGGGGGGAATGTCCCAAGTGTTATCAGCTGGTGAGAAGACATAGTGTGAGCCCTTTGTTTGAGGAAACAAGCAGGAATGACGTGGTAAATGTCACAAGGGCATTAATAAAAATGGAGCAATAATCACCCTTTCATACTGATTGGGGTCTTTGAAATTGACAAATACAAATATTTTAACAAATATTGTGATTCATTTTTTTATTCATCCCCAGGTCTAGTTGTTATTCTTAACAGTGGACATTTCTGGACTTTATTTGTTTTTTTTCCCCACTCATTGCTTCTGAATTTATTTATATCATTGGTGTGCTGCCCAAATAACCATGCCCTCCAACAAAAGGAGAGTAATTTGAAAAACATTTAAAAAAAAAATCAAAGTCCTGAAAAATGAATACATTAGCCAACTTTCTATTGCTTAGCATAGTAACTCATACTCGACTTGGCCCATTGAATCAATGGGGGTTTAGTCAACTCCTACATAAGTCCCACTGATTCAAATCAGCCTGTTCTAACTATGACTTATTGTAGCATAGTAAATTGCTGTTAAGGTAAAGATTCCCTTTGACATTTAGTCCAGTCATGTTCGACTCTAGGGCGTGGTGCTCATCCCCATCTCCAAGCCGTAGAGCCAGCATTTGTCCATAGACAATTTCTGTGGTCATGTGGCCAGCATGACTAGACGCAGAACGCCATTAGAGTAGATCAATTAGAATCAACAGAACCTATAGAGGAGTTGACTCACTAAATCCCTATTGGCTCAACAGGCTTACACTATGGCAATTTACTAGGCTAGGTGAAATAATTTTGACAAGTAACCGCTAGAAATTGGCACAAACTGCTGAATCGGGGAGCAAGAAGGGGAGGAGTACATTGTGACATCTGAACTGTTATAAGAAATCTGCCTGCTCCCCTCCCTGTTGTCTTTTAAGAACTCTCTTTAAATATTTGTATACCGGCAGGTTTTTCAAATCTTGCCAACCACACAGCCCCTGAGTGTACCAGCCTCTCGTAGCTAACTGCCACCTATTTTGATGCATTTTTAGATGTCATGATAATTTTTAATTTTATTGCACTGATTGTTATGTTACACTTCTTTTATGTCGCTTATTGCTGTGAATTTCCCAAAGTGACCATTGACAGAAGACAGTTATAGATAGATAGATAGATAGATAGATAGATAGATAGATAGATAGATAGATAGATAGATAGATAGATAGATAGATAGATAGATAGATAGATAGATAGATAGATAGATAGATAGATAGATAGGTAGGTAGGTAGGTAGGTAGGTAGGTAGGTAGGTAGGTAGGTAGGTACGTAGGTAGGTAGGAAGATAGATAGATAGATAAATAGATAGATAGATAGATAGATAGATAGATAGATAGATAGATAGATAGATAGATAGATAGATAGATAGATAGATAGATAGATAGATAGACAGACAGACAGACAGATAGATAGATAGATAGATAGATAGATAGATAGATAGATAGATAGATAGATAGATAGATAGATAGATAGATAGATAGATAGATAGATAGATAGATAGATAGATAGATAGATAGATAGTGATCAAACAGACCAGAACAGAGTGACCCAACACCAATATACGGTTGACTAGATTACAACTAGAGTGGCTGCAGGAGTGGCTTCCATGTGAACAGCAGTAGTGATCTGATCAAGACTCGCCATTCAGAAACATTCCAACATGATCCAGACTAGATTGCTAACGTAGGCGTGCCTTGAGTTAAAACAACTTCAAGTTCTCTCAGATCCTCCATAGCTTGTATTTTTTTTTCCTGGCTTCCAAGAGTTCTTCCTTTCCCCCCTTTTTTTTGGCTTTTATTAATGTCATTGATTATTTTGGTTGGACATTCAAATCAGGAAGACAACCACTCCGATTAAGAGATCCTCCCTGATCCCTCCTCATATTTAATTGGGCACACAAAGTTGTTGTGATGCAATAACCATTTTGGTACAGAAAGGAACGCCTCTGTTACCAACCTTCAAATCCCATCATTTCCCACGTTGTTAAACTTTCAGACCTTGACACCTTTTCCAAGATAATAAAAGGCAACTAATTATGTGTTTTCTTTGGGGGCGGGAGGGAAAACAACTGTGACAAACCACTCCAAAATTCCCTACAAAATGCTCTTGGTCCCTTTGACCGCTTGCTTCTACGACATTAGCGAACCGTGTTTTCAGTAAAAAGACGGAGAAAGCCAACGCTCTGATAGGAACTCATTAATACAATATAATCACAGCTTAAGATCAAACTCATCTCCTTTCTCTTTACCTTGTCAAGTGTTTCAACATTTTCTGTTGTAATGTGATGACCAGAACTGATCGCTATAATCTGAGTCGGGATCTAACTAATGCATTTGTATAATCAAAGATTTCCCCGAGCCTTGTCTTCATTTGCATTCCCAGGCTCTTTCATACTTTCGACTGGCACCTATTAAGAGTTGCTCTCATTAGAAATCATGATTGGTCACAGACTTTTGTAAAAAAATAATAATAATAATCGGAATGTTAAAACTGGCTGTTTCCAAGAGGTTTGAAACTAGGTAGACAAAACGTGATGGGTGAGAAGCTATTGTTGTGGGTTGGAATTCAGCTCAGGGAAGAGAGTAATTCCTTTGTGAGCAATGTTTGAAAGCAGATAAAGCTTAATTTGTCTTCCCCAGGCTAATATAAGAACACGGTTATCCTTCAGATTGAACATGGTTTGACATGTTCAATGTGCTCATAAAATGGCAGACTTGGATATCTCTGTGAATTGACTGCAGAGACCGGAGACAGGAGTTTGAATCCCCACCGTACCTCACAGCACAGACGCCTGTGGGTCTGATGAGATCATAGAATCAGAGAATAATGGAGTTGGGAGGCGCCTATAAGGCCATCGAGCCCAACCCTCTGCTTCAGGCAGGAATCCCAATCAAAGCAGATCTGACAGATGGTTGTCTACATTTCTCTAGCGTTGGACTGCTCATCACCTCCTGAGGTCATTGTTTCCATTGTCGTACTGCTCAAACAGTTAAGAGGCTTTTCATAAAATTCAACCTAAATCTGGATTCCTGTCGCTTGAGCCCATTAGGATACATCCTGCAACTCTGGGTCAATTGAGAACAGATCCTGCCCCTCCTCTATATGACTACTTCTCAAAAGTGAAACACATAGTATTTGAAAAGTACTATTATGTGTACCCTACCTGGTGTTTGGCCTTGGGCAAGCTTCATAGTCCCAGAACACCATTAGAATGAGGGACAGGGAAACACCTTCTGAGGATTTTATATATAAGAAGCCCAGGGAGGGTCACTGTCAGTTGGAACAGACCTGATGGCACAGGTCTATCTACACATTAGGTAAAAGATAAAGGTTCCCCTTGACAGTTTTTGTCCAGTCTTGTTTGACTCTAGGGGACGGTGCTCATCCCCGTTTCCAAACCATAGAGCCAGCGTTTTTGTCCGAAGACAATCTTCCATGTTCACATGGCCAGAGCGACTTAGACATGGAACACTGTTACCTTCCCACCGAGGTGGTCCCTATTAATCTACTCGCATTTGCATGCTTTCAAACCGCTAGGTTGGCGGGAGCTGGGACAAGCGACGGGAGCTCACTCCGTCGCGTGGATTCGATCTTACGACTGCTTGGTCTTTTGACCCTGCAGCACAGGCTTCTGCGGTTTAGCCCACAGTGCCACCATGTCTACACATTAATGGAGTAGTATTGCAATGGGTATGCAGAAGTCAAATGTGTATAAAACAGGGCTATATGCTTGATTTGGACAAAACACCTACCATGTTTCCCTGAAAATAAGACAGGGTCTTATATTAATTTTTGCTCCAAAAAACACATTGGGGCTTATTTTCAGGGGTTGTTTTATTTTATTGATGTACAACAATCTACATTTATTCAAATACAGTCATGTCATCTTCTGTTTGCTACCCAATGGTGGAGGGCAGGGTTTCATTGAACTGGGGCTTATTTTTGGGCTAGGGCTTATAAGTATTACGAGCATCCTGAAAAATCATACTAGGGCTTGTTTTCAGGTTAGGTCTTATTTTCGGGAAAACAGAGTATTACTAATGGATTGGCCTGATTCCGATCCGTTTGTATCTGATCAGGACTTAAATTGCTGGATTCATTTCCAGGATGAAGCAATGCAAATTTACAAATTCATTTTTTGATAAATAACACAAACTTTAAAAGCAACCCCTAAAGCTAGCTGTTTAAAATTTGGTAGGCTTACTCCCCCTTTTTCACTCCATTATGGCCACAAAGCCATGTGCATCAGAGGAGAAAAGGGGGTGTCACCATTTTATTTCCCAATGCATTGACATTACAAATGTACAAATCCATTCAGACTGGGACACAAATCAAATTGGATGGGTCATAAATCCCTCTAGACTCAGGAGTCACACTTGTCGAAAAACAGCCCTAACAATTGCTTTGTCTTTGGGTGTGAAGGTGTTAACTGATTAAAAAAAGGAGTCAGCTTCTAGGATTTCCCCTTGTTTGGTGTCACGTTGTGAATGGTAGAGAGCACAAGAGGGGATCCTGTAGACCATCTTGACCACTGCCATTGGTGTTATCAACATTCCAGCTGCCCTTCGCTGTGTCAAGTTGGCCATCCTTTTTCATGCTGGCAATGTGGGCACAATATCGGGCCATTCCCTGTTGTTCTGAATCATGGATACATGGAGCACAATAACCCACTTTCATAAACAAGAAGTTTTTTGAAGAATTGAATTATTACATGGTATATTTTAGGATGGTTGAGGGTAATCTGAGTTTGAATGTATAATTAAAAGCCATCAGCTATGCAAATGACCTGTTCATTTGATTATAGAAATCAATTCATCATGATAAGCATCCATACTTCTGATTTTACCACTACACCTCTGGTCAGGATAAAATTTAATGTACACGGAATGAATCTCATGAATCCACAGAGAATTCTATTCCTTCCCCTATCCCCGAATGTCTGTGTTCACAATGCAAGTATGTTTATTCTCCTTCGTAGCATCATGGTTTGTTGGAAGAAGGTGTGTATGAATATGGTTAGCTCAAAAATGTATCCCATTGGCAAAAAAAGCTACTAATTAGTCAAATAAGGAATCTTGTTTTTGAAAATCCAATCATTTATTTACTGAGGTCCCTACCACAAGGAACAATTTTTTCTGCTCGCTCAATGTGCAGTCTGTACCTCAGAAGGTTTCATGCATAGACTTTGTATGCAAATTACCGAGATTTGGTCTAAATAAAGGAACAAATTTTTCCCACTTGTCTTAAAAGTGTGGAATATTGAGGGGTGGGCTAGAAAATGCCTCATTAGGGTGTCTTGCTCTGCCAAGTTTCTGTAACAGGTGGAGATGAAGAATCAAGTGCAGTTCATCCAAAAATTGACCATGAGGATTCAAAAAAATGCTCCGTTGATCAGGTGTTCCCAAACTTGGGTCTTCAAATGTTCTTGGACTAAAACTCCCAGAAATCCAGGCCAGTACAGCTTAGTTATGAAGACTTATTGGAGTTGTAGTCCAAGAACATCTGGGAATCCAAGGTTTGGTACCAGAGATCTAGCGAGTATCCCTTGAATCCTTATTGTCAAATTTTGGGTGCATATAGTGTGACAACACCAGGCCCCTAGTGAGATGTGTTTCACTCTCCAACAACACTTATCCAAAGTCTTTTCAAATGGTTTTTTTCTTTCTTTTTAAAAACAAAAAAAAAGCTACTCCAAGCAGCCCAGAGATTTCCAAACCATCCTAGAGGTATAAAAAGCCAATACAGATAACTCAAATACTTTAATATACAAGCATTCCAGTTGACATATCTGCTTTCTGGGGCTTCAACTTTGCCGTAGTCAGTGGATTTAATAGCTGATCAACACTGAAATGGCCAAGGACCTCCGTATTTCTGTACTTAGTCATGATGGCATTCTAGGTTAAACAATCATTGGCTGAGCTTTGAAAAATGAGATAAATTAAAATTATTTTCTTCGTGAGGGCCATAGGCTTGGCAAGTAATATATTGAAGAAATTTCCCCGACATAATGGGTTACATTAATTTTCAACCAGAAAACAATGCCTTCAGCATTATTTTTCAAGAAGGGAGAGGATGACGGAGCTGCAGGAAAGGGGGTGCGGGCGATGGGGGGGTGGACCTGCGATTTCGGAGAGGCAAGAAAGCAGCTTTGAAATGAGGATTAAGAAAGACGTGTCAAGATGTATGGTTGAAACAAACTGTTAAGAATTGCATGCCCGATTCTCCCCCCCCCTCCCTTTTGCCTTAATCCAGGATCAACATTTAATGCCGTCAAGTTGTTTGTGGCTTCAAAATGTCCTGCCCTCAACAGCTCTGCTTGACTCCTGAAAATTCAAAGCTGTGGCTTCCCTTATGGGGGCAATCCAACTTATATTTGATCTTCCTCTTTTCCTGCTGTCTTCAGACTTCCCTAGAATTGTTCTATTTCCCAATGAATCTTGCATTCTTGTGAAGTTCCCACCGCATGAAAGCCTAAATCTGATCTCAGATCCCTTAGCTTTGATGTCTTCTCTCCAACTAAAAATTTAGAAAAATTACTATTTTGGCATGCAATGTCCAGAAGATCTCGACAGGGCCACTGGAAGATTCTGGGAGCCATAATCCTTAATATGACTTTTTCAATGAGTGGGACAAAATCGTATATACCAAGGTATATACAAGTAGGGTTGCCAAATACATTGGTACCAAAAGGAGGACATAGAAAGACAAAAAGGAGGACAAAGGAGGACATATTGAATATTTCATTTGAATCATTCCAGATTAAACCCACAATCAATACAATTTTATTACAATAGCTGCCAATAAATGTCTCTTAGTGAACCAACCAAGAAACAGTCATGTAAAAAATTAAAAATAAATTCAATGGAGGCTTTTTTTTCAAAATACCGGGGGTGGGCGGGCAGGTGGTGGAGGCGAAAGCCAGGGGGAAGGGGGTCCTTCCACCTCTCCCCCTCCCATCCAAAATTATAGCATAAAATATGCAAAAGCCTGACATTTTATCTTTGCCTGCCTGACGGAGGACATTAGGCTAAAAAGGAGGACATGTCCTCCTTTTGCCTGACATCTGGCAACCCTATATACAAGCCATGCAGCCATCTGCCAGTGCTCAACCTTGACCCTCCTTTTCCTGCCGTTGTGTGACATTGTCACGTCCACTTTCTTGGCACCTCTGTGAAATAGTAATATGAACTCGTGGTCATTACTAGCGCTGTTCACAGCTTGCAAACTCAAAGCTGAGGCTTCCTTCAGTGAGTAAATCCATCTTATCTTCAGTCTTCCTCTTCTCCTCCTGCTTTTAACTTTCCACAGCATTAAAAGCCTTTTCCAGTGAATCGTATTTTCTCATGTTCTGCCCAAAGTGTAATGCCTGAGTTTAGTCATTTAAGCTTCTGGAGAGAGTTGAGGCTTGAGGCGATCTAATGAACAATTATGTGAAAACAAGCCCATTCTCTTGATTCTGACTTCTCATTCCTTTTCCCAGGTTTTCTAGGTAAAGAGTAGAGATGGTGGTATTCGTATTTGTATATGAATACAAATATCTCCCCACAGGTGGAGATAGCGAGGGTCTGGCTCCATGGGGCTGGGTGGTCCATTCGCGATTGCACCACTGCTGTGACCTCCACGAAGTCTTCCAATGGCTCCAGAGAAGGTGTTCAGCGAGTCACTCTTCAACCTCGCAGAGAGGCACGTTGACCCGCATCCTGCCAGGAGTGGCTCACCGAACACGATCCTCAGAGCCATTGGCTCCCGCAGCTGTAGTGGATCAGTGAGTGGACCGTCCGACCCCAGGGGGCTGGACCCTCGTTATGTCTATGTGTGCGGGAGGGGGGTATTTGTATTCGTATACGGATATCCCCATCTGTAGTTGAGAACCACTGGCTTAAATCAAGCAGGCAGCCTCAACTAAGAACACCTCCTTGGCCCACGACAGCTGGAAAAACCTATCAGCAGCAAAGACTCGACTATGGGATCTTCCATAACACGTTATAGGTATCTAAGACGTGCTTGAAAGATGAGCATCATCAACTTTTTGTGGAGTCCTGTCAGGTTCTACAGTGTCAGCAGGAATGCCCTTTCCAAAGAGTTGAGGATGTTTCTTAGTTCAGAAGGTAGGAGGCAAAAACCCGGGTGGACTATTTGCCTGTGAAATCATCATGGTCACATCTGTTTTCGGCCAGGACTTTCCCTCCTACTGGCATGCCAAGGATACCTGCGGGACTATTTCCTCCTGTAACATAGAAGTGAGTAAGGAAGTAGGAAGCTGGCCTAAGCTACCAGGCTGTGGCAGAATCGTGAGTGGACCATCTGGCCCCATAGGGCTGGATCCTTGTTATCTCCACCTGTGGGGGGATAGTTGTATACAAACACGAATACCCCCATCTCTACTACAGTGGTGCCTCGCTTGACGATTACCTCATTAGACAAGAAAATCGCTTGACAATTAGTTTTTTGCAATCGCTATTGACTGAATGGGCTTTTTTCGCTTAACGTTGATTGGTTCCCTGCTTCGGGAAACCAATTTTTCACTTAAAGACGATCAAAAACAGCTGATCGTTGGGTTTCAAAATGGCCGCCTGCTGTGCAAAATGGCTCCCTGCTGTGCTTTAGGACGGATTCCTCACATTACAGGCACCGGAAAATGGCCGCCCTATGGAGGATCTTCGCTGGACACTGAGGTATTTCACCCATTGGAATGCATTGAACTGGTTTTCAATGCATTTCAACGGGCTTTTTCGTTTCTCTTGACGAGGATTTCGCTTAACAGAAATTTGAACGGAATGAATTATCCTCGTCAAGTGAGGCACCACTGTATAGAGTTCTCAGAAGTGGTTTCCCATTTCCTTCTTCTAAGGGCCCTCTGGGGCTGTGCGGCTTGCCCAAGGTTGCACATCTGGCTCTCTGCCTGGGGAACACCTTGCAGTCTCAAACTCCTGATTTTTGCCTCCTCATTGAGCTGCTCATGTTTTTGCTTCGCCTGAGCCTTCCTCCCCTTGTAAGTGTCACAGATGGCATGAAAACGGCAAACAGTGGCCAAATGTGAGGTGGAGAGGGCAAACGAAACTAAACGTGACCTCATGTCTACTTCTAGGTGGGATGTTCCACCATGCAATTTGTTAGGGCTTGGGGAGATGGAAGATTTCAGCATCAAAATGTTTTATTGGATGGGGGTTCACCCAGGGTATGATGAATGGTGAATCAAGCTCCTGACTCTAAGGTCTAAAGCTAATGTGCCAGCAGTACCTCTTCCTGGAGACCTCTGATCTGGCCATGGTGACGCATGACTTCATTACATCCCAGAAGGATAACTGTAACATGATCTACAAGGGGTTACCCATGGAAAATGTAGGGAAACTTCAGCAGAACCAAAATTATTAACTGGGGCTGATTATAAGGTTCACATAACCCCCCCCCCAATTGCAGCAGCTCCACTGGTTGCCGATCCACATCTGGGCACCATTCAAAGTGCTGGCCTTAACTTATAAAGCCTGAAATGGCATGGGTCCAAGCTATCTCAAGGTCTGTGTCTCCCATTATGAGCCTGCCCAAGCATTACGATCATCCAGAGAGGCCTTCTTCTTGGTCCTGCCACCTTCACCAGTGTGTTCTGTGGGTACACAGGGGATGGCCTTTTCTGTGGCTGCTCCCAGACTTTGGAACTCCCACCCACTGGAGGCCAGCCTGGTCCCATATTGGCTGTTCTTCTGCAAGCAGGAAAAAACAACGTTCTTTTCAAGCAAGCTTTCCTTTAATGACTGGCTGCCTGATTGGTTTTTTGTTTTTTTTTAATGGATGGTTGTGCCTCACTGCTTTGAATGGGTTTTTGGCAAAGCTTTTGTTTACCATTTTACTGTGTTGCATTTGTTTGATCCTCTTAAGTATTTGCTTGTGCTTAGCTTTAATGCTGTCTTTTAATTATGTAAGCCACCTTCGAACGCTCATTGTTTTCCCCTTAAAATATGGTCTTTTAATGATGTCAGCTGTCTTGCATCCTTTTTAAGGACAACAGTGGGGTAAAAATATTTTAAATAAATATAAATAATTAGGAGTTTCAGCTCACAGAGCTATCCAGCCATCTTGGTTTAATCCAGTACTTATTTATTTATCTTTCTAATAGTCTATGGTCTTCATAATCTCTCCCCTCTCCACCCCTTTTCTTCATAGTACAGCTTTCACACCCATACATGGCAATTTGGAATTGTATTATGAGTATTAGCTTATTCTTGATATGAAGGAACACATCATAAATATAAAATATTTCTTCCAGCTTCTTCATAGCTTCTCTTTCTCTCCCCCCCCTTTCAAATCAGGGCTAATATTTATCCATTTATATACTTGTTAAAACATTTCTACAGAACTTTTCATTGTCCCAAATCCCAAACTGGTTTGTAACGGTGGTAAGAATATAGGGAAACAAAGACAGACAGATAGAGACAGAGAGTTCTCATGGTTGAGTGAAATCCAAAGTAAGAAGATTTTCTTTTTTCCAGTGAATACTAAACATACCAGCCTTGAAATCTTCTTTTCTGCACCAGTGCTATAGGGAGCCACTGAAACAAAGGAAAACTCAATAGAATCATGAAGTTGGAAGGGGTCTAGAGGGCCACAGAGTCCAACCGCCTGCTCAGTGTAGGAATGCAAATCAAAGGATATCTGCCACATGGTTGTCTAAATATCTCTTGAATGCCTCCAGCTTTGGAATGATGCGCTAGTGCAGACTAACAGTGGCAGATTTTACTTTCTTGGGCTCCATGATCACTGCAGATGGTGACAGCAGCCATGAAATTAAAAGACACCTGCTTCTTGGGAGGAAAGTGATGACAAACCTTGACAGCATCTGAAAAAGCAGAGACATCACCTTGCCGACAAAGGTTCGCATAGTCAAAGCTATGTTTTTTCCAGTAGCGATGTTTGGAAGTGAGAGCTGGACCATAAAGAAGGCTGACCGCTGAAGAATGGATGCTTTTGAATTGTGGTGCTGGAGGAGAGTCTTGAGAGTCCCCTGGACTGCAAGGAGAACAAACATATCCGTTCTGAAGGAAATCTACCCTGAGTGCTCACGGGAAGGAAAAATCCTGAAGCTGAGGCTCCAATCCTTTGGCCATCTCATGAGAAGAGAAGACTCCCTGGAAAAGACCCTGATGTTGGGAAAGTGTGAAAGCAAGAGAAGGGGACGACAGAGGATGAGGTGGTTGGACAGGGTCACCAAAATGACCAACATGAATTTGACCAAACTCCAGTGGAAGCCAGGAGGGCTTGGCGTGCTCTGGTCCATGAGTCGGACACGACTTAACAACTAAACAACAACAAACATGGATACTTCTTCTAAAAATGCAGCTCTCAGTCATTTTTGTTCTACCCACTATGACTCCTCATTTTTACAGTTGTGTGTATTTTTGTGGTAAGACCCTAAAACCTACCTGAAGTTTTTTAGACCATGGCCAAGGATTCGAAAGAAAACAAAACAAAACAAAACAAAGCAAAGCGGGCTGCTAATGTTCCTCCCCATAGTGCTTAAAGCACTCTCTAGGTGGTTTACAATTTAATGATGCAGGCTACACATTGCGCACATAAATCCCAGTGAGCTGAGTACTCCGTTTACTGACCTCAGAAGGTTGGAAGACTGAGCGAACCTCGAGCTGGCTTTCTGGAATCAAACCCTGGTTATGAGCAGAGTTTTGGCTACAGTACTGCAGTTTAACAACTGCACTGCAAAGCACAGTGGTAGGTTCCTCCATTAAGTAACCAAGCCTATCACCAATAGCACATGAGGGAGAGTGGTTGATGGGAGCCTGCCCAGTTTTTTCCATAGAAGACAGTTTGCTAAAATTTTGGTGGTTTTTAATGGGCTAGAATTAATTGTAACCTTTCATCTCTGGGCTGCAGCAATACAACCCAAACTGGAGCAGAGTGTAAACTTCTTAAATCGCATTTTGATTTTTGTTTCTCTTTTCCACACACCTTTTGGGGAAAAAAAGTCCTTTCCTATTATTATTTTCAAGTGTTTGTTATCATTGTGAAAGTTTCGATTTCCCAATTCACCACAATGCCCTGGGATGACACTAGGCTCAGAAACCTGAGCAAGATGCAAAATAGTGTTGAGTACAGTCGCCTCTCTTGCACTAGTGGAGAGAAGTGCTCCTCTGGGATAAAAGAATAGAACTGAATGGCTGCCACTACAGCTGATGACTTCTGTTGAGGAGTTTTGAATTTTGGTTAGATTCCTCTAGCTGTGCAGGAGAAGTGCAGGGACTTGCAGAACAGAATAGTCTCACATTCCCCAGAGAAAACCACTCCTTTTTCTCATCCACTGGCACTTACAGTCCCAATAATTCACTCTGAGACATTAATATGAGAAAGAAGAAAAGATTCAGTTTACTTACACTTGTGAAGAGATCAAATAGCAAGCTAACAAAATGTGACTTCTTGCGTCAAACAGTCCTCAACAGACTTGCTGACTACTTCCAACTGACAAAAGAGAGGAGAAAGAGCTCAGAACAGAGAGGCGGAACTCTGTTTGGATTCAGAGGCAGGGAAGGAGCAATTGGATAATGCTGTATAGATTGACAGCCAGCCCAGCCCAGTAAGGTCCCTCCTAACCATATCTACTAGAGGCAGCATGCAAGGTTAGAGGAACTCCAGCAATCTCTACCACCAAAGAAGCATGGAAGAAGTTCTGTCCCAGAACAACTCAATGAAATGCTTTCTCTATACACACACACACACACACAGGATGGAGAATTTCAGGAGACTTTCAGGAGGTCAACTGTACATAGTTTGAGCCAGGTACTTGGACACAAAGTACTTAAATCCAGAGACAGGTGGTGTGTGTGTGTGTGTGTGTGTGTGTGTGTGTGTGTGTGTGTGTGTGTGTGTGTGTGTGTGTGTGTGTGTGTGTGTGTGTGTGTGTGTGTGTGTGTGTGCGCGCGCGCGAGAGAGAGAGAGAGAGAGAGAGAGAGAGAGAGAGAGAGAGAGAGAGAGAGAGAGAATTGGGGAGAAAGTTAAAATATTTAGATACTTGCATCCATCCATGATCAGGACTTAACCCTGAAAAGTCTGGCTTTTAATCTCTGTGTATTCAGCTACGTTAGTGTTGAATTCAGGTTGCCACGATTTCCACCCCCAAAGTTCCACATCTTCACCTCTTTCTACATCATGGCTTTTTCCATCCTGAAAATAGCGGCTCCTGTTGAATTGTAGTACAGATTCTCAAGGAGAATTTTACTGCCATTCATTTTGGAATAATTCCTCAGGAACAGAGCATGGACTGAGTTCCTACTCCAGTCCTCTGAAGAGGCCGGCCACAGAGACTGTGAAATTTCAGGAAGAACAACCTTCAGAACACGGCCAAAGAGCCCAAAAAACCCACAACAACCAATTCCTCAGAATTTTTAAATTTTTAGTCCAGCTGGAACACAAGAGAAAGTACATATGACAGATATTCCCATCCTTAACACTATTATCCTCTAAATGTCCATGAATTTAGTTTCCAATAGGTTACCCTCCTCTTCTTCTTCTTCTTCTTTTTTTTTTTTTTCAGATGAAGAGGCCATTGCAGGAAATTCTTAAATTAGGATCACAGAATCATATAATAATTGAGTTGGAAGGGGTCAATAAAGCCATTGAGTCCAACCAGCTGCTCAAGGCAGGAATCCAAATCAAAGCAAACCTGACAGAGGGTTGTCCAATTTTCTCTTGAATGCCTCCGGTGTTGGAGAGCTCACCACCTCCTGAGGTAATTCGTTCCATTGTTATACTGCTCTAAAAATTAGAAAGTTTATTCTGATATTCAGCTAAAATCTGGCTTCCTGTCACTTGAGCTCATTCTTATGTGTCCTGCTGTCTCAGATGATCGAAAACGAAGCCTACCTCTCCTCTATAGGACTGCCTTTCAAATATTTGAAAAGTGCTACCCTGTCTCTCCTCAGTCTTTTTTTTCCCCTCATGGCTAATCATGCCCACTTCCTTCACTTCTTCCTCACAGGGGTTGGTTTTCAGTCCCTTAATCATTCTTCTTGCCCTCCTCTGAACAGGTTCCATTTGTTATTGTTCTTAAAGACGAGGCCTAACCAAAGCTGAACAGAAGGGAACTAGCACCTCCCTCGTGGGATTTGGAGACTAGACGTCTCCGAATGCAGCTGAAAATAGTGTTGGTCTTTTTTGCAGCTGCATCTCACTGCTGACTCGTATTGAACTTGTGATCTGCAACAATTACAAGATCCTTCTCACTCATAGTATTTCTGATCCAAGTACCTCCCCTGCATGTTGTAACTGTATGTTTTGTACCCCTCCCCCAAGTATAGAACTTTGCACCTAACCCTGTTAAATTTCATTCTGTTGTTTTCTGTTAATGCTGGTCATTGCTTTTTCTCAGCTATCTTCAGCATCATCTCTCGCAACTGACATCATTGTTCAGGCCACCTTGCCTGATTGGTCCATGCTGTACCGTGATGAGTGTAGACTGCCATCCCTCCATCCTTTTCTCTTTCCCTTCTTATAGGTAAAGGTAAAGGTTTCCCTTGGCATTTAGTCCAGTCGTGTCCAACTCTAGGGCGCGGTGCTCATCCCTGTTTCCAGGCCATAGA
This sequence comes from Pogona vitticeps, assembly GCF_051106095.1. Taxonomy (NCBI): domain Eukaryota; kingdom Metazoa; phylum Chordata; class Lepidosauria; order Squamata; family Agamidae; genus Pogona; species Pogona vitticeps. The sequence goes on from NC_135784.1 coordinate 308,123,921, forward strand.
GCCAGCGTTTGTCCGTAGCCAGTTTCTGTGGTCACGTGGCCAGCGCAACTAGATATGGAATGTCGTTACCTTCCCACCATGGTGGTATCTGTTTATCTACTCTCATTTGCATGTTTTCAAACGGCTAGGTTGGCAGGGTATATTCCCTTCATATACCCGTCAGCTTATATCTGCACTGACATTCTCTAACAATCCCAGCGAAGCACAGTTTTTTTTTCCATACTGCAAGCTTGTTGCTGGTGCCTTTGAAGCTGCAACTTTGCCTTTGAAGTCTTTAGAGGGTCTTTAAAAGCCATCAAGATGTCCTTCACATTAGAATATCCCTTACCGCGCTGTGCATCAAAGACCTACCATTTGGTTTACCACATGGCTATTAAAATGTCAAATGAAAAGACGGAAAGATTGAAATATGTAGTCCTGGTAAGTTGAACAGTCATGTGGATGACAGGTGAAGTCTAAAACAAAGGGGAAAGGACTGACCCAGTGAAATGTCTCTTCTCAGTCTTCTGCTCCGGATGGTGGTGGATTGTCACCTAGGCCTGGCACCAGACCAAAGAAAATAAATTAAATTTTGTTGCCCTTCCCCTGTTGCTGCTAAAGATGTAAAATGTAGCTCCTACAATACACTCAGAATGTGCAAAACAATTTACTCAGATGTAAGCTCTACTGACTTCAACAGGACATTGTTTAAGGACTGAAAACTGAGTACCCATAACAAAGGTATGAAGCTAGACTGGCTGTAGGTTACATAGGATCATTTGAGGCTTGTGTCGGACCCAGTGAGCATGATCGTGGTCGTCCGCACTCGCTCTATGGCTTGGAAATGGAGATGAGCACTGTACCATAGAGTCGGACATGACTGGACGAAATGTCAAGGGCAAACTTGACCTTTACCTTTAACACACATATACATCACAGCTTGCTTTTCTTCTTAAACTATTTAAGATGGGGGAAATTATTTTAGTCATTTATGCACAGGCAGTTAAAGACAATTTAAAAACTTTGGATTAGAGTTTGGCATGAATTTAAAGAAACCACCCAATTTGTTCAAAAATCACTAATTCATCAGTTCGTATTTGTATGAATCAATGTTCGCAATGAATACGAATCAACAATTTTTTTGTAATTTTTGATTCATCTATTTTTTTGGTTATAAAATTCCCCCCCAGGCACCTAGAGACAATAAAATTACAGAGTAGCTTCTATTGACTCTTCTCTACAATCCCATCAAGTTTGGTCAAGATTGGGTTTCAGAAATCGAAGTTTTCTGTCTCTAGGTGCCGGGGGGCACTTTCCTGGGTGGTGCTCCTGTAGAACTTGTATGTTTGAAACCCAAACTTCACCAAACATGGAGAGATTATAGAGGAGAGTAAGGGGAAGCTTCTCTGGAAATCTGGAGTCTCTAGGTGCCTGGGGAAGCTGCTTTATAGTGTTTCAAATTAAAAAAAAAAATTGACAAATCAATTAAACAGCGGGACTGATTTGTCAGTCTTGATGAATCATGAATCAAAATGAATCACAATTTTTCCGATTCATGCCCATCTCTACTTTTGGCCTAATGGTCCATTGGAGCATCATGCTCGCCAAATCCCTGTCGCACAAGTACTTTCCCTTTTGACAGCTTGCACAAGGAAGAATTTCTTTGGCTGTAGAAATTCAGCTGAGAAAAATCATGGATTGGTAAGAAGAACGTGCACTGGGGACTCCCAGCCTGCTTTGCAAACACCCAGTTTCTTGCTCTTCCAGCCACTATGGGAGCCCCTGGCATAATCTGAGCCTCTGAGTCCATGCATGCATGAAGAGATGGCTGAATAGTTCAGTGAGTAAGGTTTCTGGCTGCTAAGCCAGAGGTCTTGGATTCGATTTTTTCCCTTGTACCATCCAGCTTAGGGAGCCTTGGGCAAACTGAGCAATCCTACAGCACCCTAAAAGAAGGGAGTAGTAGTATTTAGTATTCTAGAATAAAAACCCTGGAGAATATTGGCGTTAGTCGGTTTTAACTCAACAGCACTTAATATTATTGGCTTTAGAGACTCTTGAGCAGTAACTCTAGGCCAGCCATTTTTAACACACACACAAACACACAAACACACACACACACACACACACACACACACACACACAAAAGAGCCTCTGGCACTTTTGAAGGGGGCCACAGACTGGAAATAATCCTTCACTCACCACTTTACATAGTTTGTGATGCAACCTAGGCAATCCTGATTCAGCCTATAATTTATTTTCTGTTGTGTTTCTGGCTGTGGCCAAAGAAAGGTTGAGAACGGCTGCCCTTTGACATCCAGGGATGGGTGGAAGGAAAGGACCGACTGAAATTTGCACTGTATGAAAAAGCGAGTTAAATTTCGAAGCTCTCCTCTTAGAGGGTTAAGAGAGTTTCACAAAGATATTTCTCAGGGGGATTTCACAGTCCCTTACCTGGCATATTCAGACCAAGGCAATGACAGGCTCGGGGGACAAATGTACATAAATGTTACCATACCCAGCTGTCTCTCCACAATCTGTCTTCCTAATGCCCCCTTCATTGAGGTCACTATCCCCCACTCCATCTTGCCAGACAATATTTATACCTCGTGTCCAGAGATGCCTCTCCCTCCCATATTTTCATGCCAACGTAAGTTTGACGTTAGCTTTATAGCATCTAACCTCGCGGCTGGTCCCCTACTTTATTACGCCAACCTAGCATTAGCCGAGAGCCCTAATTTACAGTAGCTCCTGCCAACCTCTGGCACAACGGCTTTCCTAGAAAAAGACAGTCAGGGGCGCTAAATGGCTTTATGAAATACAAGAGGATGCACACCACACCCGCCTGAGTGGTATTGATCCTTCCGTTTGTTAGCCTGACTCTCCAAAGATGGGGACCTGGGACGTGTAGCAGGGAGAAGCTGCCACAGCACCTGCGAACCTCTGTGGAGGGTTGCAGCGCAAAGCACTTCCCCTCTTCTGTTACTGCCACAGCTGGCTTTCCTGCTGTTTAATTGGCCCTCTCAGCATGCTGCCCTGATTAGGAGAACAATCCTGTTCCCTTTGCCGGAGGCTGAGGAATTCCACTTGGCACTCACTTGGCAAAGAGAATCTTCCCTTTGTCTCTTCATTGTCATCAGACAGAGGTGCAGACCGACTCCTCGGTCTGCCGAATGGGGGCTGATCATGACTTGACGATGTTTTCCTTCAGTTTTAGAAGCTTATGTGAAATATATACGTTTCAAGGACTGGCCAGTTACTATATTTATGTGTGTCCAGGGGACATCATTAACGTGGGATGTAAACCCTAAGGTTACGTAAAGATTTAATACTTTTATAACATGAATGTCTGGTGGGACAGATGAGCTTGTGTTCATGCTTCGGTGGTAGGGATGGAAAGGTGGTTTCCTAAATGTCTTGTCCTTTTCAACCGAGGTTGTCTCGATGCAGCAAGCCATCTTAAAAAGGATTCTGAAAACCCTGCTATAGATCCCTTGCCTCCCAGGGAAGAGGGAGGTAAAGAGCTCTCCCCAAAAGTTTCCTGCAAGTTTTGATGTATTTCTCCAGTGTTCTTCGGCTTTGAGAAGCAAAATGCATACACACAGGAAGTCCAGATGGATGTCTGGTAGTTAAAGAAAGAAGCATACAAGCACTGAATTGGAAAGGGCCTATAGCCCCATTGAGCCAACCCCCCTGCTCAAGGCAGGAATCCAAATCAAAGCAGACCTGACAGATCTGGTTGTCCAGTTTTCTCTTGAATGCCTTCAGTGTTGGAGCGCTTATCTCCCAAGGTATTTGATTCCATTATCATACTGCTCTAATGGTTAAGAAGGTTTTCCTGATATTCAGGCTTCCTGTAACTTGAGCTCATTGTTGTGTGTCCTGTACTCTAGGATGATCAAGAACAGATCCTGTCCCTCCTCTGAATGACAGCCTTTCATGTATTTGAAAAGTGCTCTCCTCTCTCCCCTCGGTCTTCTTTTCTGAAGGCTAAACATGCCCAGTTCTTTCAGCCTTTCTTCATAGGGCTTGGTTTCCAGTCCCCTGGCCATTCTTATTGCCTTCTTCTGAACTTGCTCCAGTTTGTTGGCATCCTTCTTAAAGTGTGGTGTCCAGAACTGGACACAGTATTCTAGATAAGGCCTAACTATGCCAACTAGTTAGGGGAACTAGTGCTTCATGAGATTTGGAGACTATCCTTCTTTTAATACAGTGGACCCTTGACTTACAGACGGCTTGACTTACAGACTTTTTGAGTTACAGACTTCTCTGGCTGCAAAATTTAGGTTTGACTTGCAGACTGAGATTTGACTTACAGACCAGAAAAAAATCAAAATGGAACAAAAACGGCCTGTTACGGGATTAATCGGTTTTCAATGCACTGTAGGTCAATGGAGACTTGACTTACAGACTTTTTGACTTGAGAACCGCCTTCCAATATGGATTAAGTTCTCAAGTCAAGACCCCACTGTACATCCTGAAATAGCATTCACCTTTTTTGCAGCCACATCAAATAACAATTCCAAGATGCTTCTCACTCATAGTATTACTGAGCCAAATATCTCCCATCTTGTGACTGTACATTTCCCCTCCCAGTGTAGAAATTTGCAATTATCCCTGTTAAATTTCCTTCTATTGTTTTCAGACCAGTGCTCAAGACTATCAAGATCTTTTTCAATTTTGTTCCTGTCTTCCAAGGTATTAGCTACTCCATCCAGTTTTGTGTCATCCACAAATTTGATAAGCATTCCCTAGAGGTAAATGGCCTGTCCAGACTTTCAAATCCATAGGGCATCACTTCCACATTTCTGCATCATGTTTCATTGGAAAATGGTGTGGAATATTTGTTGTTCAAAAACTTTACATTGGCCAAGACACAAAGATCTAAACTGTATATAATTAGTGGCTGAAACATGGAGACAGGATCTGCAATGAGCCATAGGCACGCCATTCAATATTGATTAGTGGTCCACTAGGTGATCATTTATTTTCTTTCCACCACTGAGCCAAACCATCCTCTAAGTCCACAACTCAGTTCAAAGGCAGTACCTCAGGAATCCCTGCCCTGCCTCCTCATCTGAGTGGGCGGCTGCTGGAGGAGGCAGAGGAGGGAAGCACACACTCCTGATGCAATTGGACAATCGTGCAAAGAGGAGAGACAGAACAGTGTGCACTGGCTTATGAGGGGGGCAGCTGGGAAGGGGAGGGAACACACGGCCTCTATGGTGCCACACCAACAAACCGGCACAAACCTCCAAAGTGAGGTTTATGCCCCTCTCAATCTACAACTTGTTCCTTGCTTTTGTATTACAGCACACTCCCAAATGTTAGCAAGATTTGCAAAGGTCTGAAATCTGAAAAGTACACCAGTAAATACCATCCTTCAGCAAAATGCAGTTTCTAAGATTTGCATGGCTGGACTGAAAAAGACAAACATTTCTGTCTCTAGGCATACGAAAAGCCATCCAGGTTCATCAGCCTTCACTGATATATGACTGTCAAGATCCACCAAATCTTGGTCAGTTGCTGAATAACAGATACATTTCGGAAAGAAAATTATGAAAGTTAAAGTTTCCTGTCTTTCACCATTACGTTTCAGTGATGGTGCCGAAGTTTGAAATTCACAGGGAAAAGCTGGTAGTGGCAAAATTGAGCTCCTTGTCTCCTAATTCATTATGAACTGGCTTGTAATGAGCTCTTTTTGCTGATAACAAGGTCACCCAGGTCCTGATAGCCCTTGCAACCTACCATTCCTCCAAAATTGATCTGAAAGCAATGACCACTGTAATGAAGGAATGACATCCATGTTTCCTTGGGGGCTACCAACTCCAAGCATCAGCCCAACCAGCATGGCTACTGCCAGGACCATTTCCTTTGCGAAAAATTTATTTATTTATTTATTTATTTATTGGACTTATATACCGCCCCATAGCGCTACAAGCACTCTCCGGGCGGTTTACAATTTTTTTATTATACAGGCTACACATTGCCCCCCCAGCAAGCTGGGTACTCATTTTACCAACCTCGGAAGGATGGAAGGCTGAGTCAACCTTGAGCCGGCTACCTGGGATTTGAACCCCAGGTCGTGAGCACAGTTTTAGCTGCAGTACAGCGTTTTAACCACTGCGCCATCTTGAATCAAGATGGTTGCCCTTGAAGGATTACAAGCTTCAGGATATGCTAAGGATATATGGAAGTTTGGCTAGATCAGTGGTTCTCAAACTGGAGTCCCCAAAAGTTCTTAGACTGCAGTTCCTAAAAGCCTTCACCACTTGCTGTGTTGGCTGGGATTTTTGGGAGTCCAAGAACATCTGGAGACACAAACTTGAGAACCAGTGAGTAAGATTAATAAGTCCCAAAGATGGGTCCCCAGATGTTCTTGGACTAAAACTCCCAGAAGCCTTCACCGCTAGGATTTCTGGGAGTCATAGTTTGATAACATCTGAGGAACCAAGATTGGGACCACTGAGATAAATATTGGGCTATATGTAGTACCCACATTGATGTATTCACAATTTTATAATTGATGCTCCTTTGGATGCTTAAGAGAATCTTATTCATAATAATGATTAACTGATGTTCTGTTTACTCACCTTGATTCTCTGTACTTAATCAGCTGCCGTGCTGACATCCTCCCTTCATATTGAGGCAGCCCATTTTAACCAGATTGTGAGGGTATTTTTTTTTTGTTAAACCCTCTTATATAATTCTTCTGTATGTATTGCATCCAGGTGGTATTAGACAACTTCTGTCCATGGGATGCCAGCCTTTTCCTTTCTGGTGCTGGTTGTCGCCTGCAACAACACTCAGAAATCACATTTCGTAAAAGTAAAGAAAAGAAAGAACAGGATATGAGTTGCAGACCCCAATTTGCTGAAGGACAGAATGAGTTTGCAGACTATGCTTCCTTCAATTACACTTTTATCCATGTATGTGGGGCTGCCCATGAGGCTGATATGGAAACCAGCAGGTTAAGAACATGGCAGCCAGATTATCGAGTTGAATAAACAGATGCCAACATATCTCTGTCCCAATCTGCTCATTTCCATGCCAGCTCCAAGGTGATGATGCTAGCATACAAAGCCCTAAATTGTTTGGACCAGGAAAATTGGCAGAACACCTTCTTTCAATGAGATCAGCCTGTCCTACCCATATATCCCAGGCTGGGCAGTTGCCGACCCCAAGGAAGGCAGAAGGGAGAAGATGAGGAACCACACCTTCTCAGCGGTTGCACCCTATCTCTGGAACCAACTCATGCCCAAAAACATGCCTGGCCCCTTCGCTGGTGACCTTTTAAAAAAACTTTTAAAAACCTAGTCATTTAAACAGGCCTTCCAGACCACTCCATCTACAGAGCACAGAGAATCCAACAGCCACTAAGTCAACTGATAACCACCATCTGAAAGTTTTATTAGATGTTTTAAATGTTTTATTGCACTGTATTTAAGTTAGAATGTCTAAGATATGCTGGTTTCATTACTTTGAAATGTATGTTGATACAATTTAAGGTTGTTGGATGACAATTGTTTTCTATAGTCATATTCTATTGTGAACTGCCAAGAGTGGCCCCTGGCCAGATGGGCAGCATACAAATTGAATGAATGAATGAATAAAGGAATAAAGGAATATATAAAGGAATGAAGAAATAAAGTAATAAAGGAATAACCTGTTTGGCAGAGAAACAATCATTTAAGTAACTGGTGGCATGCAAGTAAAGGCTGACAGGGACGAGTCTTCTCCTTATACAGTGGTGCCTCGCAAGACGAAAGTAATTCGTTCCATGAGTAGCTCTGTCTTGCAAAATTTTTGTCTTGTGAAAAGCAGTTTCCCATAGGAATGCATTGCAATGCATTCCTATGGGAACCTTGCAAGATGAAAATAATTCATTCATCTTGTGAAGCATCGTTTTGCGAAAAAAACAGCAACATTCGTCTTGCGAAGCACGGCCATAGAAGAAGCCATCTTGCGAGGCACCACAGCGATCACAAAAAACATTCATCTTGCAGGTTTTTCGTCCTGCAAGGCATTCATCTTGCAAGGCACCACTGTATAGGTATGCTGGTTGACCAGGGTGTATCCCAGAGAGATGTAAGGAACTGGGCATAATGGCCCGTCTCATCAAGCTGAGGTGTACAGGTGGAAACAGACCGCTGGACCTGGAGCCCAGTCAGCCCTCAGAGCTTTGGCTCCATCTGGCATGAAGGCTGGGCACACTGAGGATGTCAGCCTTGTTGCATCACACAGCAGCTGCAGAAAGGACGGCCAACATGGTCAGCATCTCCAAACAATGGCTGTTGTCTTATAACATTAGAGCTTTCCAATAATAATTTAAAAAAAAATCTCCTTCTGTAATACTAGACTACATAGAAAAATGCTTTGAAAATACACAGCAGCTTCAGAGGGTGGGAGATACATCGGCTGCCATCCACTAATACATTGCAAGTAGAGCCAACCTATGGAATTGCTAGAGATTTTGTGAATCAACTCTGTCACAATTTCTACCAATTCCATGAGCTGACTCTGGCTGTGATTTGATACTTGACTTCGGCCATTATTTGTAGAGTTGCAACAGTTATGAACCATCCACACACACAAGTCATGAGAACATATTTACCTTTACCTGGATCATACCCGTAATTTGTGTTACCTGGCTCATGGCTTGTAGGCTTCCTGAACAACAACAACAAAACTATTATTATTATTATTATTATTATTATTATTATTATTATTATTATTATTATTATTATTATTATTATTATTATTATTATTATTATTATTATTATTATTATTATTATTATTATTATTATTATTATTATTATTATTATTGTTGTTGTTGTTGTTGTTGTTGTTGTTGTTATTGTTATTGTTATTGTTGTTGTTGTTGTTGTTGTTGTTGTTGTTATTATTAGTATTATTATTATTATTAAGCTGTGAATTTTAGACACTGGAGAGTAATTGACTTCAAAGGGATGAAATTGTTTGACCAAGATCAAAAGCAAAGTGCCTCATTATCTGTTTCATCAGGTCAAGAGACACATAGTTGGTTTGGATGTCTGCATCCGTTGTGTGCTACAGCAATTCTGCAGAAACATCCTTTCTTCACAATTTTATAATTGAAATGATAAAAAAAAGATAACCTTCCGAAACGTTTTGAAATTTAAATGTGCAGTGAGAGCTGAAATTTGTTTGAAATGTTAAAAGGGGAAGGAGAGCTTTAGACAAGGTCTGGCAAAGTCAGTGACAAGACGGATTACAAGTGAAACAGGATAAAGAAATGCAGATAAATGAGTGAAAATGAACACATGGGGACTGCCAACCAGTGAGGTGGAAGGAGACACAACAGCATTGCCCTCTCATCCAGTATAAAAGGCAGAAGCTTTTGTTACTCTTGAGTAGTGGTTCTCAGCACTAGATGTTCTTGGACTACGGCTGCCCAAATCCTTCATCCTTAACTGTATGGGCCAGGATTTCTGGGAGTTGCACGCCAAAAACATCTGGAGACCTAAGGTTGGGAACAAGGGTGCTATAGATATAAAAAGTACTCATTCTTGCTGCTTGGAGTCAAAGAGACACCTCATGGGCAATCCTCCCAGATCCAGGGATAGGTCTGTGTAGCCCTCTGACTTCTGGACGTTGTCCACCCCTTCTCTAGTGGAGAACGGAGAACTTTGTGATTCCTCACCTTCAGATGCAAAAACAAAAGAAACCAGGATTTCAATTTCTATGACATTTTTTTGTTGGTGTTAACATTTTATGGAGGAGAGATCCATGGAGCACTGAATGAGATAATGAACAAACCTTTAGGTAGAAGAAAACAAAGCAAAACCTTAGGAAGCTTCAGCTTCCTCTAGTAAGTTTCATTCTTAGCTCACTACCTTTCACTATGAAGTGGAACACATCTGAACTTGGCCACAGTGCTGACTGACCGTTCATGCCATCCATGCAAGCCCCCAAGTGCTATTTGTGTATGTGTGTGTGTGTTGCAAATAAGACATAATTCTGTTGCTGCCCTCAGTTCCCAAAACACCATCTCCAGGTCTTCCCTTACTTGATGCACCCAGGTGCTCAGGGATCATCTCTGCCCTTCCAGTTTTCACAGAATCATAGAATAAAAAAGTTGGAATGGGCTAATCAGACCATGGAGTCCAACCCCCTGCTCAATGCAGGAATACAAATCAAAGAATATTTGCTAGTCAGTTGTTTATATTTCTCTTGAATACCTCCAGTGTTGGAGCACTCAGCACCTTGCAAAGTAATTGGTTCCACTGCTGTACTGCACACTCATGCAGCAATAATACAGACCTCCGCTACATCAGATCAATGGTCCATCTACCGCAGTATCTGTTTCCCACAATGGTCAAATCAAGAAAGCTCACATTTGGGACATGAGGTCAACAGCACTTACTTTCTGATGCTGACCAGAACTAGTACTTGGTATATTTTTCAGTATGTCTTTAACATCTCATAGATCTTGAAAGGTGTATCAGAGCTGCTGTAAATCAGATGAGACCTGACAGCACATAATGACAAAGTGGATGGGGAAAGCCACCTCTGAAAGAAGATGATGAACATTCAATTTTCAATTATCCCACAACCGTGCTTTTAAGACAATCTTGGGGAGATGCCTTGTTTGCTCATGGCTGGCTCACATTTAAATGTGCTTCTACGCGATTTCAATAGATTGTTTATTTGATTTGGGGGAAAAGACATATCAAAGCCTCCATGATGGTTGGACTGCTTCGAACTTCCTTAGGGGGTTGGATGTATTAGTCTGTTGTTGTGTTTTCAGCCTTACATTAATTTGATCCATTCTTTTAGAACATATGTACCATGCTGCAAAAAAAAATGTATTATTGGTTTATAAATTACACTTGTTGTTTCGGGGCGATAAACAGAATGATGAATGCAGTCTTTGTTCAATCACCTTTTTATTCATGAAAGGCAAAAGCACAGATTCTAAAAACATTTATCTACATCAGGAATAAGCCATAAACCTTTCAAAAACGCTCCAAGTAATCCAGGAAGGAGCTACTGATTACTGTCATAACAAAGGAGATTCGATAATGCTAATGACTTTTCTTATGATAATCAATAACACACTGCAAGCGGCTTGAATCTTAACATATTCCCCTTGCTGCCACCCTCTTCTCTTTAACGAAATAAACATGGATAGAATGCAAGTACCAAAAGCCCAAGGAAGGGGGAGGGGATGAAATATTTGACACTCACTGAGGCCCATGTGTATGTAATAGCTTCATACTTGCAGTTGATAAGTCTGAGCCTAGATTTCAGAACTTGAAGGTAACCAGCCTTCAGGCTAGGATCCCTCAAAAATTCAACCATAGATGATCACCTCAGTCTCATAAAAGACAGCCTAAAATTGTGTGGATCTCATGGAACAGGATGGGGAGCACTTTACCCCACAATTTTTGGGGGATACCCCTGCCCTGATCATGGACCATCACTATCTCATGTGATGATCCATTATCCAAGGCAGGATGTGGCTCCTAAACCAGATGTTAGGGTTGCCAAGTTCTGGAGAACATGCCCATCTCTGAAATTCCCATGAAGCATTAACAAGGAATTTATTAAAATCACCCATAACGGACAATGTGAAAGTATCCCTTCCTCTGTTCATTTATGGTTCACCTTTGTCACTCCGTCATTTCCAGTTTAAGTACCAGAGCTTACAAAACTGATTCTTGAACTAAATCATGCCTAGTTTGCTTGAGGTTTCAAGTCATTTCTCTCTCTCTTGAACTATCTCTGGAGCCAAAAATATATATACAGTATCTTGAAACTGAGGCTGTCCTACTTTGGGCACATCATGAGAAGAGAAGATTCCCTGGAAAAGACAATAATGCTTGGAAAGGTGGAAGGCAGCAGGAAGACTAAAAATGGGCTGACTTCCTAAAAGAGCGACAGGCTTGAGTCTACAAGAGATGAGCAGGGCCGTTGACAACAGGACAGGCTGGAGATCACTTATTCATAGGATCGCCTTGAGTTGGAGGTGACTCAACAGCACAAAAACAATAACATATTTCCCCTCGGGAGATGTGAGAAATTATCTGCAGCGGACTTTCTCAGCTACACTGGATTGATTGATTTCTTTTCAGTCCAGAATCGACACATTTCAAACTGTTGCATAACTCTCTGATAAAATACACAGATTTATGTGTGCATAAACACACATACTTTGAATGTGGCAAAAACACGATGCAGTCATACTTCAATCAGTAGGGAGCACAGGTTAGAAAAACGTGCACAATTAGAGATATACCTCACAGAGTGGCAAATAGAAACACCTTCACATAATGCATTTAGGACATTGCTCCATCAGGATCTTTACTAGATCCAGTTCTAACTTCTACCAGGGGATAAAGGTCACAGACATTACAGTTTTTAAGCTGCACTCAACTATGTCTTGATATTGCATTACTATCTGTGTATCACTTTTGAACAACTTGGTTACAATTTCACGAAACCTTGTGCCTAATAAAACTCGTTAGTCTTTAAGGTTCCAGAAGACCTCTTGCAATGCTAGCTCAGTTGATTGCCATCAAGTGTCTGCGTGATTGTAAAGCAGAAGATTATTTGATATGTTTGTCTTATTGATTGATTGATTGATTGATTGATTGATTGATTGATTGATTGATTGATTGATTGATTGATTGATTGATACCCCGCACCATCTGGCAACCAGACCACTCTGGGTGGCTAAAAACAAGATAAACAGTACAATATCAAAACAGGATTGAAAAAAATAATAATACATACATTCAACAAATAGAATAACCAGCAAGATAAATTAAAACAGATGACAATGAAGGTGGTAAAAAGGATGATGGAAACGATGGCAAAAAGGATGGTAAAAAAGGAGCTCGAGATCTCAAAAACCTAATACTCAAGGAAAGCCTGGCGGAAGAGCCAAGTCTTCATTTAAACCCATACAGCGAGGGTGCCAGGCGGATCTCAATGGGCAGGTTGTTCCACAGATGGGGGTGACCGCTGAGAAGGCCTGTTTTGTTTTCCTCCTTTCCCTCTGAGTCTCCTTCAGGAGACTCTGGGCACTGTGTTATATATTTGAGCATTAACACATATAACACACACAAAGAGGGAGCATCTAGTTAAAAGGCCCTCTCATGATTTCTCGCCAACCATTTCTCTGAGACTAAGAGAAGGGCCTTCACTGAAGGCATTAACTCTGGGAGGGGCTGATATTAGAAGATGTGATCCTTCAAAGAGTCCAGACTCAAATTGTATAGGTCGTAACTCTTATGCTGCATTCCGGTCAGAAATTGGCTAGTAGAGAGTGGACCAAATGTAACATAAAATATTATGACTACCCAAGGTCAACAGGCTTGGTGGAAGATTGTTATGGGTTTTTCAGGCTGTGTTCTGGAGGAACACGGCCAAATAGCCTGAAGAACCCACAACATTTATCAGAACCTGGACATGGAAACCTTTGAGAACACAGTCTTGGTGGAACATTTTGAACTAACCACTTCAAGGGGAGCCTTGTGTAGAACATGTTATACTAACTCAAGTGCAAGTAAAGCATGGGTAAATTTAGCCAGATCAAACAACTGAGGGAAAAGGTGAGGCTGGTGGACTCATTTTAGCCTGAGTGCTCACTGGAAGGACAGATCCTGAAGCTGAGGCTCCAGTACTTTGGCTATCTGATAAGAAGAGAAGACTCCTTGGAAAAGACCTTGATGTTAGGAAAGTGTGATGGCAAGAGGAGAAGGGGAGGACAGAGGATGAGATGGTTGGACAGTGCCATCAAAGTGACCAACATGAATGTGACCCAACTCCGGAAGGCAGTGGAAGCCAGGAGGCCTGGCATGCTCTGGTCCATGGGGTCACGAAGAGTCGGACACGACTAAACGACTAAACAACAACAACGGTGGACTCATTTTAGCCACTCAACCATATCATGGCCATTGGGAAGACCTGAGCATCCAGGTGGAGGGGGTGAATCCAGCACAACAACCAAGTTGTATGCCTGAGTTTGCAAGGGGAAGTGTGAATTGCTCCAAGATAGAAAGGTACCCTGATCTGCTCTTTGATCGAGGAGGAGCATCTTTTATTCAAATGTGTTCAATTGGTCCACCATTATTTAGCCAATTAATGACACAAGACGCTATTTTATAAATGAATCAACTTCCTTGGCATTACATATGGAAATCACATTTTTCCTAGGTGGGGGGGGGGAAGGAAAATAAAGGAAAAGGAGGGGAAAAAAGGCTAGTGAAACATCAGCAGAAGAGGAAAACCAACCCATTCTGTAACTTGATCCATTTGTTTGATTCCTTTATGGAGCTGGCAACAGATATATTGCTTCCAGAGGCAAAGGAAAAGATGACATGCCATCTTCCATTTGACAGAATCAATGTCAAGTCAATTCTGACTCAATGTGACCCTTTTCTGCCTTTTCTAGGCATGGAGTAATCAGAAGTGGTTTACCAATACCTTCTTCTGGGCTGATCTGGGACTGTGCAGCTTGCCCAAGGCTATGTAGCTGATGGAATTGCTTCATCAATTATACCTAAGCAAAACAGATGAATTTACAGGATGAGAGCAAGAGGATCTACTTACTTACTTACTTACTTACTTACTTACTTACTTACTTACTTACTTACTTACTTACTTACTTACTTACTTACTTACTTACTTACTTACCTACCTACCTACCTACCTACCTACCTACCTACCTACCTACCTACCTACCTACCTACCTACCTACCTACTTACTTACTTACTGTATTGAAGGCCACACTGGGTGGTTTACAACATGAAAGCAACAAAAACCATCAATCAATATAGGACTTAATTCACTATGTGACTAAAATGTCAAACTAAATGTAAAATAAAAATTCCACATCATTAAAAACATTATAAGCCCCACAAAGCACCAGTTTGCAGAAGAGAAGAATGCTCAGCAAAGCTAACATGCGGGAGCAATTCTGCTCATAGATGTTGATTTGGGTTTTTTGTTGGGCTTCCTCCCCCCCTTTTTTAAAAAAATATGACTTCCAGACTTTGAATGTGGTGGCCATTCTCAGAACACAACTGTTGAGTGCTATCCCCCACAAAAAATAAATACTTCTCGCCTCTGCTTCTGCAGCTATCCCCCAAGGTCTGAGGCCTGACGTGATTCTCTCACTATACCCAATGGCAAGGCCAGCCCTACACCTTTACTGGATGTCCCCCACCCCCATGTTTATATAAAGTCAATAATCTAGCATCAGCCAGAATCCTATTGGTGTGAGTGTAAGATCTGCATAACTTAGCTAATTCTGCCCAAAGTCAGGGTGGGTCTTAATCATAAGTACTTACTTCAGCAATTAATCACAGGTACCTGCAGGAACTGAAGGGGCAGATCCTGAAGCTGAGGCTCTGGCCCTCTCATGAGAAGAGAAGACTCCCTGGAAAAGACCCTGATGTTGGGAAAGTGTGAAGGCAAGAGGAGAAGGGGACGGCAGAGGACGAGATGGCTGGACAGGGTCACCAAAGCAATCAACATGAATTTGACCCAACTCTGGGAGGCAGTGGAAGACAGGAGGGCCTGGTGTGCTCTGGTCCATGGGGTCACCAAGAGTCAGACACGACTTAACGACTAAACAACAACAACAACCTGCAGGAAGCTATGCCAATCCCAGAAGATTCCAGTCATCATTTAAAGCTTTTAAAAGTCCATTCACTCTAATGGGGTGACTTGTGGCCATCATATTTTTCTCATTTTTCCTTTAAAGAGTACGAGCAATATTCCATAAAGCCAATTATTTCACTTACTTTTGCCCTCTCCTAACAATGGCTTATACGTATTTTAAGTGCTCTGCATTTCCTCTGAAAATGAGGACAACCTCCCCAGCTTAAAAGCATAGTTCTTTCAACCATCAGGATGATTTCCCCTCTAGTCTGTATAGCTCATAATGCTGACTCAATAATAATGCTTGTGCAATACATTTTCCCATGCCCTTAAAGGTAAGAGTACAATAATAAATGGAATGGGTTTGTGAATAAAACTGTCTCTAGAATTAGCTATTACATCCATGTGAATATACCAGAGTGAATTTATGATGATTAATGGTATTATGATGAACACCGGAGCATGCAATAATGATTTGCTACTTATTATAAAGTGATGCCAATATTTTCTACACCCAAGTGACAGAAAAAGCAAGAAACTGAATGGAAAAAAAAACCACTCATAAGCAAATCAAGGACAAGGGAACAATATGAAGGACCATGAAGTGCTTGAAGGTACTCTTTGGGTCTCCATGACAGACTATGGGGGCCCTTCTCCACTTCACATAATTCAGTATTATTATTTTTTGTTTGAGGTCTTTGTTGTTCTTGGGGTTTTTTCCATCAAAAACTGTTGTCCAGTTTGGAAACAATAATCTAAAAATGGTACTTGGAAATAAGTGGAGCTAAAAGATGGAAGGAGTCTAGCTTACTGTTGCATGCTGAGCTCTCTGGACGAGCTCTCTGGGAAGTTCGGTTGGCCTAACATATGTAACATATACATTAAGTAAAAGGGTGGCCAGCTTTCTTTCTTTCTGCGCAGCTGTCCTCAATGTGATCCTAGCCCAAAAGGCCAAGGATAGACATCTACTTGTCATAGTCTCAGAATGTGTGGATGGATGTGTGTGAGTGATGTGGTCAGGTCACATCTAAAAACCTGCAACCTCAGACTTCAAACATTGCACATAAAATCTGAAGGATGGACCTTAGAATGTGCTTTACAATAACATTCACACGGTTGACATTTCAGAGTCCTTTTCAGTGTTGTCAAGAGATTGGGAAAATGAGGGATCATGGACTCTGTTACTCTTCTGGAAAATCAAGCTTTGTAGCCAGTGCCTGAGATGAGCTGACCAAGAGAATGGGGGAATGTTCACAGATAACTGGAAGGCAGTAACATCTGTGGCTTATCAGTGTGAAAAAGAGCTTCACTGCTGAGTTGTGCTCACTTCAGGGAACTTAGCTAATTAGGAAAAATGGTTTCAGGTGAGTGAGGAGCAAAGTTGCTCTTTTATTTGTAAAAGTTCAGGGGAATTGAACTCCTGATCGACAGATCTTCTGGAAGAGTTTGGAAGTTAGAAGTTAGGGTATAAAAAGGGGGGACAAAAGTTACTTAGTTTGGCTTAGTTATTTCTTAGGACAATGTTATGCTCATTTGCTGCCCTGCTGCAAGATACACTTTGTTTATATTCTGGGATTCTGATGATGTCCTAGCATATAAGTATTAGAATAGGTCAGCTAACTTTCTTGTTTTCTTGTGGGCTTCCTGTGTATTTGCTCTTGCTTCAACTTTTAAATTGCTTATTTGCTTCACAGCCTCTGACTGTTTCTGTGACTATAGAAGCCATTTTGAAGGTTTGCTCTTTTTGACCTTTTCTACTACATTTAATAAAATATAAATTTTTCACAGTTCTTCTTTTGGATTAGGAGAGTTGGTGATATTTAAAACCTTGCCTTGACCCTCTACTGAGAGTCTGTGTGTTTTGTGAATGTATTGGTATCCCTACCTTGAAGGGTTGGTGCAAGCATCAAAGTGCTTAACGTTGTGGATTTGGGGTGATTCCCTGGAAACAACATTCTAGAGGGAAATTCTAAAAACGGGGGCAGCTTAAAGAAAAAAAAAATCTAACTTTGAAATTGAACTATCATTCACACTTGTCAAAAGGCAACTCTGACAAGAGGGTGTCCTGTAGACCAACTTTGCTGCCAAGATGGCTGTCATAAGCATTCTGGCTTCCCTATGTCAAATTTGGCATTTGTTTTTCCTGCTGACAACATGAACATTTTGAACTGTGGATACAGACACATAATATCCTGCATTCATAAATTGAAGGGTTTTTGAAGAATTGAATTCCATCCAAAATACTTTTATTTCTTTCAACTGTTCCATGTCCCCCCTCTCACAATCCTGATTGATCTTTTCTAGATGTTCCCTGACTTATCAGCAGCTTTCTGAAGATGGGATATTGTCACTGAGCATAGTACTAGTAATGTAACTGATTAAGAAGGGAGCAGAAATGTGGTCTAGACCTTGAGATGGATGCAACAATATCATGTGGTTGCTGATGATTCATTTTGGCAGAGTAAGACAGCTTGTCAGAGAATCTCCAGCCTCTGGAAGGTTGTCAACTCTAATGGAAGACCAAGATATCAAGAATGGAGTGAGCCAGTATTTTCACAATGTACATAAAATATTTCTCTGCAAAACTAGCATATTATCATTTGTGGGGTTAAGCACACAGCATTAAGCACAGCAACATAGTCCAGGGGGTAGACAAGGTGCAAATAACCCTTTGGTTCTATACCCTTCCTTCTATCTTCTGTACCTCTCTTCTGAATCTTAGCTCACAAAAGGGTCCCAAGAACTTTTAAATGGATACCATTTTCTCTTGTCATGGAAAAAGTTTGCACTTATGTTTTCAATCGCTCCATTCTCATGATCAAGATTGGGACCTTTCTTTTCCTTTGCCCTCCTTATTGATTGATTGATTGATTGATTGATTGATTGATTGATTGATTGATTGATTGATTGATTGATTGATTGATTGATTGATTGATTGATTGATTGATTGGATTTGATTTGATTTGATTTGATTTGATTTATACCCCGCCTATCTGGTCCAAAAGGATCACTCTAGGAGGCTCCTTGTCATGGACCTCCCACAGCTTTTTTCTAAGCCTTTTGAATCTGGGTTTCCCTAAAATCTGAGGTTCACATCCAACTAACCTCCATCTTCACAGCTCTCCTTATTACAACCGTTGTCTTAGCAACCCCACATGTTCGTTGAAATATGTCTTGAACAGCTCGCTCTCTCTCTCTCTCTCTCTCTCTCTCTCTCTCTCTGAGGCTTCTCCCTGTGTGATTCTTGACCTTCAGTCTGAGAGTAAGACCAGTAGTTCCTCTCCCCCCCACCTCCATCAAAGTACCAAAAAATGTGCAAAATGGCTCTGTGGAAAACATGTCCTTTCTGAGAAGCAGAGCATATAAACAAAGTGCACACACAAGGACTGTGTGATTGTTCCGAAAGATGCAGACAATGCACACCATGCTTCGAACTCTTAAAGGCCATGAAACAAAGCAAGAGCTGTCAAGTTGCAGTTTGCGTTGCTCATGCTGTTTGAGTTAGGTGTGCGAACATGAGTGCTCGCTAGTAGAACAAAAATTCTCATTGAGATGAAACAAGACCCTTTCTCTTGCAGGTGAGGATTACGTATGTTTGCATGTATGTATGCATGCATTTATTTGTTTGTTTTTTGCCATTTCTCATTGTCATGCTCCCAAATGAAGCAAAATGAGGATTTGCATCTCTAATCCCCAATGATAGAATTGATGGAAATATCACTTCTGCTTTGGTTTCCTTCAGTTTCATACCAGGAGCTGCTTTACCCTTGTTGGGGAGAGCCCAAGGTAAAAAAGAAAGAAAAATAGGCTGAACAAGGTCACCATAAGGCAACAGTCACACAAATCTCAGCTTTTGAGGAGGTGGAAGGTGGGCCTTACGCAATCAAAAGAAATTGTTCCTTCCTACTTTCCCCTCCCTCCAAAAAGCCTTGTGATACGGGCTATAATTCAGTGCTGTTCGACTCTCTATGCAACTCTTGATCCCATCAAAAAATAGTGCCATGATTCATTGTATGGCTTCTCTCCCTTATTTAAAGTACAGAGGTTGTGAAGTATGCCAACATAACTATTAAGTGCATGAAATCCAGGGTAATAATAAAACTTACTCATTAATCCTCCTTCCTCTTCTTTGTCTCTGTGATCTAGAATCCTGTGGATTTGGTTCCCAGGGATATGAGGCAGGTAATATTGGTTTCCTGAATTACAGCTATTATTGGCAATAGATTGTCCTTCCTCGAGTAAGTAATGGGCGCCTTATATCACTCCCTCTATATGCTCCCCAATGCTATAAAAATCCACATCTACATTGTACCAACAATGCTTTATTCACTCTGGGTCCTGGGCCTAGATAATAACATTTTAAATTGGAGAACTCTAATTTAATCAGTTAACTCGTGAAGCCCTTACACAGCTGACCAGCTGTCAGGCTTCTGATTTAGGAGCAAGTTCACATTTATAACCTCGCTTTAAAAGAGGAGACAAAATGAAAGAACTATGTTGGTTCCAAAGGAGGAGGGGGGAAAGAAGGTCTGTGAGAGAAAGGGTAAATGAAAGAAAGGGAGGAGAAGCCACCCATGTCACAGGCTGTCAACAAACCAAAACACGTTCTTTTAATACATTGTGTAATATTAAAAGTAAATGTGAGTCCCTTTCCTCACATTTTGGGGTCTGTTTCACTAAAAAGGATCTCTTCCTCAGCCTTTGAACTTTAAAATAATGGGTGAAAACAGCTTCCCAAATGGGATAGGAACATCTGTCTGTAAAAAAGCAATGTTACTGACATGGTCTTTATAAATCCAACCAGAATTCATAGCATCATAGAATCATGGAGTTGGAAGGGGCCTCTAAGGCGATCAAATCCAACCCCCGCTCAATGCAGGAATCCAAATCAAAGCTGATCAGACAAATGGTTAACCAATTTTGTTTTGAATTTCTCCAGCATTGGAGGGCTCATCGCCTCCCAAGGTCATTGGCTCCGTTGTTGTACTTCTCTAACAGTTAAGACGTATTTAGCCTAAATCTAGCTTCCTGTAGCTTGAGCCCATCGTTGTGTGTCTTGCACGCTGGGATAATCGAGAACAGATCTTGTCCTTCCTCCGTATGTGAGCCTTTCAAGTATTTGAAAAGTGCTATTGCAACTTTTTTCAGTATTTTCCCCCCTCAAGGCCCTCTGTTGCATGTTTTATCACTACGGTACATATGGAAGGTAATAAATTCTGAATGAATGAGATCTTCTGTTCTTGGGATTGTCCATGTAAGTCAGGACCTTGGCTTTCCAGGATTTCAAGTCACCTTACTGATTGCTATGGATAGTGGAGATGCATTGCATTAATAGGTGTAGGAAAGTGAGAGAAGTGGTGAGGGAAGGAGGGAGTCTAGAGGGCTCCCTTCTATCCATGGTGAATATTAGAAGTAGGCCTCAGTCTTGAGAGACTATGATAACATGCTCTGAATGAACAACTTGGAACAGCATCTAATGTGGCTGAGGAGGCCAATTCGAGAGTGACCATCCCTTCCACACTGAAGACAAATACAGTCTGTCCCCCGTCCAGCTCCCTGGTTTTGCTGGTTTTGGGACAGCTGCCTCAGCCTGCTGCACAAAGGTCTCTTCATATTGGGAGAGGCCATGCTGCACTGCCTTCCTCCAGGCTGAACACTCAGATGTCAAGGTTTCCCATCTGTTGAGATCCATTCCTAAGGCCTTCAAATCCCGCTTGCAGATATCCTTGTATCACAGCTGCGGTTTCCCTCTGGGGCGATTTCCCTGCACTCATTCTCCATCCAGGAGATCTTTCAGAATTCGACCGTCAGCCATTCTCATGACATGCCCAAGCCAACATAGATGTCGCCGTTTCAGAAAGTTCTAGGATTACTCTATTTGGAACTTTGTTCTGCCAGGTGATACCAAAAAATGTGTCGGAGACAACACATATGGAAGGTGTTCAACTTCCTCTTCTGCTGTGCACAAAGGGTCCAGGACTCACTGCAGGACAGGAGTTTGCTCAGGACACAGGCTCTATAGACCTGGATCTTGGTATGTGTCGTCAGCTTCTTATTAAGCCACACTCTCTTTGTGAGTCTAGAGAACATGGTAGCTGCTTTGCCAATGCATGAATATATATGAATTGGAAATGACTGAAGAGATAGTTCAGTGGTTTAGGTCCCTGGATGGAAGTTCGATTCCCCCGGGTGCCGCCTTGACAAAGGCTGGACTTAATGATCCATAGAGTCCTTTCCAGCTCTGCAGTTCTAAGATTCTAAGACCTTAGCATGATACTCCCAAGGCATTCTTGGAAGCCTGGGGACTGAGAAGTGGCAGGACCCTGCATTCTTGTTCGCTTGCAAAAATCTCGCAGAAAAGGAAAGGGAGTCCTGTCTTTTTTTCTTCTTCTTCTTTTTGGCAAAACAATACTATAAACAAACAAACAAAAACACTCAAAAACCAAAACTGGTTAACAAGGAAGATTATGGCAAGTGCTAATTCCATCTAGAAATGCAATGATTTTTTTTTACCTATCTTCAAGGCAAAACACTGGGGAGTATTGCATATGTGCAGATGTGACCATTTCAGAAGAACTAAGGGCTGAATCTGGCCAAGCACCAGTTTAGTTTGATGCCTTTTGCATCTAATGTTCATTTCCTAATTATTTTGCCAGGTAGATTTGAGAACTGTTTAAAAAAGTTTCTTTCCTCTACGAGTGTTATCTTGATATCTGTATAACTGCTGATTTTTCAGATGGAATGAAAAACTTGGGTGTTTTTTTTTTGGCTGTTGCATCTTTGCTCTGACATCAAGCAGGACCACCATCCTGGTCAGCTGTGTCATTTGCAATGCAAAACCAAACCAAACCCTTCCCTGACCCTGCCTTTCTTCTGGCCCTATTGTCTCTCTACGTGGTCTTGTTGCCTTCTTCCTCTTCCTTCTCTAGAAGGGAAGCCCAGAGCTATCTCTGAGGAGGGCGATGGCAGAAAAGGAAGACCAGGTAGCGAGGCAACGTGGGCTGCGAGAACGGGGTAGGAATGTTATGTTCCCCTCCCTCCATGCACAAACGGGAAAAATTAATTGGTTCATGGTTCGTTTTTCCAGGATTCGTAGTTTGTGGGTAGCCATGAACCACAAACCACGCTGATATGATATTTTTCCGGTTTGTGCTCATCTCTATTGGTTTGTTGTCAAGTCAATTCAGAGTGACGGCAACCCTTTGCAGGGTTTTCTAGGTAGAGAATACTCAGAAGTGGTTCATCATTCCCTTCTTCAGGGTTGTCCCTGGGACGGTGCAGCTTTCCCAAGGGCACACAGGCTGCCCCTTCTCCTAGGGGGCACTGTGGGGGAATCGAACTCCCAACCTCTTGATTCTCAGCCAGATACCTAAACTACTGAGCTATCCAGCCAGCTGAGGTTTTTCTAAGCCAAATAAAGATGTGCTCAATCTAATCACACACACCCCAAGCTACATATGTTGGAAATTAAGTGAGGACTCTTGTGCTTCTGGTCACAGTTTGTGACAGTAAAGTGGCTGTGTCCTTTGGCCTAAGGAAAGTTTGGACCTGGCGTAACTCAACTCCTTCTTCACCATGCCTGTTCCTCGTCATTTTTTGGGGGGGGGGGGATCTCTTATTCCAGAAGGTCTTTGCATGCACAGCACATCTGCCAGCAGATTATTGGCCAACCTCTCAGATCAGGCAGCCAAAGGGCATTTCATACAGCAGAAGGGGATTTCAACTGGCAGAGAATTGTGCCCATCAGCCTAACTGCTTGTAGCAGATACATCTTTCAGTCAGGATACGAGCCTTGTGGTGCGGTGGTTAAACTGCAGTACTGCATCCAAGCCTCTGCTCACAACCCAGGTTCAATCCCATCCTTCCATCCTTACGATGTTGGTGAATTCCATATGAACCTTCCCGGCAGTTAAGATCTAGCCAGGGGCCCCTTTTGAAAGAGCCGTCCCTCAAGGAGGTGAAAGGGATGGCTTGTAGGCAAAGGGCCTTTTCGGCAGCTGCCCACAGACTATGGAATCCCCTCCCGACTGAGATTCGTCTGGCGCCAGGTCAAAAACGTCCTATTCCAGAAGGCTTTTAATTGAAATAATATCAACCGTGGGTCCTGATGGCAATTTTTAGAGTATGTATTTTAATTGTATTTTAATTGCTTTATTTTTTTCTACTGTATTTTAAATATTGTAAGCCACCCAGAGACCTTTGGGTAGTGTGGGTGGCATATAAGTTAAATAAAAAAATAAATAAAATAAAATAAAATTAAGTGCCCAGCTTTCTGGGGGGCAACATGTATCCTGCATAATTAAATTGTTATCTGCCTACGGAGTGCTTTAAGCACTATGGGGTGGTATATAAACAGCATGCTTTGTTTCACTGCCAAAGGCTAAAGGGGTTTTTTTTTTTTCCTTATGAAGGGAGGAAAAAGGATGTCCACACACTGCTAGTGGTGATGAGTTAGTTGGTTGCCTGCCTCCCCTTCTTCTCACCATACAACTCAAAAGCTCTTTTTTCTTTTTCTTCACCAGTTTATCCAGTACCATAAGGCTGTCTTGCAAACCATTAGAAATGAGTGCAGGTAAATCCAAAAGTAGGGGAGCATATGGTCCAAATCACAGACATTGCACAGATAATGAGAGACAACTTAGTTTCCAATTAGGAATGTTCTGACAATCAGAGGCAAGGAGAGACAATTCTTTATTTAGTAATTGATACATTGCTCTTCCAGGCTGTTCGAAATGGGGTCACTATGAAGACACTGATGCTGAGCGCAGGCAAGCATACTCTGCTGTCACCAGGAGACACACCTGTGAAAATGAATGAAGCCAACTGTCAAATCTGGAAGCCAACCCACATGGATGCTTAGAGAACCTCTCCACTTCACACAGTTTTGTCCTCAACATTAATGTTTCCAGTTGTATTCCATGATCCAGTACCCCTAGAAGGTTGCACAGATTCAAGCGAGAATTTCAGACATTATTCTGGGCGGGTGGGTGTACAAAATCCATCATAGCTCTCATAGTTCAGAAAAGTAACTTTTCTAAGTTCTGATGCAAATATATTTACTGTCCACAGATCAACAATTATGTGCTGGCCACTCCATCCCCATTTAAGGTGACCCTCCCGAAGTTTTCTACCTATAAAGTGCTAAGAAGAGGTTTGTTGTTATTTAGTCATTAAATCATGTCCAACTCTTCATGACCCCATGGACCAGAGCACACCAGGCCCTCCTGTCTTGCACTGCCTCCCGGAGTTGGGTCAAACTCATGTTGATTGCCTCAATGACATTGTCCAACCATCTCATCCGCTGTCATCCCCACTTTCCCAACATCAATGGGTCTTTTCCAGGGAGTCTTCTCTTCTCATGAGATGGCCAAACTATTGGAGCCTCAGCTTCAGGATCTGTCCTTCCAGTGATGAATGGGATCAATTAAATAAATTATTATATTTCTATCATAAAATTATTATTTTTGCCACTACTTTGGGCAGTTTCCAACCGCGAAATGAACATCAAGAACATCACCACACCACACCCAACCCACAGCTATAAAAATATTAAGAGCCTCGTGGCGCAGTGGTTAAAATGCTGTATTGCAGCTAAAACTGTGCTCACGACCTGGGGTTCAAATCCCAGGTAGCCGGCTCAAGGTTGACTCAGCCTTCCATCCTTCCGAGGTCGGTAAAATGAGTACCCAGCTTGCTGGGGGGGCAATGTGTAGCCTGTATAATTAAAATTGTAAACCGCCCGGAGAGTGCTTGTAGCGCTATGGGGCGGTATATAAGTCCAATAAATAAATAAATAAATAAATAAATAAAACATAGGTTTAGAGATACGGAAAAAGAATGCCAGCAATCCTGTTGATTTTGTATCACTTTCACTGGAATTGCTGGAGATATTTTGCCTGAGCAGCGTGTTCTGATGTTTGCAGTGGTTTTAAAATATTGTGGATTTCTGCATTGTGCCAGTTGCTGTGGATACAAGAGACTGGACAACTGGTATTTTCACATATCTCCATTATGCTTCTCCAGAACATTGGTTTTCTTGGTTGCATCAAAACCGTCTTCACTTTGCTTGGACCCATCTATTAGGATGATGCCTTGCTCATCTGATTTTCCTTACCACTTGGATTGGGAAGACAATACTCAGGGATTTCCCTGAAGACATAGTGTTTGATTCTTCATTTCCTTACTTCATTAAGAAAATTAAATGAGTATGAAATGGTGATGTGTAAAGACTCTGTGACAGATCAGAAGCTTCTGATGATATATGAGCAGCCATAATGACCCATGCACATGGAAATCTGGTGGAGCTGTCAGTCATGAGGAAGCATGAAGGAATTCATCAACTAACCCTGGGTCTCTTGCCTAAATAAGGAAGAGACAATACAGAAAAGAAAGATAAATAACACAGTCCTATATGTCTTCAGGCAAACGTAAGTTGCTGAATTCTGTGGGTCATACATTCAATGACCTGTGAATGAGATTGACCTCATATTGGTGTGGAATTTATATCATTGTTGGATTTGAAAGTCTGAACCAAATTAATGTTGTCTCACTTCCAAAGGATTTTTTATGGGAAGGAACACACCTGGTCTCCAGAATCTGCACATTTCCACTGCTCTATGTCCTTCCTTGCTTCCTTGCTTCCTTGCTTCCTTCTTATTTTCTGTGTAGCCTCATGGCACATGGGTTAAACTGCAGTATTGCAGTAAAAACTCTACTGACAACCTGAGTTCGATCTAAATAGGGCCAGGTAGCTAACTCAAGCTTGATTCAGCCTTCCATCCTTCTGAGGTCAATAAACTGGGTATCCAGCATAATTAAATTGCTAAGTAGCCAGAGAGTGATTTAAGATCTATGAGGAGGTATATAAGCAGTGCACTTTGCTTTGTATCAGAGTAATAAACATTAGTTTGAGAGACCTCTCTGAGGCATGTGTTTGACCTAGTTTATTTCACTCCCAAACTGATAATTGGCTGGTGCTTTTGGAAAATCTGCTGTTCTATTTTTCTGACTTAGTGTGTTTTTTTCCCCTGACTTTTATTGCTGTCTCTACTTGTTGGGTGATTATTTTCACCTCTGTCCTGAGCCCCTTTACAGTTTTTATTTCGCTTGTAGCTGAAATAATGAACAGAGGTTCTAAAATAAGTAAAGAGATTTGATTTGATGAACTGCAGTATAGGTCAGTGGCGGGTTGGGAGTCTGATTCTCTACTGGGCCTCCTTGACAGGGGCTGGATTCAATAATCCATAGGATCCCTTCCAGCTTTGCACTTCTAAGATATTATTATTATTACTATTACTATTACTATTACTATTACTATTACTATTACTATTACTATTATTATTATTATTATTATTATTATTATTATTATTATTATTATTATTATTATTATTATTATTATTATTATTATTATTATTAGAATATGCTGCATTCCCTAACATGCTTTTCTTTTTATTCTGCTTGTAGGGGCCAAGTGACTGTTTTTATACTTGTTGGCTTTGATCCACACAGAGAAACCAAAGAAAGATTTACTATATATATCTTGCAGTGTGAAGCAACTGTATTCACAGACAGGTGAGCTGTCCAGGCAATTGCAAGACAATGCAGCAAATGTAGAAGGAGAGAAGCCAATTGCAACACAGACCAAAAATGAGCTAGGAAGTCATTGTGCAGAATACCCCTTTTTCTGGAGCAGCTCTGGAAATGGTGAACACTGCTTTGGTGATCAGACCACACATTGTGGGATCATATGCAACTGAACGGAATCACGAGGATGGTAAATGCAGTGATGGAATATTCTGTTAACAATTGCCTAGGTTTTGGTTTCCTTTCAGAACCTCAAATTTGGAGGCTTGCAGGAGTAATGTAAATAGTAATTCTGTGCCAAAGTCTGCCCTCCAATTTCTCAGGAAAGCCTTCATTTTTCTGCTTCATTCTCAGTTTGAAACAATCTATTTGTTGTAGTTTCTGCAACCTCACATGCAAAACCAGGGAGCTGGACAGGGGACAGATTATGTTTGTCTTCAGTGTGAAAGGCATTGCCACTCTCAAATTCGCCTCCTCAGCCACACTAGACACTGTTCCAAGACCTCTCTCTAATCAGAGCATGATTAGTCTCTTGAGGCTGAAGGATGCCTACAGTGTGTGAACACCAGGAGAATTCCAGTCATGGGAGATTCATTCCTCCCTCTCCTCCTTCGTATGTATACTCCTAAAGAATGAATCTGCCTGGTCCATTTCTATATCTTCACACATCTCAAATTTTAAGACTGGCCTAACCCATCCAATCATTTCCCAGAAGACCCAGTACAAATGGAGGAGGTGGTCCTGGGAGGCAGAGAAGTCCTTGCAAAAAAACAAAAAAAGCTAGAGGCCACTCCTCAGACAATGAACTCCCTGAACAAACACAAAGGTATCACTTCACCTTTCTACTTCATAACTGGCCACCCACATCCTCAGACAGACTTCTCATCCACTGCCCAGTTTCAGATCAATGCTCTGAGTTGTTTCCTGAGGCTTTCAGAGCATTTCTATGATGTATCCTCGGGAAGTATGTCCATTGCGGTTCCTCCTCCTTCTGCTCCCCAACATGCGCCATTTCGAATTATGATGGCAGGATGCGATTCGTCTGACCCCTCCCTAACAAAGGGTCAATCCAGCCGCCTTCTAATAAGCAGATAAAGCTCACGACTGCCTCTGTCACACCTGCAGCATGAAGCTCACCTCTTCGGGAGGAATCATCCCCTAGGGCACCAAGGCCAGTCAATCTCCAAGCTTGCTTGGTCCTCTTGCCAATTCGGCCCAGGAAGCTGCCAATTAGTTTCCTGATCCGAATCGTGTTCGATGGAGTGAGACCAGCAGTGCGGGGCAAGGAGGAGGTCGCTGAGCAGCCGTCACAACCGAGGAAGGGAACGTTTCAAATCGCAACTGCCTATAGGTGTTGGAGACAGGCAAAAGGAGACACAGGCAAAGCTTCAACTCTTCCAGCATCTCCAAATCTTCACCTCCACACTTCGAAATAGGAATGTTGGAAGAATGTCATCTTGAGGCATTCCCCTCAACATCCCCAAAAGAATCTGATCAGAACGTATTCATCTGATGCTTCTCATGCTGTTGGAACAATCTTGTAATGCCAAGGCTCCCAAACATTTTGGACTCGTGACTTCACTGGCCATTGGCTGCAGCTCCCTTTGCTCAGAGGGGCCACCAGGGGCAGGATCTTCACACACACACACACACACACACACACACACACACACACACACAGAGAGAGAGAGAGAGAGAGAGAGAGAGAGAGAGAGAGAGAGAGAGAGAGAGAGAGAGAGAGATGATTGTTTGGAATCACTTACCGCTGAAGAAAAAACAAACACTGAACTGTTTATTTTAAAGCCACCGAAGCGAGTGCAGATCACGGTAAAACTATTGCAACAAGGCACAAATATGAATGGAGGGAATCTGGGCTTAGCTTGCTCTTCACATCCTGAAAATCCCACTTCTTTTCTCCACAAATGTCTGCAGGGGGGGAAGCTGACTTGGCACTACTCCACATAAACACTCATAGGATCACTACGTTTTCCTGCAGGAACTGTTTTAGAAGGAAGCCTTTAAAATTTAATGCCACTTTTTGGTTGCTGGCCAGGATGAAAAACCCAAAATACATAAAGCATCCCATATTAGGAAACTACTTGCAACATGTTATTTTGTTCCTGCAGGAATGGACCATAACTCACAATACCTGTGAACAGCACTTAGATTTGACTCATTTCTTCCACAAGATGGTTGAACGTCTTCTAAAATTATGGAGAGGGGTTCCCTGGGGACACCACGTAGCAGGGTTTTTATTCTTTTATGGCCTTCTCCTTGCACAAGGAATAATTCCTCCATCCCCCCTCCATTAGTAAGCATGGGGAAATCACTGACAGATGTGGCTATGTGATGGCTTACTTAAGAGCATTTCAGACCAGCGGTCCTTCCAGATTATGACCCACTCCTTCTGGCTTTGATTATGGACAATTACATCCGGGAGTCATGCACAACTGCTACCCCACTCAATGGTGACTCATTAAAAGCAGGATTGTTCTCTGCATCAAGTTGGTTATCTGTTTCAGAGGTGTGCACAGAAGATATGCTAACAGTGCTGGGATATATGTGTCTGTGTGTATGTCCATGCAAAAATGCCTTGGGGTATGCTCAAGGATGTCGGTCTGTATAATCTTGGAATTAGAGATGTGCCCTTTCTTATGATGGACATGAATTTCCGGTTTGTTTGTTCATTTGTGCTGATTCGTTGGTTCGTGCTGGTTCGTTGGTTTGTGCTGATTCGTTGGTTCGTGCTGGTTTGTTGGTTTGTGCTGATTTGTTAGTTTGTGCTGGTTCGTTGGTTTGTGCTGATTTGTTAGTTCGTGCTGGTTCGTTGGTTCATGCTGGTTCATCGGTCCGTGCTGGTTCAGCCTCCCGATCTACAGATGTTTATCACTTCTTAGCCCCACCTCGTCTAGCATTTGCTCACTCAGATGGAGTGCCCGGCTTCCTTGCTCTGCCTCCTTGGAATGCTGTCTCTGAGTGGACGCCTACTGCAGAAGATGGAGCTGGGAGACGCCAATCACCTGGTGGTTTGTGCCCATCTCTAGCTCTGACTACAGACCAAGGTGCTAAACACACTGAATCAGACATGTTTGTACAATTTCAGAGTGATTATGGGGTAAAGTAAGGCTCTTCAATCCAGGGGCAGAGCAATACCAGACAGGACTGTATTCCTTTCAAAGTAAGGCACTGCATGTATATTGGAGACTCTTTCTCTAAACTCTTTAAAAGAATGTAAAGAACAGCACTACTAAATGAGATTGACTCCCAGTCAGAGAACTGTGGATTGAAGCCAGAGATGTTATCAGGGAAAATGCAAGAAGATAATTCCTGTAATCAGAACAAAAGAAAAGCCTTGATAGATGCCTGAAGAAACTTTTAATGACAGACAAAAAGCAAAGGTTAAAAAGGGCAGAAACTTGAGTTCTGCTCAGTTGTTGTTTTATGAATGCCAGGGAAGCTTAAGTGGTCAGATTTCCAGATCCTTTTTGACTCAAGTGTTTAACACCGGTTCATAGTACCTGCCCCAGCTTCTAACAGACATGGGTATTTTCTCAACCAAAAGATTTTGCATTAAAACCTTCTCCCCAGCCCAGCCCGCCCAGCCCCCTGGGTCCAATGATCCCTCACTGAGATTCAAAGCAGAGATCTAAATCACTGATAGATACCAGGTCTGCTGGTATCTAGTAAAATCTATATTTCCATGCGAAGAGAGCAGGATCTGCATGGTGAATCATCTAGCTGGGAAGTGCTTTTAAAATGGGATGGAGCCGAAAGTGTGGCTGTTTGAAAGAATCAATGGGTCTTATGGAGCCCATTATCATAACATCATCTCCCTGGTATGGGAGCGAGGATAAGTGTGCTATTGTTAAATTAGGTAGTGCCATCTTAGCGAGGAAAACAGAAATGTAATGTTTGCTAATTGAACTATAAAAATAATAATTACCTTTGATGTAAGGGAAAGCAACGGCTCTCGGCACAGAGCCCTGATTGTATAAATTGAAACCGTTATCATCACTGCCTAAACTAGATTAGAAGTGAACCTCTCAAATTACTTTCGGATGATACTGAATGTAAACAAAGTGTTGGATGTTTTATCCCACAATAGCAAGGTTTCCTTCGCGATGGCCTAAGTTCTTCTTCTATATTGCCCTACAGCTATTCTATAGCCTTTTCACTTGTCCAGTCATTACATTTATCCTCCTAATTCATCCACTGTTAGAGTTCCAGATTGCCATTATGGATGCAAGCTGCTAACTATGAATAGGAAAGATTGCTTTCCTGAATAAAACACTGGAGATCCACCAGATGCAGAAGATCATGGAGGTGGTCAGGAAAGAAAGAGTTCCCTAAATGACATGTGGGTGCCAGAGCCAGCAGGAGGCATTCTAAATGGCCTTTGCTAGCTAAGGATGGAAAGTGGAAAGAGGTAGATGATAGTTAGTGGGAAAGAAACACACGAGGGGAGAAGCTGGGAGGATAGAATGGAGGTCATCCTGAAGCTAAGGGATGTGGTGGTGCTGCGGGCTAAACCGCAGAAGTCTGTGCTGCAGGGTCAGAAGACCAAGCAGTCATAAGATCGAATCCACGTGACGGAGTGAGCGCCCGTCGCTTGTCCCAGCTCCCGCCAACCTAGCGGTTCGAAAGCATGCAAATGCGAGTAGATAAATAGGGACCACCTCGGTGGGAAGGTAACGGCGTTCCGTGTCTAAGTCACACTGGCCATGTGACCACGGACGATTGTCCTCGGACAAAACGCTGGCTCTATGGCTTGGAAACAGGGATGAGTCGAACACGACTGGACAAAAATTGTCAAGGGGAACCTTTACCTTTACCATCCTGAAGCTAATGGCGTAAATTTAAAGACGAAGGGATTTTGTGGATTCCTTGTGCTGTCAGAAGGACAAACGAGTGAGTTCTAGAGCATATGAAACTGGAATTATCTCTGGAGGCAAAAATGATGAAGCTGAGGTTGTCCTACTTTGGGCACAACATGAGAAGGCAGGATTCTCTGGAAAAGATAATAATGCTGGGAAAGGCGGGGGACAGCAGGAAATGAGGGAGACCAAATGTGAGATGGATTGATTCCCTAAAGGAACCACAGGCTTGAGCTTACAAGAGCTGAACTGAGCTGTTGAAGATTGGACACTTTTGAGATTGTTCATTTGTAGGGTTGCCATACGTTGGAGGCAACTTGATGGCATATAACAGCAACAGTGTTAGCAGTAACCCGTAAGCTGCATATAATAGACTAGCATTTCCTTCCTTATATCCACTCCTAATTTACCTCTACAAGGATCAACAATAGGGAATTCAACAGCCCATAATGAGACAATTCCTATGGCCTGCGTTTGGCTTAATGGGTCACAGTCTGGATGGAACAATGCTGAAAGTTTAATATGAAAAAAAAATGTTTGATGGAATGAAACATTCAAATCTCTAACCTTTCACTCAAACATAACACCAGCAACCTCTAACGTTCCTCATTGTTGTACATAATAACATTGTTTTCACCTTCCCTGATTGTCTGATTTGATAATACCCCCCCATGTTTTCCCTAATTCTTTGATTTGGTACTAATTCCTTGATGGAACAATCTATAGTTTTGAGAAATGAAACAAGAAAAACTTCCATGATTAAACATCAGCTACTCATACCTGATTCTGTTTTCTTTTTCGTAGCCAAGATTCACTGGCAAACAACAAAATTAAAATGATGGGAAAAGAATTTGAACAAAAAGTATAAGTCAAAAGTCACTGCTATATTAGAGGGATGCTGAGTTTTAGAATGTGAACATGGATTGACTGAGTTGCTAATCCAACATTCACTTTTTTAAAAAAATATGTGGACTTCGGAGACAACATGTAGACTCAGCATTCTCAGTTGGCATCAGTTCTGCCAGTTTTCGGATCTTATGCCAATTCTTTCTATTTACTTTGGATTTTGACATGGCTGATCCTTTGCATAAACACTTTGGCTCAGAGTACAGACTGCTCTGTGTTCTCCGAGTTCTCACAGTTTGATCTTCAAAGTCCATGTGGGAAAAAAAAAGAGAGAGAGATGTCTTCCAACATTGAGGCATCCTATCATTTTAATTTGATGGCCTTGTGAATTTAGACTAGAGATGAGTACAAACAGAGAAGGGCACAAATCAGAAAAACGGTGATTCGTTTTGAATCATGATTTGTTAAGATTGATGAATTACAAATTATGAATTTATGATTTTTTTTCTGATGAGTCAAATCAGTGTTTCAGTTTGTATTTATAAGGCCCTCTCTCCATAAACCTAGAGACACCAACATCACAGACACTTCTGTTGACTCTCTTCTACAATCCTTCCAAGTTTGGCAAAAATTATGTTTCAGATATATGACTTATGCACCCACAAAATGGATTCCCCCAGGAAACCACCCTTTAGCAGCTGGCTTTCTATAGCAAAACAAATCAACAAATCAGTATCTGCAGTCAGCAAAGGGCTGGATGAAGGCAAATAAATTGACACTTAATCCAGACAAGCTAGAGACACTCTTGGTCAATTGAAAGGCAGGTCAGGGAATAGGGATTCAGTGCTGCATTGGGTGACACTTCCTTGAAAACAGAGGTGTGCAGCTTGGGGGTGCTCCTGGATTTGTCTCTGAGCCTTTGTGTAGGCATCCTTCAGTCTCAAGAGATGATGGTCACGTACTCTGCCTTAGAAAGCGTGTAGTGTGACTGAGAAGGCCAATTCGAGGGTGACCATCCCTTCCACACTGAAGACAAAGACAATCTGTCCCCTGTCCAGCTCCCTGGTTTTGCTGCTTTCGGGACTGCTTCTCTGCCTCGGCCTGCTGGACAAGGGTCTCTTCAAATTGGGAGAGGCCGTGATGCAGTGCCTGCCTCCAGGCTGAACGCTCAGAGGTGAAGGTTTCCCATCTGTTGAGGTCCATTCCTAAGGCCTTCAGATCCTGCTGGCAGATATCCTTTTATCGCAGCTGTGGCCTCCCTCTGGGGTGCTTTCCCTGCACTCATTCTCCATACAGGAGATCTGGATGCCCAGGTTTCATACCGGAGATCTCTGAGCCCAGGCTTTGGCTGTGGCCAGGAGTGCCTTTGGACAGTTAAAACAAGTGCACTGGCTGAGCCCATTTGTGGAAAGGTCTGATCTGGTTATAGTGACACATGCCTTACATCTCAGCTGGATTACTGTAACACTTTACTTTATTGGTTGATTGCTTAAAACCATAGGTCATCGCAATATATCAATGACAGCATCAAACATATGTGGCACTGTCGTATCACAATTACACTTAAGAAGAAAGATTTTGGGATTTTTGACAAATGTTCTTTGTGGCCAGGGCAAATTTTGCTACTTGATGGGTAGTCATTACATCCCTGCCCACAAGTAAGCATGCAAAGTTGAGCCAAGGGAGGGCTGTCACCCAAAGTTCTAAGTCTGCCTGCAAGGAATTTGCTCCCGGGGTGATCCTATAAAGGACATATTAAAAAATAACGAGAAACATCTTGAACTTCTCCTGATCCACATATACAAAGTCTTTGATCAAAAGGAACATTTTCATATCTTCCCCTACTAATATAGCTGTTGGCATACACTGAAAGTGCAGAGCTGTAAACGCTTTTCTTAGAGGGGCTGAGGTTAAATTAGCAAAGTAGTTCTCCAAACAGAATGATTTGGAAAATAGTATAATTCTAAATAGTAATAATACTGTGCCGTTGAGTCAATTTGGACTCACAACGAGCCTTTTCAAGGTTTTCTAGGTAGAGGGTATTAAGATGTGGTTGACCATTCCCTTCTTCTGGAGGGATCCCTGGGGATCACTGTGCAGCTTGCCCAAGGCCACCCAGGCTGGCTCTTCTCCTAGGAGGCCCATTGAGGAATCAAACTGCCAATCTCTGGTTCCACATCCAGATACCTAAACCACTGAGCTATCTGGTACCATTCTAGCTCTCTGCAAAGGATAGTACCTCACCCCTGAACATATTCTAACACTGATTTACTTTCATGTTTTTAATAAGGAAAAACCACCACAGGGAGACCTTCACTCTGAATGTTCTTGCTATGATTAAAAAAAGAGTATGTCCATATCATAGGAAGCAAAGATTATTTGTTTCTGAGATTAAATTAAATTAAATTTTATTCTTTCTTTCCTACTATATATATAAAAAATCAAGATGTCTAGCAAAAAGAATTAAAAACACTACCATAGAATGAGACATTCATACCATATTTATAAAATAAAGAGAAGACCAAATCGAAAAGATGACCCTTATTTTTCTTCTTTAAAGCAGCAGGAACATAGAATGATCGTAGCTCGGAAGGGAGAACACCCTGTAATCTAGAGCAAGAGAAGAGAAAACCTTCTCTCTCTGAACATCAAAGTCTCCCTTTTTGGGTTGTGATAGTTTCAGGAAGGCTTCATTGGAAGGTCTTAGCAGGCAGGCAGATTCATAAAGAGATAGATAGGCAGACCCTTAAATAATCAGGCCTGAAGACATTCAGGACATTGAGGTTTAAACCAAATTTTCCATTAAGTGTGGGAATCAAGTGGTTGTAGGACAGGGCATTTTTGATAGCAGAGTAACAATTTGTCAATATGATGCTGGTGACTAGTAGCCTAAGCTGTAGCATTCTGCATCACATCTGTGGTTTCCTGAGACTCTAGAAAACCTGGTCTGTATATAGCACATTGCAGTGCTCTAGATCTGACGTGACAATAAGACATGAATAACTGACACCACGTCGGACTGCCTTAGGCTAAGTAGATTTGGGGCTTTAATAAAAAAAGTTGTACAAAAGGCATACTAACTTTTGCTAAATCCTAGAATCTGAAGAAAGTGCCAGGCCCTGAAGAACATCAAATTCTGAAGCTGGTCCATCAGTCCAAATGCAACCACTTCCAGAAAAGGTTGAGCCCCAGTCCTTAAGTCTGACTTTCTACTGATCCGCAGCCCTTCCATAAACTCAGAGTTTAATTTCAGCTTTTTCTCTCTGACTCATGTTCTAGTTCAAGCAATGCTGAATGGGATCCTCAGCTTCTGATCCTGGATCCACAAAGAAGCAACAGGTACAACAGTTTGAAAATGAATGTCTCCTTGGTGGGATGTAAACATTGGGGGCCTGGTCATCTTCCGCCCGAGACATTGGCACTTGCATTAAAAGAAAGAAAGAAAGACAGAACAAGGACAGAAACGGAACAGAACAGAAAGAGAACAGAAACAGAGACCACCAAATAATTAAGATCAAAATTGTGCTGAGAACATGGAGGCAAAGCAGGACAGAGAGGGTGAAATCACTTCAGGACAAATTGTTCTCTGCTTCTTTCCACAATGTTGGACTTGCCCTTTCCTGACAAGGTCTTGGGGGAAGATGTAGTTTATGAGGGCACCTCAAGTGTAATAAAGAAGCTGTGAGTGCAGAACAGGAAAGGTTCAGTGCCCTTCAAGAGTGGATGAGCATGAGTGCTTTGTGAGAATTGATGATATTAATTTGAATGATTATTATTATTAGCCCTTATATATCACAGTGGGAGGAAAGGGGGAGGGGGAAAGAACCCTTATCAGCAGCTAATTTAAAATGCAACATCTCTCTCTCTCTCTCTAAGGAAATATCGAAAAAGGGAAGCAGAGGGGCTCTGGGAGATGAGGGAGAACTCAGAATTATTATCCTGGAGAATGACGTCAGGTGGTCTCTGAGTACCCAACATTTGCGTCGTAATTCCTCAGACGTGGCATTTTATAAAATTTGGTGCCAATCTGGGTAGTTAGTGGGCTTTGATATTTCATATTTGACAGTGTTCCACAGATGACATCCAATGGCATTTGTATTTGACAAGGTATGACGACTCATTATGAGTTGCCCGACGTGGCACCTGCCAAGAAATGCTAACGCGTCGAAATCGCACCATGTTTGAACTCTGAGGTATTAAAAACAAAGTTTGAAGAGAGAGTTTGATGCCAGGAATCCCACCAAGGGGAAATCAATACAAGATTCAGCCTTGTCTCATGGCAAGGTTGAAAGGGGACGCCCTGTCCTTAGCTTTTCTCTCCCTCCATCCTTCTTGAATAGCCACCAGGTGGACTTTTTGTCCAACACGAAGAGGGTGAGGCAACTGATGCTTCCAGAGTCTGTTGAGATCCTCACTCTCACGTCATTCAGGTGGAAGGGGGAGGCCAGAGTGGGCGAAGGAGAGTAGAAGGTGGAGATGGACATTCTAAGTGGATGCAGAGAGAGTATGCTTGTATCTTTGCTTGGGGGGCAGGTTAGAGGAAAGAATTCTATGCCGGGTACATCCAGAAATGGTGTGGTGTATGACAAGAAAGAAGAAAATGGAGCGGGGGGGGGGAATTCAAGGATGGAGAGGAGACAGAAAGGTGTCTACAGAGAAACAGGCAATGACCCAGGTCAGACATCCCTTGGCCAACCCATCCTTTGCTTAAGGGAGGGTAGAGAAAATTGGAGAGGGAGGAAGAAAGAGAGTTTGCAAGAAACAGAGAGGGAAAAGCTGTCCATACCCTCTTTTGGCCTTATCATATTGTGCATCTCGACAAGAAAAAAAGAAGTTCACTACCCCGGATTGAACATCCAGCCCTCATCTCTGGAAACACCAGTGCATGGACAGAAATAAAGCCACTGCTACAGTATATGGGGTGGAAAGGGGTATTTCCAAGGCCTTCGTGGCCACCTCAGCTTTTGTCAGGGATGCTGGCAAGTCTTTGGGTCTGAGTTCCAAGCCTTTAGGCTTTGGTACCAAGTCCTGAGTCTCAAACCCTATGTCTGAGTCTCTATTAAAAACAAACGTATTTCTGCAGGAAAAAAGGGAGGAGTGGGTGGTTTCTGAATCGCAAGTTGAGTCTGAATCATTGGGGAGGGGGTCAAGAGTCTGAGTCACGTCACTGGTGTTACTTAAGTCCAACTTGATAGTGAGTCTCGAGGCTCCATCTCTGGCTTGTGTCTTGGCTATGAAACTTCCTTCTGCTCTGTCTTCAGAGAATCAGAGACTCCTTGTCCGGCAGCAATATTATGGCAACATACCTGACAGTACAATTTACTACCACCCCAGTCACTATGGACTTATTGCTGTGCCTCTATGTATATTCAGAAGAATCTCACTAAATCTCATAAGGGAGCATTTGCTTACCTTTCCTTGTATGACCAGAAGAAATGGTTTAATACTGAAACTGTCCAGTGGTCTGTTTAGCCCACTGAGTGTGGTCACGGTGCTCCGTAGTTTTCAGGCAGAAAATGTTTCTCACCCTTTGTTGTGAGGTGCTTTCTGTAACTTGGCAAGGCTTCTTGGATGCAACATTTGGGGCCTAAGTATCAGGGTATGGTCTCTCCTCACATCCGGGGTGAAGTGACTGGAGGATATTCACAGATTTCATTCACAGTACATGAATTCCCTTCTATTCTCATACCACTTCTTGAGGTGAAAATATCAGGTCCCACCTAGGCATACATTTGAGATGAACGCTCAGTGTTTCTTCTTTGATTCCAACACTTTTGTCACTGATATGAAGAAGAAGAAGAAGAAGAAGAAGAAGAAGAAGAAGGAGGAGGAGGAGGAGGAGGAGGAGGAGGAGGAGGAGGAGGAGGAGGAGGAGGAGGAGGAGGAGGAGGAAGAAGAAGAAGAAGAAGAAGAAGAAGAAGAAGAAGAAGAAGAAATTTCTTATGACTATTCTTAACAGTGTCAGTGTGATAAAAAAAGAGGGAACATGATCTGGAATTTGTCCAGAAAGAAATGCATTAGAAAATATTCAGATTAGAAACACAGTTTTCTTAGTTTCTGCATTGCAAATTCCAAGATGGAGCTTGGAGCTTCATCCGTCTTTCCTTCCTCCATCCATATGGAGTTACCTGAGAGCCTATGTGAATTTATGCACCCATTTCTATGAAAATCAATGTTTCCCACACATCTAAACAAGCGCCAATCTGAATCAATCGTTCAAAGCCGAGGAGGGTTAAATATTTAAACAAGCTATGTATTGAAATGCATTTTTAATGCCGCAGAGTCGTTCTGATGAAAGATCGCTCAAGAGCCTTCATTATTGAGTGGAGAGAGGAAAGTGGCATTGTCTGAGCAGATGGAGCAGCTGTGTTCCTGCTTCCTCCTCCCCTTTCCTTACCCCCTGTGGGGTAAATTCAAGTGACACTCCTATCCAGAAGTCATCTACTGTCAGCCTACGTGTTCCGATGGAAGGCTTACTGGCTGCCTCGATTGCCCCGTTTTCCCGAAATGTATCCTCCTTAAGGAGTCAAATGTTGTTTGCAATCTCCTGTTTTTAGATGCCTTAATTTGGGGGATGGAGGTTGGGATGGAAGAGGCATTTGAAGGCAACGAGCTTTGATTCCCTGTGACTTAAATTGCGACGATTATGTGGTGTCATTATACCATCTGCAATTGCCTAGGCTAATTTCAAGGTGCCAATTTCTTTTTCACTCTCCACCTCCTGTACATTAGAAGGGCGGGGGGCTGGCGAACAGCGTTGTGGTTGGGAGGAGGGGAACTATCAAGGCATGTTGATGATTATAAATTAAAGCAGACAAAGGGAAAACAAGGACAGTTAGGGCTGTCACACACCAAGGCAAGAGTTGAGGCTGGCGCTTCGCGGTTCTGCAGCTGTGGTGAGGAGAAGACACAAGCTGTTTCTGAAACCACTGCTGGGGTTTACGTGACTCAATTCTCCTTATTCTTGAACCAGAGTTTCCAGTGATGGAGACCAGCTCCAGGTCACATCCCCTTCTAATCATCAATGGTTAGGTATGAATCAGTCACTCCTCAATCTCCATCTTGGACAGAGTTGAACTGCAGACATCATAGCAATAACCTCAGGATGAATCTATGGATTCCTCTACCTCTTTGTCTACTCTGCTTTTTTAACAACCCATCTAACCTGGTGACCAGATCTGCAGAACGTAGAAGCTGGCATGACACTTTATCTGGCTCTCATAGAGAGATCACCGAAATGCAGTTTGTGGGTTCTGTTTTGCTCCTGCTATCTATTCTTTTATATCTCCTTATTTAGGTATGTGCATCTCGGGAAGTGGGAACTCCAAATTCACTTCAAGTTTTAATTTCGGCTACCTCCAGTGACACCTGGCTGGATAGCTCAGTGAGTTACATATCTGGCTGTGGAGCCAGAGTTTGGGAGTTTGCTTCCCCAGTGGGTCTCCAGGAAAAAAGAACCAGGCTATGTAGACTTGGGCAAGCTGCACAGTCCCTGGGCACCCCCAGAAGAAGTGAAGGGTGAATCACTTCTGAGGGTCTCATACCTAGGAAATCCTGAAAAGAATTGCCATAAGTCAGAATTGACTTAATAGCACATGATTATTGTTAACTCCAGTGACATTGGAAGGAGGTTGGGAAACACTCTAGAGAAATTTCTCAAGTTCCATTAAAACTGTAAGCCACCTAGAGTGGTCTTAACCGACCAGATAGGCGGGATATAAATAAAATAAATAAAATAAAAAAATAAATAAAACTGTTTTTTGTTCTCCTTAAGCAAAATTCCATTCTCCCTTTCAATTTAAATTAAATTTAATTTTCTTTAGTATTTTCTTGAAATCTTTTCATATTTTGGATAGAAAGTTCATAGTAAAAATATTTTAGTAGGGGAGAAATTAAAGCCAATAAATGTATCCATCTAGGCCAATGTTTTAGAGGTCTGAGTTTCTTCTACTTATGCCATGAGCTATTATAATGCTGAATTAGAATTGCTGTTTCTTATTTTTCTGAGAAACTGCATGACTTTAACATCTGACTGCAGGCAAAGAGCAAAAAGCAAAGTGTGCTGTTTATATACCACCCCATAGCACTTAAAGCACTCTCTGGGTGGTTTACAAGCTGGGTATTCAATTTATTGATCTTGGAAGGATAGAAGCTTGAGTTAATCTTGAGCCAGCAACCTAGGATTGAACCTGGATCATGTGCAGAGTTTTGGCTGCAGTGTTGCAGTTTAACCACTGTGCCACGGAGCAAGTAGAGTCATATGCTCTCCAGGCTGGGAATAGCCATGCCTGTTGAATTAGCTGCTAGAAAAAGAAGAGGATTTCATTTGAATTCCTTTTAGAAGAGAGACATGGTGGTGCTGCAGGTTAAACAGCAAAGCCTCTGGGCTCCACGTGACGGAGTGAGCTCCCATCACTTGTCCCAGCTTCCGCCAACCTAGAAGTTCAAAAGCATGTAAAAATGAGAGTAGATAAAGAGGTACCACCTCGGTGGGAAGGAAACGGAATTCTGTGTCTAGTCGTGCTGGCCACGTGACCACAGAAACTGTCTTCAGACAAACACTGGCTCTATGGCTTGGAAACGGGGATGAGCACCGACCCCTAGAGTTAGACACGACTGGACAAAAATTGTCAAGGGGAATCATTTTAGAAGACCTGATCAAAATTTGCAGGTTGACTATTATGGACAGAAAGAACTTAAGGACTGCTTAAAAAGAAGAAGAAGAGGAATGCATGAGAAAGCAAAGCATTCAGAATCCAGCTTGGCTTCCCTGAGTAAGTAAAATTTTCCCATCTCATTAGGTGACCTGTCCTCTGGCTTCACTGGTGGAACACTAGATTTCCTTAATATTAAATATAAATCCACATCTCTATCATTTCATCATGGTCCAATCCTCAGATCAAATTTATTTGTATGCTTGTTTGTTTCTTTGTTTCTTTGTTTCTTTGTTCGTTCGTTCGTTCGTTCGTTCGTT
Organism: Pogona vitticeps; assembly: GCF_051106095.1. NCBI lineage: Eukaryota > Metazoa > Chordata > Lepidosauria > Squamata > Agamidae > Pogona > Pogona vitticeps. The sequence continues at coordinate 308,165,829 of NC_135784.1, forward strand.
CGTTCGTTCGTTCGTTCGTTCGTTCATTCATTCATTCATTCATTTAAAATATTTATATGCTGCTTTTCTCCTAAAGAATCCTAGGCGGCATTACAGTGTTAAAAGAAACAAAGTCACAGAACAAATAATAAATGATTATAATATTTAAAAAGCATTAAGCAAATATATTACAACTCAAAATAAAACCAATATTAAAAACACGAATAAAGCAGAACAAAATGTCCTCCCTTTTTTAAAAAAAAAATCCCCTTGGTCAACCAGTCATTTAAAGGAAAGCTTGCCTGACAAGAAAGTTCTTTGTCTACTTGTGGAAGGACAGCAAAGATGGGGCCAGGCTGGCCTCCAGTGGGAGGAGGTTCCAGAGTCTTGGAGCAGCAATAGAAATTGCCCTCTCCAAGCACATCTTGTGAAGGTGGTGAGACCAAGAGGAAAAAAAGCTTCTCATGATGATCTTAACACCAGAACAGGCTCATCAAGGGAGATGCATTCCTTGACATAGCTCAAACCCAAACCATTTAGAACTTTTAGAACCATCACTTTGAATTGTGCCCAGAAACGGATCTGTAGCCAGTGGGGTTGCTGTAACAAAGGTGTCACATGTTCCCTGTAACCATCTTTTGGACCTGCTGAACACTTTCCAGAGGCAGCCCCACATAGATTGGTCATTAGTGTCAAAGGGAACCAATACTTATTCTGGTGCTTTAAACAATCAAATAACCTCCTCACAATGGCAAGCCCACTTCTCAGCTCTTTATACCATTTCTGGGCCTAAACCAGAACCATCCTTTAGTGCAGTTTCACGCCCTTTCTCATTTTGCCCTGACTGGGACCCAGTCACCCCAGATGAAATAAATGACTTGATCACCTCTTTGCCCAGTAACAAAGCTCCTAGTGAAGATCTGCTCCCAGGAGAGTTGTTTAAGTCAAATGTCACCTGGGGGTGTGCAGTGCTTGGTAGAAGGTTCACATATATAAACTAGCATGAGAAAACACCTTAGGATTGGGATACAAGTATAATCGTCCCTATTCACAAAAGAGGCTCTGAAGCTGACCCAAACCATTTTAGACCAAACCATCTTCTCAATGTAGTCTCTAAACTGTACCCCAAATATTTACTGGGCCAATTAGAGGGCTGGGCTGATGAAAACTCAGTAATAGCAGAAGAACAGGCAGGGTTCCAAAAGGGAAAAGCTACTTTAGACCAATGTTTGGTACTCCATCATTTAATGCAAAGACACTCTCATTATGGTAGGTTACAGATGTAACACCACCAGGCATGATATTACATCTGGCCAGAGAAAAAAGGCCCTGTGGTTTTGTGGACATTTAAGGAGCATTACTGAGGTGTGTTCCCTACTCGGTACTCTGTCTTGAGACTGGACTATCCACACTGGAAATGATGGCATGGCTGAGAACATTTCAATTCTGCCTAAAAATGTTTTATCACTCAGACCAAGACAGCTTTATTTCTCAGCTCCTGCAAGATTCCAACCCTCCTTTTGGGTCCCTTTCTAAAAAACAGAAACTGATTGGCCTAGAGACATTGGCTCTTTAGGTTCACTAAGTCTAGAGCTAGCATTTCATAATTTATATGGTTGCCTAGAGTGGTCCATCGGTCCAGATAGGCGGGGTATAAATCAAATAAATAAATAAATAAATAAATAAATAAATAAATAAATAAATAAATAAATAAATAAATAAATAAATAAATAAATAAATTCTGCCTTACTATAGTTCTGCTCAATCTCCAGTGGACTGTTAGAAGGTTTTGAAAATGTATAATGGACATCTGGTGCTAAGGGGAAGGAGGACATGATGGTCTGGAATAGTCATGGCTAACTACTCAACAGACATGAAATATCATAGTGCTAAACCCATTCCATCAGTATCTTTCCTGTGATATCTGATAAAGAACTTGGGTCTCTTTCCATACTGATCACTAGTGAGAGATGGAAGCCAAACAGCCCACAAGTGACTATTGTCACCACACTGCTCCTCTGGAAATACATTCAGATCTATAACTCAAAGGATGGTGTATGTATACAAATACCTCTTCAACTCAAGCATGGTGTTTTCAGTGCAGACAACCCACATGTTCATCTGTGAGACATCAAGAGTCAAGACCAAAGGAGAGCAGCATCGATTTACATGCATGTGTGAACTGTGCCACAGAAAGCATAAGCCTTCTTTGTTCTTTCTTTCACCTCATTATCTAGTACAACCTTGGGTCCTCAGATGTTCTTGGACTACAAATCCCAGAAATCCTGGCCAGCATAGCCAGTGGTGAAGACTTCTGGGAGTTTTAGTCCAAGAACATCTGGGAACCCAAAATTGGGAACCACTGCTCTAGTACTTGTTTCAATGTCCAATGTAGTCAAGAGGTTGCAATGGTGAAGAAACTGAATTTGGTCTGTAGGGGAAGAGCAGATTTGTAGATGTGTTGTGGTTCTTGATGGGCCACCTCTTCAGAGCAGCCATCTGAAACCAGAAAGCAGTGAGGTTCTTAAATATTAAATAAAACTTTGCATTTATTCTACCTGTTGTTGACTTTTTCTTTCTTTTTTCTTTCTTTTTTTGCATAAAATGTCTGCTATTTTGCAGATACTTGATTGAATTTCCAGCAGATGCTTAGCAGACCATTTCAGTTGTCAGCCTGAAGCAGGTAATGAGAATTTATCAGCAACTCATTCACATCTGCAGCTGATCTCTCCCCCTCGCATTTCAATAAATATTGCCTTTATTTATCGAGATGCATTTGGAATTAGCAGCTTATTTTATTTCATTGTATTTTGGATGCTCACAGATATTGTTATTATTATTATTATTACTGTTTTTCAGAAATATGGGCTGGCAAAACAAGCTGGCAAGTGTTTATCATGCCACGTTTGCACATGCCAGCCCGAATTGAGACATCGGCACTCCCGACACCTTCCTTGACGTCAATAGCGATAATCGCGTTAATGGCGAGACGAAGCGGTCGTTTCTGAAAGTCGCTGGGAGAACTGTGGCATGCGGAGATGAGAGCCATTGTTTCATAAAAAAGAAAGAAACCTATAATTTCTATTGGATGCAGAAAAAAAAAGAGAGAGATGGCTCAGAAACTACCAGAAGCAATAGCTGTCATATCGTAAGCCTTGTCAACTTTCCTCTTGAATATGAAAAGCAGAAGGAGGGGGGCAGGAGTGGGAGCCCTCTCCAAGCGCTTTGGCAATTAGAATGTTGGAGATTAGTTATTTCCACACAAATCACAGAGGACCTTAAATATTTTGTGTTTCAGTTGTGCTTCTTGCGTGAAGTATATCATTCAAGCTTTTGCAGGGAGGTGGATCAGAAACAGATTGGTTTAAGAGTGCAACTGTCATCAAGTCTGCAAAGAAATGGACATTTTGCTAGTACTGTATATCACTTGCTCAGACACATCTGCACTGGCTGATGGTATGTTTCTGGAGCAAGTGCTCATGTTGACATTTAAACCCCAAAATGGTTTAGGATCTTGCCTCTTTTCTGAGCACCTCTCCCTCAGAACATCCGCCCATCCCACCTGCACTTCATATACTGGGATGCTACGGGTGGCCACCCACAACAGATGTCTGGAAATCAACAGCACAAAACTGGACCTTCTCTGTGGTGGCCCCATCATTATAGAACTCTCTCGCAATAGAAATGTGACTGGTCCCTTCCCTCCTTGGCTTCAGAGAACAAATCAAGCCATGGCTGTTCACGCAGCCCTTTCAGAATCTTACCTCTGCTAAAGTCATTTTGATCACCCATATTCGGTTAATTTGGGAATAACTGTCTCTGTTTTGCTGCCACCTACTGCACATTTGTAATAAAATGTTTATATAATGTATTAGTTATTTTATTCTCAGAGATTTGCTTTTGTGTGATGTTTTATTGGTTTACTACTATAGTTTTATTTTGTTATTGTAAGCTGCCCAGAGTAGTGGCCTGGCCATTAGATGGAAGGGATAACCAACCGACCGACCGACCGACCGACCAACCGACCGACCGACTGACTGATTGACTAACTAACTAACTAACTAACTAACTAACTAACTAACTAACTAACTAACTAACTAACTAACTAACTAACTAACTAACTAACTAACTAACTAACTAACTAATATAAGAACCTTTCTGCTTTCTTGGAGCATCATAGAAAAGATGACCAATCCCAGACAAAACAGACTGAATTGGCTCAAAAAACCTCACAGGTCTAGCTTCCAAGGAAAAACAAATTAATAAAACAATAAAAGATCAAGATTTCAAGAGGAAAACATGTCCTGTCATCTTTAGGATTACAAACGGTATGCTAGCTACATTGCATACAGTGATATATACTCAATGTGATTGAGTATAAACATTCCAGTCGTACTAATTGCTGAATCAACTTTCTGCTGTTCCGATGAGATCAATTACAGGGAGCCGCAAGTCACTAAGTCTTTGCCCTTCCTCCCAGTTAACCACATTATTTCTAAAGATTCCCTAATAAATAATAGTTGTCAGGCTACAAACTCTTCTTGAACAAATGCATGGGGCATCACCTCTTTTGGTGGCTATTCCTTGGCATACCATCTCATAAAGTGTGATGGGGGAAGCGTGTTATAGACTTACACTGGAGACAAGATAATTTGAGGGCTTTGGGGCAGCCTCAAGATGATGTCTTCCATATGGAGACCGACCAGCCTAGATTTGCCAGTGGCAATGGTTTGTTTGTTTGTTTTTTAAATATTCCCAACAAAAAGTGAAAAGCACTTCCTATATTCCAGTGAAAACTATGCACGTGGTCTCTACATATGCATTAGTGAGAAGTCTGTGGTGTGGCACAAATCCATGTGGTTATGGAAATCTGTGACACAGGTGAGCCTGGAGATGTGTGAGGAGGTGCTGCCCCCCCCCAATAAAATCAGCTTTAGGAATGTGACAACTATTTTCTGAACTCCTCATTCTCAGGGATATAGGGTGGTTTCATTAGAGGAGACAATATACAGAAGAATTTTCATAAAAAGTCTGTACTTTTTTAAAAAAGTGAAGTGAAAGCAATTCTCAAAGCACTTGGGAGAGGTAAATCACCAGGACAGATGGGAGATCAATAGATCTATTTCAAGCTGCACAGACTGAACCAAAAGGCTCACAAGAACCTGAGAAATGGGGGAATCTCAAGCGATCCAGAAGGCTGAGCTGCTGGTGCCAAGAAAAAGAAGGCAAGCAACAGTTAAACCTCCCAATAATCTCCCAAGAAAGTATAAAATCTCCCTGATTCTGCAGTGTTAGGAAGGCATCAGATCACAGTATGGTATCTTTGACTCCTTGTGTCCACTCCGCCAGTCATTTTGCAAAGCTGTGCTGTTGAAAGACTGGCTTGCAGTACCTTTCAGAGATCCTTTATAAGTCCTGAAATATTCTTTTTTTTCTTTTAGCTTTCTCCATTGTGCGTGACTGTCGGAGGAGGATTGTTGCATGGGCTGTGGGTGGACAGATCACACAGCTATGATCCTAGGTAGCCCCTGAGGTCATCGTTCATTGTGTTCTGCCACTTTTACATTTTTTTTAAAAAAATAGAGATTTGGAAATGTGCAGAGAGGGTCATGGACCAAGGGCCACAGCAGGTTAGAATGTCTCCTAAATGATACACGGTGGGCTGGCTTTGCCCTTTATTTGGTGCAGAGCATGTTAGGGGTCTTCAACACACCACTGTGCTGCACATTTAATAGAAAACATGGATTAGATTGAGATTAAGAAGTGAAAATCTGGAGGACCAGGGAAGAGAAGCTCGATTAGGCATCTTTCAGTCTCAAGAGACTATGGTCACGTGTTCTGAATGGGGGACTTGGAACAGCATCTAGTGTGGTGGAGGAGGCCAATTCGAGAGTGACCATCCCTTCCACACTGAAGACAAATACAATCTGTCCCCTGCCCAGCTCCCTGATTTTGCTGGTTTGGGGTCTGCCTCTTGGCCTCGGCCTGCTGGACAAGGGTCTCTTCAAATTGGTGTTCCAAGACCTCTATGCAGAGCACATTACCATAGTCTCTCGAGACTGAAGGATGCCTACACACATTCAAGAGAAAGGTGTTGATGGGATGTTCCAACTAAGATATAAATACCTTTGCAAAGTTCCCAACTTGACTTCAATGAGTGGTAGATGCCATTTGCAGCAGAATATCTTGAACAAGGCCAGGCCTGTGGCTCTTACTGTACAATTTATGTATGCATGTATTCTTAAAATTTTCTACTGTATTGGTGGGCAGAAAACTCATAGGGACATTGCTCCAGTCCCATGCCCCAAAGAGGAAAATACATTCTTCACTTGTTTCTCCAGGGCATTGTACGTGAGAAGCAGTGCCATTTGAACAGTTTCCTTCTCTTTTCTTCTAAAGACTGTTTGTTGTTAGATGGCCTCCGGTTTGCGTTTTCCACAAAGACCCTGACAGAAAAATTATTGTAGAAATTTGTGAGGGAAGGAGCAGACAGTACATCAAATGATGGAGAATATTTGGACAGTTTTCTTCAAGGTGGCTTCAATTTCCAGAGAGCATGAGAAAAATAGAGAGAGAGAGAAAGCAACCTTTCCAAGAAAAAAAATATTTTGAGGAACTGCAATTCAATTCTAGAACAATAATCTGATGGTAAGAAGAAATTAATGACTGTCTGACAGTGGAGCAGCTTATTTTGAAAGATGACGAACTCTCCTGTGTTTGGAGGATTTTAAATGGAGATGGCATGGCTGTTTATCTGTAACTGGGATTCCTGGATTGATGATGAAAGGACAAGATGGTCCTTGAGATCCATTCCTATTATGATTCTATGGTTTATCTAGAACAGTGGACCCCAACCTTGGGCCTCCAGATGTTCTTGGACTACAACTCCCAGAAGCCTTCACCACCACCTCTGCTGGCCATAATTTCAGAGAGTTGAAGTCCAAGAACATCTGGAGGCCCAAGGTTGGGGACTACTGCTCTAGACCAAGATGGAGTAGAATCATGGAATAATTTATTTGGAAAGAGCCTATAAGGACAGGAATCCAAATCAAAGCAGATCCGACAGAGTGTTGTCCAATTTTTTTTCTTAAATGCCTCCAGTGTAATAGCACTTACCTCCTTCCGAAGTCATTGGTTCCATTGTTGTACTGCTCTGACATTTAAGACGTTTTTCTGATATTCAGTCTAAATCTGGCTTCTTGTAACCTGAGCCCATTATTATGTGTCCTGTGTACTGGGATGACCAAGAACAGATCCACCCCCTCTTATGTATGACCACCTCTCAAGCATTTGAAGAAGGCTATTGTATTTCTCATCAGCCTTCCTTTCTTAAGGCCAAACATGCCCAGTTCTTTCAGTCTTTTCTCACAGAGCTTGGTTCCTGGTCCCCTGAGTAAGTTTGCTTTCTGCCGGTTCAGATGTTATGACCAACTAATCAATTTGGATTAGGAGATTTCATCTAAATATTGGGAAGAATATGTTGAGGGCTAGTGGAATGGCTTAACCTTGTAAGAATAATAGAATTAGACCCTCCTTCATTGAAGGTTTCTCAGTAGACTTTGGATGGTCATCTGTCAAAAATGATTTAGTGGTGGTTTTCCCGTATCACCAAGGAATGAGATTTTATGATCCTAAGGATCTCTTCCGACTCCACAGTTCAATGATTCTGTGATTCTAACGGAACCTCAGCCAACGTATCTTCCTTCTCGCAAACACTGGAGGTTATGGTAGATGTCACCTCTTAATATGTGCCGGCCCGGGAATATACGGCCAAGGACGTAACCTAAAGTAAGCATTCTATCTGCAGCAAAATGGATTCTGTGTCATAACTCAGAGTCAGCATTGACAGTCTTAATGACACACTATTCTCAGTCTTTTGTTATTAGATCTGTGTCACTGCAATGGCTAAAGCCACCCTCAGGCTACCCGTACCATCACGAACTTGCTGCTAATTCCATTTTGTCATAAAACTGGGAGAAGTTTAATGACTCAAGAAGATGTGAATGACAATATTTTTTATCTTAAAGCCAAGGGCATGGAATGTCGTGTGGCGTAGAACTTAAGCGCTCTAGAGATACCCCTACTGCTTTCACTTACACACACTTACAAACACACATACACACACAGAGAGAACAAATTAGAATGGATCAGAAAATAGCCAGGGTAGCCCTCCAGACAACGTTAATTCTATGTAATCCACACCAATAATGTCTACAAAGAGAGCAGGTGTACCAAGAAGCCACCTTGGGGGTATATATATTTCTAAGAAGCTCAAACAATCATGCCAAACCGCAAGATAGAGCGAATAGCACCACCAAAGCTGTTAACAGTTCTCACCAGCTGGGAGTTTCCTAAACTTTATGGGAACCCACTTGTGCTCATAGAGGACTCAATGTTTTCCTCCCAGCAATGACTCAACTTCCTAAGTAACTCCTATTGCCTCTTCCTTGACTGCTCTAGTTAGACATGTTTCCAGACTATGCCTGGGTTTTTGCATGAAGAACAAGGCTTTGCTTGCATGGCTCACTGGTGTCAGCATTGATCACTCCACCTATAACTCTTCCATCCTTCATCCTTAATATTTTCTCTCTGCCTACCAGTTCACCTTTGCCTTCACTTCTTCTTGGCTACAAGGAATAATAAGGGCATAATGTAGCTAATGCATCTAAATGAGACAGTTTGTAGATCTGCTCCAACTCCTCATCATACACACTCTTCAGTTCTGTGTGCAGTAAATGTTGGGTTTTCCTGACAGTTGGAGCTGATCATATTTGGAAGGTCATTCCTGAAAATTCAGGAAACCATTCCTGTTTATGAATATGCGGTATGATGCTACCATATCCATGATTCAAAACACCAGGAAATGGACTGATAATTGCTGCACAATATGGTGCCTACATTTTGAGCAGGAAAAGGATGCTGAGCTTTACTTCAGAAAGTTCAGTCGAAATGTCAACAACACCAATGGTGGCAGTCAAGATGGTCTACAGGACACCTTCTTGTGTTCACTACCATTCATAAAGTGACACCAAGCAAGGGGAAATCTAGAGGCTGACTCCTTTTTTCACCAGTTAACCACTTCTCACCCAAACACAAAACAATTGTCAGGGTTGTGCTTCAAAGTTAAGATTTTTGTTCAGGCTGCCTTCCTTTATACAATGGTTTGTTTGACTCAGCCACACAAATATCACACATCTCTATTACTTGGAACTGTTTCTTCCCTTCTAGAGACCTCCACATCTCACTCTTTTCGTTTTTACACATCTCAGGGTGTGTACATATTTTCTCAAATGCTGATAACTCTTTTCCAATTCTTGTTGCTTCTCTTCACATTATTTAGTTGATTTGTTTGGGCTGATGCCTCAGTGTAAAGCAGTACTATATTGAAATAAATGTGTTTTTTTTTGGGGGGGGTCTTGATGTGCATGGATTACCTACTGCCCCATGAACACATTTCAGCCCCCTTGCACCCTAGAGCCCCCCACATTTCTAAAGTTTGGGTTTTGATTTTTTTTAAAAAAAATGGGTTTTCAAAAAATGTTGTACTTGCTCTTATGCCCTCCAAGTGCAACATTCTGAGGTCTCTCTAGCATCAGAGAAACTCATACGTTGCTTATTTTTTTTAATTTTATAAAAGTTGGCCACTAGAGGGTGTAAGGGAGCTTTTTCAGATTTTTTTTCCTGAAAAAAAATGAAGTGGGGTAACAGGAGCAAGGTCCAGAAATGTTTGTATGCAACCCCTGAAATCTCTGAAAATGTCCCATCACAACACAGACTTTCAAATCCTTAGTAAGGAACAAAAATCTGTGGGTGACATTAAGTCAATCACTGTCTATTGAATTATTCCCCCACTGGTGGAAATAACGAGGGTCCGGCTGGACGACAAGCCTGTCTCCCAGGTCGCAAAGTGACTAATCCATTGTGGACAGTGGTGCGATAGGAAGGCTCAATTGCGCGCACATCCGGGGCAGAACGGTGAGTGGACAGTCCGGTCCCGTGGGACAGTCTTTCATTATTTCCACTGTGGGAGTGGGGATATTCATATACGAATACTAAAAACCCCATCGCTAATCGCTATCTTGGACACAATGTAACATAAAGAAGGCAGTGCTCACAACATGGAGAAATTCTTGGTGAGAACATAAGAACTCGTGTTTGGACCTGATAATGGACTGGATGAGGGTCAATAAACTGAAACTCAATCCAGACAAGACGGAAGTGCTGTTAGTGGGTGCTTCGCCAGACAGGCTGGAGGGCCATCTCCCTGCCCTGAATGGGGTTACACTCCCCCTAAGGGACAGGGTCCGCAGCTTGGGGGTGCTCCTGGACCCCAGTCTAACACTGGAAGCCCAGGTGGACTCGGTGGCCAGGGGCGCCTTCCTCCAGCTGCGGAAACTATACCAGCTACGGCCCTACCTGGACGAGCGGAGTCTCATGACAGTTACACATGCACTGGTAACATCCCGTATAGATTACTGTTCGGCGACTGCAACTGGTCCAGAATCGAGCTGCGCGGCTGGTGAGTGGTGTGGCCGCCAGGGAACATATCAAGCCGATTCTGTATAAGTTACATTGGCTACCAGTTGCTGCCCGAGCCCAATTCAAAGTGCTTGTTTTGACATATAAAGCCCTAAATGGCTTGGGCCCTCGATACCTAAAGGACCGCCTCCTTCCATATGAGCCTACCCGGCAGTTAAGATCTAGCCAGGGGGGCCTTTTGAAAGAGCCGTCCCTCAAGGAGGTAAGAGGGACGGCTTGTAGACAAAGGGCCTTTTCGGCAGCTGCCCCCAGACTATGGAATGCCCTCCCGACTGAGATTCGTCTGGCGCCGACACTGATGACATTTCGGCGCCAGGTCAAAACCTTCCTGTTCCAGAAGGCTTGTAACTGAAATAATATTAGCTGTGGGTCCGATGACAATTTTATACATATTTTAATTGTATTTTAATTGTGGCATATCTTTGTTGTATTTTGGATGCTGTAAGCCGCCCAGAGACCTTTGGGTAGTGTGGGCGGCATATAAATTAAATAAATAAATTAAATAAATAAATAAGATGTGAATGGAAAACCAAAGTTTTAGAACTCAGAAATTTGAAAACACTGTTATTTCCTTCTACGAAGGATGAATCATCATCATCCTTGCTGATGTTGTTCGTTGTTATATCTGGTGGATTTTCTTCTTCTTCTCTCATTTACTTGCTTTCAACCAAGGTTAGTCCTCTGCCACAAACCCATTCCTATGGAGACACTGGCTGAAAACAGTGGGAGCTGAAGATAACCCCTCTTTGTGCATGCAGCCGCTGACAAGGGTCCTCAGCATGTCTTGTGAGGGAGAAGCCAATTTTGTTCTCCCCCCCAGCAGAAATGTTTCCGGTTGGCTGCACCACCATTTGAGAACGAAGCCACTGGAAAGAAAAGCTGCTCTCCTATCTCTGTTGCCTCCGGTCTGAGCTAAAATGGAGTGAGAACTCTCACACTGAAGCCTTGCTTTAAAAAAAAATAACCACCCAGACAGACAATAAGAACTTGGAATGGAACTTATTTTACCCTCCTTGGGAAAGAATGATTGATAAGAGTCTGATGCAATGTGGGAAGAAGGTGCTGTTTTCTCCTGTAGAGCCAGGCTTCACAAATCTCATGTCTGGAAGAAATTGTTTTCTCTTCTGTAGTATTGTGAAAGTACACATCCTTCAGATGCAGAAGTTTTCAAAGCACCTTTCAGGAGGAAGCCTCCATCTCCGCCCCAATTTGCAACTTTTTCTTTCTCTGATAACATCTTGCTTTTGCTTAAAAACAGAACAAAATTTCTTAATGAATCCTGGCAGAAAGAAATTAGTAGGCATCCTTCAGTATCGAGAGACTATGGTAACATGCTCAGAGGTCTTGGAACAGCATCTACAGTGGCTGAGAAGGCCAATTCGAGAGTGACAATTCCTTCCACACTCAAGACAAATATAATCTGTCTCCTGTCCAGCTCCTTGATTTTGCTGGTTTAGGGACTTCCTCTTTTCCTTGGCCTGCTGAACAAGGGTCTCTTCAAAATGGGAGAGGCTGTGATGCACCGCCTGACTCCAGGCTGAATGTTCAGTCGTCAAGGTTCCCGATCGGTTGAGGTCCATTCCTAAAGCCTTCAGATCCCGTCTACAGATGTCCTTGTATCACAGCTGTGGTCTCCCTCTGGGGTGATTTCCCTGCACTAATTCTTTTGGAATCCGACCATCAGCCATTCTCACAACATGTCCAAGCCAATGTAGGCATCATTGTTTCAGTAATGTATACATGCTAACAATTCCAGCTTGTTCTAGGACTACTCTGTTTGGAATTTTGTCCTGCCAGGTGATGCCAAAAATGTGTTAGATACAACACATATGGAAGATGTTCAGCTTCCTCTCCTGCCATGCACAAAGAGTCCAGGACTCACTGCAGTAGAGGAGTGTGCTCAGGACACAGACTCTATAGACCTGGATCTTGGTATGTGTCATCAGCTTCTTATTTAGCCACACGCCCTTTGTGAGTCTTGAGAACATGATAGCTGCTTTGCCAATGCGTTTATCCAGCTCAGCATCTAGGGACAGAGTGTCAGAGATCCTTGAGCCGAGGTACACAAAGTCATGAACAACCTCCAATTCTTGCATGGAGATGGTAATAGAGGGAGGTGAGTCCATGCCCTGGCACATGACTTGTGTTTCTTCAGGCTGATTATTAATCCAAAGTCTTGGCAGGCCTTGCTAAAACGATTCATGAGTTGTTGGAGGTCTTCAGCAGCGTGGGCAACAACGGCTGCATCATCAGCGAAGAGGAAGTCCCACATGCATTTCAGTTGGGCTTTGTGCTTTGCTCTCAATCTAGAGAGATTAAAGAGCTTTCCACCTGATCTAGTCCGGTGATAGACACCTTTGGTTGCAGTTCCAAAGGCATGCTTGAGCATGACAGCAAAAAAGATCTGAAACAGGGTCAGCATGAGGGCACAGCCCTGTTTCACTCTGCTTTGGATGTCAAAGGGGTCTGATGTTGAGCCATCAAAAACTACAGTGCCCTTCATTCCCTAATGGAAGGACCTGATGATGTTAAGGAGTTGAGGTGGACATCCAATCCTGGGAAGGATTTTAAAAAGGCCCTCCCTGCTAACCAAATCAAAGGCCTTTGTGAGATCTATGAAGGCCACAAAGAGTGGCTGTTGTTGTTCCCTACATTTCTCCTGCAACTGTCAGAGGGAGAATACCATGTCAGTGGTGGATCTATTAGCTCAAAATCCACACTGTGATTCTGGATAGACTCTGTCTGCAAGCACCTGGAGCCTCTTCAGCACAACACAAGCATGCAGCTTCTCTACAACGCTGAGAAGTGAGATACCACAGTAGTTATTGCTTTCGCTCCTGTCCCCTTTGTTCTTATACAATGTGATGATGTTTGCATCCTTCATGTCCTGTGGTACCCCCACCTTCCCACCAACAAAGACAAAAGATTTCATACAGCTCAGTGGTGATGATCTCTTTACAGCACTTCAGCAGGGATATTATCCTTTCCAGGTGCCTTGCTGGAAGTGAGGGAATCCAAGGTCGCCTTTATTTCTTCTTTAGTTGGTTCGCTGTCCAACTCTTCCAAGACAGGCAGGCGCCCTGTGAGGTTAACAAGGCAGCACCTTACTGGCTGGGGACTGTCCAGCTTAATGTGGGTGGTAGCTACCTAGTGAGGTTCAATGACCCCTCCCACCATCAGAAGTAGCCCCTGGCATCATGCTGCACACCAATTTAGCAAAGATTTATAACCGGTAACTGCTACCTCCCATGTTATTTTGAAGCTGTATGCGAAGCTGGAGTGTCCTCTCCAGAGCACAAAGCCTGCATAAAATAATATGGAGGATAGGCTGTTACCCAAGCAGCAAATCTCCCCTCTACACGTCACTGAAATAATCCAATGGAAAGGCAAGAGCCGATACGACTGGTTCCAGCGACGTCGTGGGAGTTGCCAGAACGTCACGAACTGCCTCCGGTAGTCCGGCTCCGGATTTTGCCTCGAAGTTAACTCCTGAAGGCTTTTGTTTCAGTGGATATAGCCACAAGGCAGTGGAGGTTTGAAATGAGAGTTTTCCTTCTCCTAGATAGGCTGCCTTCCAAGGCTAATGGGCCCCGCCTACCCATGAAATTGAAACACAAATAATGGTACCGGTAACTATGTGTGTGCGGAAAAGGGAGAAAAATGGGTAATCTTTCCATCTGTTAAGAGAGTCTGGGGCACTTATTTTCAAGAGGAAAGGCATGTTGGCCTCTTTCGGCAAATGAGATATACCTAGAGATGAAAATGTTTCTCTTACATTCAGGTTAGACAAAGACTTTTCTCCCTTTCATCTATATTCTTTTTTTAAAAAAAAATGGTACTACTGTAAATTACAGTTTTTGTAAATTAGACTTCCCTCTGTTCTACCCATCCCAATGGTTTCCCTGAGGGATCTCCAGGGTCCTTCAAAATGGCAGCTGATGATGTTATCGGCCTTATGCGGCATAATCTCTGGCAGCAGGATTTCAGCCGTGGTAACACTAACTGGGTTTTTGAGACACCTGAGATGTTCAAGGAGTGGTTTACCCCTGCTGCTACTTCTCATGAGGTTCCGCAGGCAAACAAGGATTTGAAACCAGGTCTCCTGAGTCCCAGTCCAGCACTCTATCCACTACACCACCCTATTTTGCTTCCACAGGATCCTGTCTCCTCACCTCACCTTATGATCTATGGATCTAAGGACTGGGTTTAGAGTCTGGGGAGCCTTCTGCAAAAAGTGCTCAGCAAGCATTTCAGCTCTACTGGCCCACCAGTAGAGTTGAAAGGCAGAGGGACCTGGAGTTTCTGTTTTTGCAGACACAACTCTCTCCGGTCACTGTTGATTGAGTTCCATCTCATTCTTTTTCCTCAGGATACATCCCTTTGATTTCCTTCTGGATCTGCATCTCTGAAGGACTTCCTTTGCATCATGTTTGATATTCAGAAATTGCTGCAAGGCCCTTTTAAAACACATACACATTGAGAGAGAGAGAGAGAGAGAGAGAGAGAGAGAGAGAGAGAGAGAGAGAGAGAGAGAGAATGATATAGGTAAAAACAATGCAATAGCAGGTGTGTTGGCCAAAAAAACATGTTTTGATAATACTTTTTAGGTAAAGGTAAAGGTTTCCCTTGACAATTTATGTCCAGTCGTGTTCGACTCTAGGGGGTGGTGCTCATCCCCGTCTCCAAGCCATAGGGCCAGCGTTTTTGTCCGAAGACAATCTTCCGTGGTCACATGGCCAGTGCGACTTAGACACGGAACGCTTAGAGCCCCACCAAAGATGACTGTGTAAATTTCAAGACCCACACTTCCCTTCTTCAAGCAAAGATGATTCAAATAATTAGTGGGGGAGGGGTAACTTGATGTTAAAGACAGTGAATCCATGTTGTCTGCCTGTGTATTGAGATACAGCCTTCTAAAAGATGAGAGACTGTGTGACACGGGAAGGAGATCACGTCTCTGCCCTCATTCACTGAAACTTTTGACACATTAATATCGAGTCCCAGCATCTCCGGAGTGAGGAGCCAGGAATGTAATTTGGCAAGTTATCGTTCAGCGGGAAAGCAAACGAGTGAAATCTAATTGGCTTTCCCATTATGGAGAACTTCAGAGATTGCAGCAATGATGCCTTTGCTTCAGACAAAAAAAATATGCTCAAGACAAACATGATTTGCAGCATGTGGAAATAATAATAATAATGATGATGATACCATGGAGCATTTTCATTGTTGCCAATCTTGTTTCAAAGAGGACAATCTATCTGTCCATCCAAAGTGGCAATGTACGTCATTCCTCTATTAGGATGGTAAACTGTAATTATTGGTTTCAGTTGAGAAGGCAGTAAGCTCTTCTTGTTTGTTAACCCTTCTTCTGTCTCTCCTTAAATAACTTTCTTTGATATTATTACTTATTGTGGTGCTTCCAAAAACTGTGCATGCTAGAACAATGGTGTATAGTTACATGCACTCATCATTTTGCAAGATAGTTTCAACCCTAAATTTAGTTTAACGGCATCAAACAATTGCTTTAATTTTGGCATGGAATTGGTCAAAGTGTTGCTCGGAGGAAGTATGACATTAAGTC